>NC_054070.1:1297596-1621995 GCF_017639655.2 Falco naumanni
ACTTAATCTCAGGAAATGGTAATGTAGCAAGCAATAACTTGAGGGAAGGAAGAGCTTAATCAAGATTTTAGCTTGTTGTGATAACAGCATTATGACTCTGCCCAAGGAGTCACTTAGGGCGAAAAGAAATCCCTTAGTACCAAAACACTGAAGTCACCCCTTGGTATGATAGTTCTGCAAGAGGAAGCAACTTTAATTCTGTAAGGACAGGGAGTTTAAAATGGATGAGGACAGATGGATGGCTGTTGGAGGAGAGGGAGGTCTGATTCTCTGCACAGGTGACCTGGAGCTGATGGAGATGTGGCAATGGACTCTCTCCCAGCCAAAACCAGCACAAGGTGTCAGTCTGTACAGACTCTACCTGTGGTCTCCACCCTTGGAAAGGATGCCTTTGCCATTCAAGAGGGAATTTGTTTCGCAAATAAATGCAGTGCTTGGTAGGAGTGATGTGTGTAGTGGACGAGCCAGGCAGGCCATTTTGTGACTTTTGCTCTAGTAACAGCATGCCAAGTGCTTGCTTGTGACAAGTCCACTCATATACACTAGTTTTAATCAGTTTTTAGGCATACTGAATTACAGCGTAGACTTAATCAACTTCTAAAATTCTCACGTATGTAGTTTCAGATGCCATCTGGCATCTGTTTTAGTCTCTAATAAGTGAAGATACTGCTGCTTCTAAGCTGTTTACTGAGAACACACAAAGCATCATGCTTATTTTACGCAGTTTGAGGTCAGATGGTAGAGATTTTTGTTTCAGTATTGCACCATCTGAGATGGATAAGCTACAGGAAGTGTGTATTCATGCTGTTCTTTTTCATCTGAAAGCTGTTAGATGTGATAAACATTTGTAATGAGAAGGTATAATAATGTAGCCCTCTCAAATACTGCATGATCTGGCAAAATACAAAGTGAAATAGCTTACAGTGCTTGCAACACGGGTAAACCTTGTAATTGTGTGTGCTGGGCAGTAAGGCTTTTTATTCATCAAGGAGGAGAAAAAAATGTCTTAAACTGTTAATGAAGTTTGCTTATGCCTTTAGCCTATGGAGAAATTATTTAAAAGAACCTGCTGGCTTTAAACAACGGAAAACAACAGGATTGGGGGAATCAAGTTAAAACAGGTTTACTCTAACTTGCAGTGTAAATGTGCAGAATTCTGAAGAGCTTCAGCCCTGCCTCCCTGCAGCTCTGCAGTGTCACCCTTTGGTACTCGTACTGCTGGAAGGTGACTTTTGCTTGTAATGTTTTACCTCGCATTTTGGTGCTTTTTTAGAGACCAGAATTGGGCAGTTTTAATACAGTTTAGCACAACCATATCAAGGAATTGTGAATAAAGGTCTTTAAGATCAATCTGGGCAATACTCGGGCTTTTATAGGAAAGGAAATGTTAAAATAATAGTCTTCCTGGTAATCTCCTATTATGTCAGAAAACTGTACAGTAGTTTGAAAACTAGCAAGTAATCTGCGTTCAAGTTTGTCACGACAAGGAAAGGCAGAGTAAAATGTGTTGAAGCCTGCACAGTAAAGTCCATGTCGGTCTTCCTGCAAGAACTTCAGAATGTCCTTTGAAGCCTCGTAGGCATTCTGCTGTCTTGTGAATTTAGGTAGACAGGGAGCGAGGGATTATATGTGCATTTAAAACCGCACAACTTTTATGCTTCCATGACTTTATTTGAATTAACACCCCTAGATATTCTTGTTTACAGCCTTTAGTTCACACAGGTAGCTGGTGCAGTGTTGACATTGGTTGACCTAGTCCCTGCTTGCTATCTTCAGTTCTGCAGAGCTGCTGTTTATTGTTCTTTCCTAACATCAGTTTGCTGCAGAATCCTTATTTTTTCAGGGTCATTTTCAATGTTTTTCTCAGCTTTGCAATTAGGTGTTCTGTCTCCGTATGTTTAGTTTGTTAAAATATTGAGACAACAAAAGTTCTTTGTTGCTTTGTCTTCAGTGTCTGATCTTTGTTCGTTGGTTCTTTGCCTGAGTGTTCCTGGTGATCTTAAAAACTTGAATCAGGGTCTTCTGTTTATTTTCTAGAAGATGAAAAAGTTTATTTGAAGAAGTGATCTTTGGAACTAGACTGCTTTGTGTCTGTTGAGGAACTGTTACAATAGCTTTATGTCCATCTGTTGGAAGTGTGGGCATGTCCTGGGGGAAATGGTTTGTTTCATTTTCTTCATTTCATAGCTATCGGGGATCCGCTACATATTGTGCACTGTGGCTCTGCATCATTCTGGCAACATAAACTGTTTGGGCAATGCTGACATGACTCAATTTGTCAGGAAACATCGGGCAAAAAACCTATGGGGTTAGGGGAAGTGTGGCTCAAGTGATTGCTGAAAATATCTCAGTTAAGAGTCGTTAAGAAACCCCCTTGCTTGAGCTGCAGAAGTCATGCTGTTAGAAGAAACAAATGGAAAGAGCTTAGGATGTCCACTGTAGCATTTAAAAGAGTAAATAAATACAAACGCAAGGAGAAAATAGAATCAGACTCTGAACTTGCCAATTCCCTTCTTGCTTTGAAATGTCTTTGCTTTCCTACAGGTTTGCTTATGGCACCAGAACTGGTTGTGTGCAGTAACTGGATGGGGGTTGGGGGGGGATCTGCAGTACCACAGGCCTTTTCCCATTTTTCGTTTCCCAGTGCTGTGGGTTTTTTTCCTTGTAGGGCCTATCTTTTTCATTGAAGTTAAAATATTTTGTTACTACTAGCTGGTAAGTGATCCACTACTCCAGTTTGCATTTTCTGTAGTCCTTATCATAGGAAGAGGCACTTCAATGTGCAATGGAACTTTATGTGGAAAAAATACAGTACTGTTTACGCAGTATTCAGGCAGGAGCGTTATCACCCTGCTTTGCAAATGATATCCTTAACCACTGAAGCAAGCTATATGTGTTTTTCCTCAGAAGAGCAGTGTGGGGAGTACAGGAAGTTGATCTACATCCAAACTGAGCAAGCCACTTTCCCTACAGCCCTGCTTTTGCCTGGTCATTTTATTAGGCACCTTCCCAGTTCTACCAGAGTTTAAAAACAATATGGTGACTGAGGCAATTTATGGATCTTTTTATTACTAGCACATTTTGCCTTGAAGCAATTAATATAATAGGAGTTAATCATTAAAGTGTAGGAATGAATGCCCTCTAGACTGCGTGATTAATGCTTTCCAGGTGGTGCCATGCATTACCTTTGCTCAGTATCTTGTCAAAAGCCCTGCTGCTTTGTTTTCTAATTGCACTCTTTCAGCTATGTTATTGTTAACATTTTAAGGGCTGGTTAGGACTTTTCTGAACACTGGTAGCAGTCCGCTGCCTTAACTCATTCCCATTTATTCCTCCTGTTCCTCCCTCATCCCCCAGGTCTGTAGCTGCCCGGTCGCAGTGTCTCAGCAGATTTTGTTCAGCTGCCAGACGAGGCAGCCCGGCCGTGCCGCTGCCCTCTGCGTCGTGCTGCCATCATCTGTGAGGCCACATCGAATGGATAAGGAAAGCTGATGCGCTAGGAACTGGAACGGGAACCTTTTTTTTTTTGGTTGGGTCATTTTAGCTAAGGCAGTTTTCCGACCCAGGTGATGGCTTGAGACTGTAGTGCTGCCACAGGGGAGAAAGTGGGACCGAGCAGGTGGGTTTTGGGGGGAGAAAGTGGTAGGTCTTCATAGAAGCTGGGATGACTGCTCCTTTTAGCAGCAACATGGATTTAGTCCAGTTTATGCTGTAGTTGCACAGTCTTTTTAAATTCAAGATAAATGAAGAGAGGAACAGTGTGCTGCTTTTCCCTTTCACCCAGCTTCTGTTTCCAAATGTTGTTTCCTTTGGTCAGGCTTTGAGGAGCTGCCTGTCTGGATTCCTGTATTCTTAAATTAAGTAGTGGCCATTTGACATACTGCAAAAAAATATTACTGGATAGTGCCAGGATCAGGCATGTACTCTACTGGTGTCAAGCATGTCCAAGTCATCTAACAGTAGTTTTAATGAGTGTAGGAAGTTCACAGTCCTTTTTCATCCTTGGTATTAAAGAACTTGCGCTTTAATTAGGTGACAGTTTAGGTGTCTAGTTTTTCCTCCGTTGGTTTTGTGCCTTTGTCTTCTGTCTTAAGGAGCCCTTTGATGTTAACAATCTTCTCTTTATGTAGCGTTGAAGTTAAGACTGCTATTTGTTCTGCAATATGAGATTCTTATAATAAGTCAGGGAGGAGTTTTTAACCAAATATACTTGCAGTTCATTGCTGAACCTTTCCAGCTGCCTGATGCCATTTTTATTTGAGTTGGGGAGAGCAGAGCTACAGGCAATGGAGCAAAGGTTGTACCATGCCTGTGTAAAGTAGATAGTGCTGTTCTCCCTGACCTGGATCCCCGCACTGCTTCCATGGATTTGGTTTGGTGCTTGGTTTTGTGTAAGACACTGTCTTTCAGAATATCTTGTCTTTTATGATCTGAATATTTTTTTTTAAGTATATGACCTTACTTTATTTTGCCTTAAGATTACTGGTGCCAAAAGAAACCTGGTTTACTGTCCAAGGAAAGCTCTAAATTTGGGTTACTTACGTTAGTTATTAGTCACTGTTTCTGTGAGCTTTCTCTGTTGCTTTATGTTCTTTTAGGTCATTTGACAGTGGTAGTGAAACAGGCTAAAACGCGTTCCTGTTTAACCTGTGTGGGTTCAGAGTGCTGCTTCAGCCCTTCCTCATTTGGACACGTTGAAAACACGTTTCCATGCTGACTCCAAAAGCTAGGAGGAAGCAATTTGCATTTAATCAGATGCTATTTCTCTTTTTGCATGGCTGAACGTTTTCTTTTGCAAGGTAGCTCAATGGCTTAATTTGTTTGTATGGGGACTGAAAATGTGAATTTTTATAGAACATTCTTTCCTCTTTTTGGAAATTAATTTTTTCTCCAAGCCAGTTCCGATTGCCCAGGCAGGATTGTTATTGAACAAATGAGAGTACAGGAGGACACCTGAGGCTATTTCCTGTGTATCTCGTGTCTCCACATTTGGTGTAGTGAAAAGAAAATCTGCAAAGCCAAGGCATGTAAAGGAAGCTGTCGTCTGCTCTAGATTTCATCTGACAACCTTGGCTAAACTTCCCCATTATACGCTGAGAGTTTGGCCAGTTTGTGGGTATTGCTGCTCTCCATCTTTATCCTTTATGCTCCCTTCTGCTGCTCCACTGCTCGCTTACTTTGTAAGCGGGGAGCAGCGGTGCTTTGCAATAGTCGGGGGCTGGGTGCCTCGTATCCTGTTTGCCTGCGGTCGACAGCAGAATCGGCGCGTGCCCTGCGCTTCGGGGGTTGTTCAGAAAGTCGCCTGGCTGATGGGAAGGTGAGGTTGCACAGTGGGAGGTGGCTGCAGCGTTGTTGCAGCCTGCTGCAAGCAGCAGCCGCCATGCAGAGAATCCGTAGTAAAATAAGAGATTGCACTGAATGCCATGTACCGTGGCCCTTCTGCTTTCCTGTGCTTTGGGCGATGTTCTACGAGGAAATTAGATGCAGCCTCATAACTATACCTTGTAAGTATTGATCTGCTGCTGAAACAAAATCATGGTTTTGGCCAGACTGGAGGCTCTCAATTGAGAGGATCCATTCCAAAACTGGAGAGAAGGCTGTAGAGAACTTGAGGTAGCACACTGATCTGATATTAAACTCTTAATTATATGGTCTTGTAGCGCATTTAAAGCAGACAGACAAAAAACCCACCCCTGAACCGTTATTCCACGACGCCAATGCAGTTGGTATCAAGAGTGTCTTTGTAACAGCACAGCATGTATTCCCAAGAAGCTGTTTTGAGTCTTTCTGATAGAACTGTATAATCAGTGATAAGCAATATGCCATAAATACTTCACACTGACTCGAAGGATTCTTTTTGGCACAATACTTCAGTATGAGTTAGTGTTACATGGCTTCACGGAAAACACCAGCAAGTCCATCCTCTTTTGTTTCACTTGTATTTTTCTTTACTTCTATTTCTGGAACTGGTTTGTATAGCCATTCTTCCTTCTTGCTAGCTCCAAGACTTTTGCATGCCCTTTAAAACCAAGTCTTAAATTCAGTCTTTTTCTACAAGCCTTTCCTTCTTACCCTTCTACCAACTACACTAGCTACGCTAGAACCAGGAATGGTTTTTCTTCTTGCTGCATGCTGGGGACAGAGTTGTGTAACCTTCAGCAGTGCAGCTGACTACTGTATACATTTGCATAAACTCTTCAGGGATTTGTTTTGCTGTTTAAAGTTTGATGCTATTCAGAGAGACTATTCATATTTAAAAAAATAGGGATTAAAAATATTTCCCCTGAATTTTATTGTCTGAAATAAATTCTTTTTTTTTGGTGGGCCAGGTTAAAACTGAATGTTTATTTCTGCAGCTGGCAGTGGGCAGTTAAGAGTTCCAGCTGTTCCTCTTGACAAAATGGATTTTTATTGCACTGTGAAATAAACCAAAACATATAGCACGGCACGGGTCTTAATTTTAATAATAAAACTAAAATATATTTTTGCTTTCTAAAGTATCTATAAATTTTGTCTCTTGTTTTCCTCAGTGTTTTGGAGTTTCTATACTGTGCATGATAGAGGAGAGCTGCTGAGCTTGCAAATAACTGACTTGAAATTGCTTTCAATAATTTTTGCTTTTTTTGGCTTTTTGTACCTAATCAGAATTGATGTGACTGAAGTACAAATCTTCATAATAATCATGCATTTACTGGCAGTGATTGGAGGACCACCTTTTTGGCAATCTCTGGTAATTTTGTTCATGTTCTTATTTTATCCTTTTTATAGACTGATAGACCCCTGGAAGAACTGCCTGTATATAGTAGCACAGTTTAATTTGTGAGGGGAAGTCTCCCTTTTCCTCATAAATGGCAATAAATGTTTTGGCGTATAGGTCACGTGGCAATAACTGTGCATTCTGATTTTATCAGTGTTACTGAAACAAGCTGTTATTCTGTATCTTGTGTTTGCAGGTAGAGAGCTATCAAAGGTTGCACAAAGTTAAATGTACCTTCAGAGGAGCCCAGCTTCCTTTGAGAGAGCCGGCCAAAACTTGGCTGAGCCTCGTGCAGCAAGCTAGATCAGCAACGGAGGAGTACTAAATTGGATTGAGGATATGGGGGAAGCTTTTGGAGAGCAGTTGGTAACCATCAGTAGATAATTTGGCCTGGATATGGCTGACAACTCCTATCTGTATGGGGAGGGGGAAAAAAGTCACTTTTTTTTTTGAGCAAAGATCATCCTAATTAAGCAAGCTGGCTGTATGTAGATCCTGCAGGTGTTACATAGGTTTATGAGGCCATGTCAGCTGGCAGTTTATGGGCTGTCATGAGTTGACTTTATATTTGCATTACCGAAACCACATTGGGCTATCAAAATGGCATTAGCCAGAGAAAAGCATATATGTGCATGTATTAATAATAAAAAAAAAAATCACCACATTTCTGGAAGAAACATCTAAAGCATTGATTTCCTGGAAGGTTTTCCTTCCAGACTATTGATCTTTTTTTGTGTACTTGATAAATTCTTCAGGTGGATAAAGAAATATTGATTTGCAATAAAGCTAAGAGATGGCCAAAAAATCACTAAGACATGGCACCCTAAATTGAATAATAATAATAAATTAATTTCTAATCAGCTTCGTGTAACTGGAGAAATGAACCCTCTAACACTGTAGAGAGTCTCTAGGAAAAGGAGCTAACTTTGGCTACCCCAATTTTGCTACATGTGCTTTCAGGCTTACAACCACCCCCTAATTAATGATGTAAACTGCAAAGTAAATGCTGTCTTAAGACAATGAGTGTGGATAGAATTAATTCTAAAAAAAATGAGGCTACAAGTCAGCTTATTGGTACCAAACTTTTCCAGAGAGATCAGCGTGGCCAACATCCCCATGGAGCTGCTATTCTGCATTACAAATGGGGATTTCCCAATTCATGCTCTGTTAGCTTTTCCCTTTTTTTTTTTTTTTAAAAAAAGGGGCAAAAAATGCTGCCACAGCAACCTCTGGTACAATTAAGTGCAAGGTGGTGTTTACAGACACTTAGAAATTACTTTTTCCTGTTATTTAATAACTTAAATCAATAACTCTTTTAAATAACCTATTAAATAACCCTTTTCAGCAAAATCGTGAAACCTGTTAAAGTTCTGGGTTGCAGCAGCATTTGGCCAAGTTGCTTCCAAAAGATTAAGCTATTTTGTTGGATCAGTGGAGGCATTTCTGCAAACTTGATCAGGTTTCCTATAATAATGAGAGATTTTTTCATTCAATGTGTGAGATTTTGTGTTTAGAGATAAATGTTATTTGCTACTTGCAGAGCAAAATATATCACACAGCCCTTCCTTACCCTACCCCCTTCCCCAATCCTTTAATGTTTTGTGACATCAAAATTGGTGGTTTGTTATTTTTTGGTTTGTTTCTATCTGGGGGGAAAAATAATGGAATAAAATGTGGTTGTGAACTCAAACATTCCACTTTCTTATGCTAACACACAAAAAGCGTAGCAATCTGAACAGGCTAAATGCAGAATGATGTATTTTGTCAATTGTTGCTTCCATTAGCTTTTTTCTGCCCCTCCCCCCCCCCCGAAATGGTGTATACCTGTATTGGCTTCCTTCTTTCTGTCAGTGTAGATTCAATTTAAAGTGTGTTAAAATGCTCTTCTGCAAAGCTTCTGGAGCTTGGTAATTTCTGGTGGATGGTGAGTACAACTGCAGCTGTGATCCTCGTTTGGAAAATGTGAGTAAAGTGAGAAAGCTTAGGTGCAAGTTGTTGGATGCTTTGATTAAATAGAGGGTTTTTTTCTGTTTGAAGTGAGAAAAACGCTCCATTTGCTTGAGTTTTATTTCACGATGTCATCTTTAAAAGCATAAATGCTTCACGAGTACAAAGCAAGCTTGGTTTTGGCCAGCTATGAGTTGTTAACTCTTCTTGCAGTGTGACTGAAGTGCATATAGACACAGCTCTCAACTGCAGCTGGGATCCAGCTTGTGCGGAGACTCCTGGACTCAGCTGCCCAGCTGGCGGTGGTATTTGTGACGGAGCTAGCCAAGGAGCTTCTTGAGGAAGTGTCTTAGTCCACTTAGAGATGCATTGTCTCTTACATGCTGCTTGCATGAGCCCTTAGCTGTTTCCCAATTATATATGTATTTTTTTAAAATCCCAATTAATGCTGCACAAAACTCTGGTGGCATCTAGTCCAGAGACCTGACATTATTGTTCTGGCAAGTGACTCCGGACTGACTTTAATCCAGGCTCTGGCACTGTTAATCCCTTCTTTCCCTGCTGCCACTTGTTTTTATTAACACACACGTGTTGTTTTTCCCCAAAGCTGGAATGCTCCCTCTACCAGGATGTGCCTGTATTCAGAAGCTTGCTGTGCCAAGCAGCCTCTCTTGTAGTCAGTGACAAGGGGTTTAACAGAGAACGGAATTTGCTTGCAAAATGTTTGGCTTGTGATACTTTTCTGCATTATTGACAGTGTCTTCTGAAGTTCTGCACACACCTGACTTCTGTGAAACCTGTGCAATTACCGGTCAGAATAATTGCATGGACTGCAGTGATCTATGGAATACCAGACAAGGAGGTCTTGTGGCTTGCCCTGTAGTGTCCTTTTATTTGAGAAGTCTGGGGCTGCGGTGCCATTTTGTAGGAAGATTTTTCCTCTCTCCCTCTACTCAGGGCATTCCATCACCCCTGTGATATTTGCTTGCCTTTGCTGCTTCCAACTTTTGGCCTTGCTGCTTCCATTTTGTATGCAAAACAATTTAGCAGGCGCTGGCCTTTTTATATGTCTCCTTTGGCTTTCCTCTGCTGAATTTCTGTATGTAGCTTTGTTTCCTGTTAATTGTTTCTGCCAGGTAAGTGCACTGTGATACCTATCACTGATGCAGCTATTCGTGGAAGCAAAAAAGAGAGTGTTAATGAAGCGTAACTGGCCAAACTGGATGTCGTAACAGTATGATCTCATCCTTCTGCCTCTCCAAAGCAGCATTCGCAGATGTGTTAGTAGTAGTCGGGAGTTCACGCGGTGTTCTTTCCAGCAGATTCCCCTTGCCTTTGGGAAATGTCGAACTTAATGTCTTTTGACTCCTGTAAGAAGCTTGCCATTGTTTTCTTCCTGTGGCAGAGCAAATTCACCCCACTCCTTAAATGCCAAAGCACCCTGAGGCAGAGGGCAGCGCGGGTACCTGCCTTCATCAAGGCTGAGGAGAGACCTTCAGGAGTCCCGCGCCCAGTGGCATTAATGGTTGATTACAGTTAGCACTCCGGTCTGGGCAATGTATGCCTCTTGCTTACTTGTCATTACTCTTTCTTTACCGTCTTTATCTTTTTTTGACTTAACAGCACAGTCTGAGCAAGGGAGAAATATGCTGCTCACGGGGCCGTGATTTGGAGAGGTGGTCTGGGAGTTCATCTGTAGGCTGCCTGAGAGCAAGGCATGAAGAGTTAAATGGCTCTGCCTCTTAATTAATCCCTGAAAAGGTTGAGAGATTAATTTGAGTGCAATGGAGAACTGATGATCTTTACCTGCTGAAAGCTACACTGAGAGTGTAACTGAAGGAAAATAGAAACAACTTGACTTCATTTGGGCTTCTGTATGTAGTTGGACGCCTGGTTGTTGGGGGGCCAAGTGTGTTTATTCAGTTGAGTGCTATGACTTCAGTTCCTAAATCAAGAGTTTGTGAAGATTTTTAGTAGTTGTTTAGAGGGAACTACCCAAAACGTCCCAACTTTATCTATACATTTGCTTCCATATTTCTTGTGGGTATTTTTAAAACTTTCTTCTCATCTAGTTTCTCCTGTTTTGCTTGAAAACATTAAAAAACTGAAGAATACTGCTTTTCTTTCAAAGCTGCTTGTGCTCATTTTTCACTTCTTTAGCAGCCTCGTCGCTTGCCATCCTAGGCTGATGGGCTCTGAGATGTCTTGTCTGATCTCTGTTTGCTTCCCTTCTCTTGCCTGTAAGATAGGATCCAGTTTCTCAAGGGACTTGGTTTAATCATCTCCAACGGCTCTTGCTTTGCCCAGTTTGATCTTGGGCTGCAGCTGTGAGTTTTACAACCAGCTTCAGAAAAGATGCCTGATGCCTTTCTGTCCCATGTAATAGCTGAGTGATTTAGCTAGCGAGTTTGTGGTTTCTGCCCGCTTGTCTGCTTTTGATGACTTTTTTTTCAGGTAAATGAGGATAAGTCTGGCTTTATAGGAAGCTTGGTGGGAGGATTACTGGAAAAATACACATTTCTCTGTGCCTTGTAGAAATTTAAATCTCTGTATAGCAGAGAAAGAACAGCAAATAATGTGGTGTTGGAAAGTGGAGTGTTTGAGTGCACCAGAAGTATTAAGCCCAATTTTAGTTTGCTTTTGCATATTCTAACTTCTTGTCTCTCTTCTGTTAAGATCCCAATACTGAATATTCAAGTGAAAATATTCCCGGCTCTCTGTACTGTCGCAGGAACAATATTCTCCTGTACAAACTACTTTGGTGTGATCTTCACAGGTGGAGTGGGCAAAAATGGATCCACTATAGCAGTAAGTACTTTGTTCTACTAGTTACTCATCAGCACTCTATGGCTTTTCAGCCATGCCTTTGTTTTTATGTAACATAATACCTCCTACATGTGAAACATTTTCCTTTCAGTTCCTTGCTGACTTGGGGAAACCCAGTTAAGATGGTCTCTGTGAGAATAGTAGCTTTAGGAGTCAAGTGTTTTAAAATTTGAGTGATTAAATGTGCTCATGCTACTTTGATATTTGCTTCTGAGTTATTCATATAAAACAGGTTACACAGATACCACCCACCACCCCCAAGAGTTCATAGAAAAATCCAATGCAAAAAAATCCATTCAGAAGGGAATTTATCAGGAAGATTGATTATGGTTTTGATCCTTCTACAAGATCTGTATTACTCATATTACCAGTGAAGAAGTACAGGTAGAGGTATCTGCACAGGTACCTTGTGTCTGTGAAGGTGATGATTGATTCCAGAGTGCCAGGAGTTTTCCAAAAAACAATTCTATACCGCTGTAATAATTATTTGCTACCTAGAAGCCTGGTTTAGTTGCTTTCTGGCTGGCACAGAGGAAGCGATGGCAGTAGTGTCTCCTGTTACTTGCTAAAAGCATTAGCCACTGCCTGCGTGGCAGGTGTCAAAACTGCACTACTTGCTGCCTAAAACCTTGTTTTCTTCCCCAGCACAACAAAAGTTCAACCACATGCTCAGCTCATGCTCACTCGAGTTTCACCACGCTTTGTTCCTGTTAATACCAGTGCTCAAAGACATGTTTTTAATGTGATTTTAATTAGAAACCACCCACGTGACTGGCTTAGTGAGGTTTCTTTGCAACATGCGTGTTTTGTTAACCTAATGCTTTAACTTTAATCTCACCGTAGGGAACAAGTGTCCTTTCACCTTTTCTTCATATTGGGTCAGTGATCGCGTTAGCTGCAATGATCTACAAGAAATCTGCAGTGCAGCTCTTTGAAAGGCATCCCTGCTTATATATACTTACTTTTGGTTTTGTATCTGCTAAGATAACAAATAAACTAGTGGTAAGTGTGCCAGAACCTTTGAATTTCTTCTTATTGCAGTAAAACGTTTTGTAGATTTAAGTGCTCTGGTTATTCCATTGATTGACTTGCATCTGTTTGGGTACTCAAGTGATACTCGTGCTTTACTTATTTTCAGTAGCTTGAAGGTGCAGCAGATCCTTTCCTCTGTTTGAAAGGGGAGTAGTAAACTTTAAGCTAATGCCATGGTTACATAGTGCCAGAACAGCTTACAGCTGCCTGAGTTTTCTCCCCCTTTCCCAGCTGTTTAATCACTCTTTTACAGTGTATTTACACGTGTGTCTGATGAGCTGGGCTGGAACAGAGATGGCTGAAACCCCCCTCAGATGCAGGTACAGAGGGGAGGAAAGTTTGGAAGAAAGAGAGAAGGTTGACAGAGCTGCTGAGGTTTGGAACAGCTGCTCAGGGTTTAACTTAACTGCTATTTCTCTCCAATTTTTTAAAATTATTCACGGGTTCATAACAGATGGCAATGTTATCAGGAGAGGAGCCCCAGCTGAACAGAGGGAATGAGGGATTAAACAACTGCTGCCCTGCACCATCTCGGTTGTGCAGGCACGTGCTGTGCTGCCACGTGAACTGGATCAGTGTTGGACATAAACTTTTCTTCCACCACGAGTTTCCTTACAGGGACCAGTTTACTACACGGTCACATCAACAGCTGGGCTGGTGAAAGTGAGGATGTGGTGTAGGACAGCCTCTGTGCGTGTGTGGGAGGGTGGGGAGGTTGCACTTGGACACAAAAAGATGTGATCATCAAACTGTAACCAGAGAGAGGTGGTGGATCCTTACGGGATGGGAACGTATGGTGGAGTGAGGGGAACACCAAGTGTCTCCGATTTTTGAAGATCTAGCAGATGTGAGTTTTTGTTTCCAGGCTAAACTAAACCTTAAAATTTACCAGTCTACTTCCATTTCACCGTTTTGTTTCTGGCAGGAAGAAGAGTTTGTGGGCTGGAAAATGTGTTAGGTTTTTCCCTGTAGCTACATTCTTTGTTCTAGTAAAAGAGACTTCTCTGCAAACCTTGCATCTCATGTAGCTGTAGACTTTCATGGTTAAAATAGTATTGCTGCTTCGACTGAAGTACTTGATATCTTACAGTGACGTGGCCTGAACTGTAGCGCTTTTGACTTTGTATTCTGAAATCATTCTACCTTGGCTCTGCTGTATGTTTATTTCTTAAACTTCCCTTTTCTTTAATGTAGGTTGCACACATGACCAAAAGCGAAATGCACCTGCACGACACAGCATTCATAGGCCCAGCGCTATTGTTTCTGGACCAGTATTTTAACAGCTTTATTGATGAGTATATTGTACTCTGGATTGCCCTGGTGAGTATGGGCTCGCTTCGCTTGTCCGTAACCGCTGCAGGCGTTTGCGTGCTCTTTCACAAATCGTGATGTGCTGCTGAGCCTAGCTGACTCGCCTAGTCAGTGATGGGACTGGGAACCTACTTGACTGAGTTGATTTTAAACAGACCCCATGCAAAGAGGTAAACGTGGTTTGCTTGTGTAGTTTAAACAAGTTCTAAAGCAGTGTAGCAAATATTCAAAGCTTAGAAGAGAATATTTTGAAGGTTTGTGTTGGGTTTTTGTTAGCAAGGCAATATATTATGTGCAGTGCAAGCGTAGTATGGCTGTGCCCTTCAGTTCTTGAAAGCATGTCTGTCTGTCAGTACTAGCAGCACCCGTTAGGAAAAAATACCTGAAGTTAAACTCATATGTGCTTATCTCAAGTGTTATCTACCAAAATGCAGCGTTAACCTTTTATTAAAATTGATGTTTTATGTATGGTTATCACCATTCAGAGTTAATGGGGTATTTCACAGTATCTGTATAGGTACTATAACTGTTTTCCCTTCTCTGACTCTAGAATTAAGAGTCTGTATTCTTACAAAGCTGGAAGAAAGCCCAGCACACCTAGCAACTCTTTTGTCACCGAGTGATCGTTCCTACAGAGCTGAAGATTTAGTTTTGTTGAAAGAAGACCCTAGTGGTTTTATTCTGATGTATGTGGGTGGTGTTACACTCTGAAAACATAGATCTAAATGTGTGTAACATGTTTTGTGGTTTTTTTTTTCCCTTGGCAGATCTTTTCTCTCTTTGATTTGCTGCGATACTGTGTCAGTGTGTGCAATCAGATTGCTGCCCACCTGCACATCCACGTATTCCGAATCAAGTCCGCCTCCATGCATTCGAATCACCATTAGCGAATGGGGAGTCACCATAAGGAGAAATAAGGAGTTGGTTTTCCACATGAACAGATGTGAAGATATGTAGGAGACTAAGGCAAAAAGCAGATAAGAACAAAGTAATTTATAATAATCAGTGTTGTATAACTTTTATTCTTTGTTATCAGTAACACTCCTTAACTAGTCTCCTGCCTGAGAGAGTGAATTCCAAGTACACCCTAGTCAATTCTACATGTAGTCAACTCTGTTGGTTCAAAGCCCAGGAAAGCATGCAGGGAGTAATGCTCTGTCTTTGTAATTACCTTGATTACAAAATAATCTATATATGGTGAATGGATCCCCAACAACTGAAGTTTCTAATGTAGTATGATTACAGCTGCAATACAACTTGCTTTTAATTTTAATATTTCATCATCTCTTAGTGAAATACTTGTTTAGTGTCCACTTGAAATTTATTTACTAAAGACCTGAGCTGGTAAAACCAGAGATATCGCACTAGCTTGTGTAGCTGAAGCAGCTGTCAAGGTTTGAGTCCAGACTGATGTGGGTTTTTTGCTTATGCATTGCTGATAAAGCGGTTTCTTAATAAAGAATGACACACTGAACAGGGTTCTGCAAGCAGAAGGGATGAGCGGCATGCAAAATAGTGTGGTATCTTTGTCAATTAATTTTATTTTTTTAAATAAACATTATCTAAAAAGACAACTTATTTCTCAATTTTCTTCAGTGGAAAGACTATAAAAATAAAATTTTACTCTTTACTTTTTTATGTACAAAACTTAAGCAAAACTTCCTTTCTGCTCTTAATAAATAAGAATTGTGAGAGCAACAGTTGTCTTCAGATGTGTGTGTTGCTCTGTCCTACTTAGACTTCTGAAGTACAATTCTGCCTGCGATTTAGAAAGCAGTTTTCTAGTGCTTTTATGGGCATAGTGGTGTCATTCCAGGATCTCCAAGAGTTGGTTGGTATTTTTTTTTTTCCTGCTAAATAGTGCAGTAAGTTTGGGGTGGGTTTGGTTTTTTTTTTTGTTTTAATACCATTTTAAATGTGGTGAACTGCATCAGGGAGGCTAAATTAGATTTGATGGAGGGTTTAATTGCGCAGTGCAATGTGTGCCATGGGCCCTGGCACTGAGGGGAGCTTCAGACCCTGAACAGAATGCCTGGGCATGCTGTACAGAGCAAAGTGTGTCTCCAGAGCAGGATCTGCTGTGGCTGTCGAGGAGCTGTTTGAGAGATGGTGGGGAACACTAGGAACCTGGTGGCTGAAATCCGTGAAAACCATGGAGCTTCTCACTCCAGATGGTAAGAAAACGGCTCTGTCTACTGAGAACCCAGAGCACAGCAGTACCTGAAGACAACTGCATGTGTTGTCTTTGAAGGGATTAAGCACATCTTGCTAAAAAGCAAACAAAAAACCCCAACACCAATAAATCAAACTCCCAGTTGGCCACAGGAACTGGTGACATGTATTTCCTGTGATACCAGAGCGATTAGCAAATGTGCTCGGGAAGTGGAGTGAGAATTCAGCTCCTGGAGATCTTTTAAACCCCTTCTTCCAGCTCCCTAAGGTCAGGCTATCACGGACAGAGGTCAGTCTTCCGAAGCTGTGTCCTTGTCCTTGCAAAGACACAGGGCTGCTGGGGCTCGGCGGGGAGCGCAGGAGGAGCTCGGCTCCAGGGCCCGTGTGTCTGCAAGGGAAGAGCTGGGGCTGGCCCCTGTCTGGGGTGTTGGAAGTGGAACAGAGAGGCTGTCCTCAGCTGAGCGTTTAGCGTGTGGACGTACTCTCTCTCTTGTGTTTTCTTTAGGTGGAAGAGTCTTGGTTCCTTCGCACGGGGTGATACTGTTTTAACGAGTGAGTCTGAGGGTGTCGGGATTGGGGCACTGGGGAGAGGAGAAACGGCTGCAGGGCGAGGGGGAAGCTAAAGAAGGCTTCCCCGCTTCGCCCTTGAGCTCCCAGGCATTTGCATGCTCGTGAGCAGGTATTTTATGGCAGGCTCTGGGTGACCCGGCCCTGGGGGCTTGCAGAGAGGGTCCCTGCCAGGCTGAAGCCTGAAGGAGAGTTTTCTGCCTGCATCCTTGGGACACGGCTCTTGAGTGTCCTGGAAACATTGGGGTCCAAGTGCCTTGGGACTGGGAGCATCTCCGGGGTGTCAGGTGGCAGCTGTCTCTATAGTATCACCTAAATTCCAGCTGTATCTTACAACTGTAACTAGTTTGTTTAGGTTTAACTGTATTCAGCTGGGTGAAGGTTTGATCTAGACCCTCCAGCCCCTGCTGCTGGTGAATGAGCAAGGCAAAGTCTGCAAGGCAAAACCCGAAGGGTTTTCATGGTGCTGGGGGCCCCTCTCCCCTTCCACAAACCATCTCTCTTTTCGTCAGCATGAAGTGGGTGCAAAACTCGGTTGAGTGGAAGGTCCCTCCCTGGGGTGTAAAGTGGTTTTCTAGGAATGCAGACAAAGGGAATCATGCTCTCAGTCGTCAGGGGTTTAAGATTAACTTGCTCCAAATAATTTGTCACTGATAACTTGAGACTGGTGGAAGAACTGAAGTCTTTAAAGGGCTGTCTAGACCAAACTTTCCTTTACAAAACATATCTGAGCTAAAGCTTTCTGATGTTCAGGAAATGCAGTAGGGCACCTTTTCCTGAGCTTTTTGCCACCTGAAAGGTTGAATGCGCTCCGTGTTCAGCCAGCCAGGAAAAAAATTTCTATTTCTATCCTGGTGGAGCTTCAGTGTTACCGGGGAATAGTTACTGCTGGTAACGTAAGCCATATAAAGTGTTGCTGTGGATATAGGTATTGTATAAATGCCCGTAATAAATAATAGAGTAAATTAACTTCACCCCTGGCACCTGCACATTGCAGCGCCGTCTTGTTTGTGGTCGTAGGTTATCTTAGATATGTTTTGCAGGGCTGAGGCTGCTCAAGGAGTTGAGAAGGGGAACGGTTTTCTTGCAGGCTCAGCCTGATCTGATGACACGCTTTTTCACTTTGTGGCGTTCAGAAGGAAGATCTTTTGCAACAGCAGCCTGTTGAGCTTCCTGGAACACCTGTGTCCGAGTGTACTCCCTTCGAAACAAATACAACCTGTTCTCTGCTAAGCAAGTCTTCCCCTAAAACTAAAGGCAAGCTGAAAATTTCCACTTGGCGTTGGACTGTTGCCTTTTTAGGAACTGGTAAAGGAAATTCCCAGGAACTGGTAGAAGGAATTCCCTTGCTTTGGCAAGGAGTTTAACAGGAAAGAAACCACAGGGCCTGTTTCTGTCTCATCTAAGTGTTGGTTTTGCTTCCTACTGGTATTTTTCTCTTCTTCCCTTCCTACCCTGCATGCACAAGGTACCTCCGGTGCTGCTATGCCCATCTTTGAGTTTGGAACGGAGTTGCAGAGAAATTTAATTATTTCCAGAGAGCAGGAGGTGAAGCCTGCAGCAGGTTTCAGGGGTTATAGCCAGGTGGGAAGCAATCTGAGGTGGGAGCTGTGTGTGTTACCGCGCTGGAGCAGGCTGAGGGCACTTAGCAATGACGACTGCGTTGACTCTGGGAGGTTAAATATGCCCAGGACTATTTGCTGGCACTGAGGCCAGGTGGCAGAGGGTGACGCATGCCATAACGTGAAACTTATCTTCCAAGCAGGGCAGCTGCGTAGCAGGAACTGAACCACAAATTGGGAGCGATTCCTGAGCTGACTCCCAACCAGTGCCTGGGAGTTGTTTGCACGAGCGTGAGCTGACTAATACGATGCTGGGAACTATGTTAACAATTTAGCAGAATAAATGAGCACTTTCCAGTTCAGGGAAACATTTCTTGGCACTGTTTTATTTACTGTTGTAGACTTAGATCACGTGTGAGACAAATCTTGAACAGGAAGAAGAATTTAAGAATACGTTGCAAGTTTTGCTGATACGCTTCGATGTGACCTGAGCCCAGCTGGATGTGTCCCTGCTCCTCGCCAACACCAGCTCGGTTTTTAGCCCAGTGTCTCTAGCAGCAAATGCAGTGCCCCACCGAGAAGCAGGTAGTTTAAGAGAGGCAGATGGAGTTCAAAGAAATAAATAGGGTATTTTATTCAGCATCTGCTTTTTCAGGTGTCTTCTTTCTTCACCATGTGATGTGCATGCTTCCCTAGGCAGTCTGGGCATTAAAGGGAGGGCACCAGAGCTCCTGCCAGATTGCACCAGTCAGGTGAGTAAGCAGGCATGATAATACCAAGCTGCTTTTCAATGTTCAGGCCAACCCAACTCAAGAAACCCTTTAAACTTGCTGATCAGGATCAACATTAGTCACACAGGCTTAGGAAAGGAGGACAGAGCTGTCAGGAAGAGCAACAGCGTAATTAAAGGGAAAGATGGGAGAGGAGCTTAGGGGGGGATTTGGAGGCCCTGGGCTACGTCATGCCCCTGGGCTTGTTTTCTTTCTCTCCAGCATCTTCGGCCACCACCTGTAGCTCTGAAGCTGCTGCTGGATGGTGGGGAGTGAAGTTAGTGCCAGGGAAGTGCCCAGTTGCTCCTGTTGCTCTGAACCTGCTCCTTTTGTCTCCCTGTAGCCAACTGAGAAACTGAGCGAAGAGCCAATGCGCTTCCCAAGGGATTCTTCCCTGGGCTGGTCACAGGGAGTGGATCTAGGTCCCTTTTTCCATAACAATACTGAAAGGAGAAGTGCTTTAAGTAATTTAATATCCTATTTCAACCTGTTCTTTGACCAGTGGTCACTCACAGTAGCACCAACCCTTCTAACTCACTGTAGTTAACCCTTGCTGACACCTGTAGCACTGGCTACATTTGAACATTTATTTTAAAAAAAAAAGTTAAGGGCTGTTTTGTTGTGTATGTTTTCAGCAGCTAAAGAATACTTCCTGCCAGAGAAAAATGTAATAGAAGGTGAAGCAACCCCACAACCCAGTCCCTTACATGATTTCTAATTCTTTTCTAAAAAGCTACTACCACAGCCAGGACCACTTCCAGTTTTCTCAGACCGTTTTAACGCTTTGGAACAAAAAAGGTCAGCACCTTCTCAAAACAATAGTGAACAAGCAGGAGAAGGCAGAGGGAAGCAGTCTTTTGAAAAGGATCAATTCTTGGTACGTGCCCTTGATTTTGCATACAAAATTTTCTGCTGGCAGGTGAGCTTTTTCAAATAAAAAAAAAAACAACCCACAAAATACCAAACAAAACTCAAAAAAAACAAATAAAAACCAAAAAACCAAACACGAAAACAAAAAAACAACACAGAAAAAGACCACTAACCTTGAAGTTCCTGTAGTTAAACCTCTAACCCTCTCTCTACCAATGAGGGGGAACTTGTGGAGCCAGAGAAAATACCCACAGTGCCAAAAATAGCCTTTCCCCCCCCCCCCCCCCCCCCCCCCAATAAATAATTCTTGTTCCCCCCTACAAAGACACGGGGAGGGCTGGACAGAAATCAACCCTTTGCTTTCGGCAGGGCTAGAGCGTTCTGCTGCTGTCCAGTTTGCACCCTCGGTTTGTGTTGCGTTTGTGCATGACTGCACCAATAGTTACTTCGAAAATAAACGCCCTTTACAGCCGTCTTGTTTTCGTTAGATGTTCAACAGCTCTGAAAGCCGAAGCTGCCTGGCAGACATCCTGATGCTTTTTTAGTGTTTATGTAAAATCTCTCACCGCGGCGTTTGGTACCACTGCGAAAGTTGTGTTAACCTGTGTTTTTGATAACAGTTGCACGTGTCTGGTGGGTACCGAGTGATGTGGCAGCTTGGCTGTAACATCCCGGGGAGGAGGGTGAAGCTCTCGCCTTTGCCTCCAGCCCTTGCTGAGAGAAGTGTCTGGCCCCAGTTAGTGTGGGAAGGAACCGGGCAGAGCTGCAGCCAGCACCGGCCTCCCCTGCTGAAATATTTATTCCCTGGATGAGTGCATTAGGAGCGGGGGAGGACCATTATTTAGCTTTATATTTGCGGCAAGCATCACATTTCAGACAGTGCTTCAATGAACTGCAGGGTTTTGAAAGAAGTTGGCGTCAAAACCAGAAATGAGGAGGATGTCGACATGTTTTACTACTGGATTTAACAAATACTTCCTCCCTGCCCAAAGCTGTCATTCAGCTGTTTCCCTCTCCTACCCAACACAGCCCTGTGGCCTTCACAGTTTGCTTACAGCACAAATAAATAACCTGTTGGAAAAGAATTTTTTTGTTTCTTTAAAGAGCTAAACTGGGCTCCAAGTGGTACCAGTGAAGCAGACAGCTGCTGTAGAGGAAACTGCTAAAATCCACCGCAACCGTTCCTGCTGGTATTTAACAATGAACATCTCTTGATAGAAAATAAAGTGAAACAGTTAATAATAGAAACCTCGGAAGCTTGTTCAATAGGATGTTACTTATTTGCAAAACCTAGGTTTGTTTTAATTAAAAACAGCACTATTTCCTACCTTTTTTTTTTTTTTTTCTTTCTTTCTTTCTCTCTAATCATTACTCTACGACCTTTGATGGGACCGCCGGTGGCGGCTCGTCCCTGTTGCTAGCAGGATTGGAAAAGAAATCACAGCCTACTTGCTAGCTCTGTGCAAAAGAGTTTTCCAGTGCAGCGATGCCCTGAGGAAAAAAGAAAGGGTAGAAACTGGTGTTTGGAGCTGCCCACGCATCTCATGAGTCACGGATGGGCAAGAACGGGTGGACAGACCCAGCGGAGTCCGGCGTGCTGTGGAGCCTGCGCAGCGCAGTGCTGCTGGCGGGGACCTGCCCTGCTCCCGTGTTCCCAGGCTGGACTTCAGGAGTCCCGTCGGTGCTTCTTCTGTTCGTGGTACTCTGCTATTTTCTGCTGGAAATACGCTGTGGATGAGAGAAGGCTGCTGGTGAAGCGCTGGGGCTGGGGATGCTGCGTCTTGGGGAGCGCGCGTGCCCCCCGGGAGCCAGGCGGCTGGGCTGTGGGTGACTGCACCCAGGGGGTGGTTGCGATCGCTCCCACCCCCCTCACCCACCCAAAAAGAGCTTTATTATGCTGGGTTAGTGTAAGTTTTTAACCCTTGTGCTCACTCCAGTTTTTGTGGTTCCTCTCCAAGCACCAAGGGAGAGCAAGAGCAGGAGACCCTGGGGATGTGGGTAGCCGAGAAGGTGACAGAGGTTGGGAATGCGATGGGAGGGCTGGGGTTGTGCCATCCCTCTCCCCCAACCCCGGCAGACCCAGGTCCGTGTCTGCCTGATCAAACCTGACCTAAAAGGGCAGAGTGAGCGGCGACCAAAGTCGTGCTGGGCTTCGAGCCCCCTGGGCGGGCTGCAGGGGGGCTGGAGACCTTGGCCACCTTGGGGGTGGCAAGTGCCGGGTCAGGATGTCCCTGGCCACTGGTGGAAGGCTTGGGTGGCTTCCTCAACCCCCGTCACCCCGTCTGTCCTTGTCCTGGGCTGGGAGGAGGCTCAGCTCTGCTCAGTGCCCTGTACATCCCACAGGTCTGTGCCCGAGCTGGTGGCAGGGATGAGGCAGGGCTTGCAGGCAGGAGCCAGCTCCCAGCTGCTGCCTGCATCCAAGCCAAATATTTGCGCTGCTACTGGCATGTTTGCCGAAATGCTGAGCTCTCAGCAAGCCTGCCCTGTCCCTGGTCAAGCAACAAGATCTAAAATGAGCCCAGGGATTTTTTTTTTTTTGATTGCTTGACAGGGACAGAGAAATGCAGCTCGTGAGAGCACATGGGTTCTACTCGCTGCCCTGAGCATCCTCAGCCTCGAGCTGCATCCCCCTCCGGGCACAGGGCATCTTTCCCTTCCCCGAATAGCCCAGGACTTGCAGAGCTCACCCAGCCGAAGCGGGAAGGGGAGAGGGGGCTGTTTACCTTCCTGTGGGATCCTGCTCTTTTCTGCTTCCTCAATAAATAGGGCAAACATGTTCGTCTTCACAAATTTCTTCACGAACTTGCGGCTGGTTTTGGAGGTGATGGCTTTGCAGAAGGCTCGCTCCTGGAAGGTGCCCGAGCCATTTTTACTCCACTTGATGTGCGAGGGGTAGTGGCCAACCATTCGGACGAAGAATTGCACGAAGGCTTCAGAGACAAGAGTGTTCACCTGCTCGGATGCTGGAAGAGGACACGGAGCACAAGAGGTGGGGTGGGACCTCTGAACCAGAAAGGACAGGCTTATTTTAACCTGGCCGGTCCACAGTCTGTGCTTCCATCCCACGAAATGGCTTAAAACTTCCCTCTGCCAGTAAACAAAGACCAGACTGATCTTGCTGAGGGAGCACTGGCTGTGTTTGCTTTCCAAGGTGGTGGCACCTTTGTGGGCTAAATATCAGCAAAACCTGATTTTTTTCAGCGGAATTAGTTGTTCCTGCTCTCACGTTTCGCAGGACAGGGGAAAGGCCAAAGGGTTTCCCTCCTGTGGTGGCATTTTGTTGCAAATGGGGGCAGAAACATCCCAGGCCAGGTCCTATTAGGAAAATCATTTTGCTGAGGGCCCCGGTCATCTGTGGAGGGCAGCTTGTGTGTGTTTTACACATATATAAAGGGATGTCCTTACTGTGTATGTTGTTGTTGTTGTTGTGCCTGTTCAGAGATGTCAGCATCTCATTCTGCAGCTTGATGGGCAAGATCTCCTCCTCATCGCCGACCTGGAAGGCAACGGGGCCATGAAGGACCCGGCACCGGTGGGAACCCAGCTCAGGTGGCCGTGGCCAGCAGCTGGTGCAGCCCATCAGTGGGGCTTTCTGCAGAACTCATTAATTAATTATCATTGCAGGCTGCTGCAGCGATGCAGGGAGTGGGATGACCAGCACAGGGACCCTGCTGCTCTGGCTCACGACAAGGCAGCTGCAGTGGTCGGAGACATCCCTTCATGGGACATTCCCCCTGGATGGGTGACACTGAGGTGTGTCTGCCCCCCAAATGTTGTAGCTGGCACCGAGGGGAAAGGGGCCCTTCCCAGGACCACCCAGGCCAGCGAGCCCACCCGCAGCCCCGCGCCCTGTGCAGGGGGACCCACCGCCTGGAGGATCTTCCCTTCGCAGAGGTCAACTATCAGAGCCTGGAAGAGAGCAGAGAGTGATGTGTTTAGCCCTACCAAGGCATCTGGGCTCCCTCCCACCCGTTTTGCCATCAGACCAGTGTGTCCGCAGCCCGCGAGGGTGGCAGGAGAGGGATCAGCCCCTCTGTGCTAGAGGGACGTGGGCAGGGGGTACCAGGGCATCCCCCAGAGACCGTGTTTGCTGCAGGCTTGGTGGCTTATCCCCACTTCTGCAAGGCTGGGATGATGCCAACAGGCAGCCTGGTCAACAGCAGCTCCCCAAGCCCCCCAGGGCAGGGCTGTGGGTCCCGGGGTGGCTGGCAGCACCCAGGGGGATGCAGAGGTGTTGCCCCAGGTGCCAGCAGGAAGGCAGATGTGAGAAGCCCCAATCTCCAGCCTTCCTGGATGGGGAAAGGGCACAACCAGAGCCTCCAGCCTCGAAGCCAACCCAAACCCAGCATCACAGACTAACCGCTGGCTCCATCCAGATGCTTTCCCCCACCCGGATGAAATACCTCCTCCATCGGCTGGTCCAGGACCCGCTCCAGGTGCCGCATCTGGATGCCAACCATGAAGGGTGTGGGGCAGCAGACAGTGTCGAGCAGGCACTCGGGGACCACGGGGATGTAGGTGTGAGCCCAGGTGAAGGGGTAGAGGAGAGCAGCCACTGCGTGGATGCACTGCGACAGGACGCTGCAGGACAAGGAGCCACCATGGGGGCATTGCATGAGGAAAGGTGATTTCACCCCTCCGAGGGAATATCCCACCCCAGCCTGAGCTGCATCCTGCGCTCCTTCAAGGGGTTTTATTGTTTGTTTGGTTGTTTTTTTTAAATAAACAGAGCAGGACTCACCTCAGCTCCTCTGCCAGGAAAATAAGCCGTCGCTCCAGCACAGCGGAGGCGAAGATGGGCAGGATGAGGTGGGGGCTGAGCCGCTGGAGCAGAGCCTGAAACTCCACGTGCTCCAGGTGGGCATCCACGGGCCGCGTGAGCTCGATGAGCTGCCGAGGGAGAGCCACCAAAACCCAGCTTAGGAGGTACAACACCACCCACCCCCCCGCACCCCCCTGGCCCCCCACGAGGGTGATCTGGGAGTAATTAATGACCCAGAGTTTGTCCCTCTGGAAGGGACAAACCTCATCTTGTCCTGCTTGGAGGTTTGGGCTGTGCAGCGCTGAGGATGCAGGGGAAGCCAGCAGTGATGTGCGCCGTGGGCTTTACTGGTTTGGGCTCTGCATTTTTAACCAAAATGCCTCTTTTCTTCAGCGCTCACAAGTCCCTGGTAGGAGATGGAGGGGGACGTACCCCCGCCTTGGTGTCTGCCAGCTCATCTGTGAGCAGCAGCTTCCAGGAAAGGCAGGAGGGATGAGGGCATGACTTTTGCTATAAAAACCACAAAAGCTTCCTCAAAAGCCTCCCTGGCAGGGCCGGCTCGCCTGTTCCTAGCCAGGATGGCCCAAAAGCGAGTTACCTGCTGGGTATTTGCAGGTGGCCTGTCTGTCCTGCTGACAAGAGTCTCCCAAACCTGGTCGAAACATCTGCTGTGCTGCAGGCAGCCCTGGGACGGTGACGGCTGAAGGGTTAATAGGACTGTGCAGCTCATGAGGAAGCCTTGGCCCCTCTCCTCAGCTGTAGAGGGGGGAAATCCCCCCCCTCCACGTGCCAGGCCACCTTGCCAGCAATGCAGCATCTTCCCAGCCAACAGCATAAGGCTTGGCTGGGCTCCGCAGCCCCATTCCAGCACAAATCCTGCACAATCCCCAGCTCCCAGCCCATACAGTACCCAGGATTTATTTTCACCCCTTTTCCCTGTTTTCTCACTGATCTCCTCGACTTGCTTTCACCCCCGCCCAGAGCCCCAAAGTGCAGCTCTTTCGAAGAACGCCCTGGTGCAGCCTCCTTCCCCATCGCCCCCAGCCGCCATCCACGCGGCCTGGCCCGCAGCCAGGGCGTTGAGCAACCTGCAAACCCTTGCAGAAGCCTTCCTGGATGAAGAAATCTCTTGCAATTCGACAGCCGGCTGCTAAATTGTACTAAGGAAGAGGGGTCTCGCTCTCAGACCCACCCTGGCAGGATGCAACCCTGGGGTGCTCAGCACTGAGGTTATTTTGTCCTCCCCATTTTTCTACCCCAGCTTTGCCACAAGAGGAAGAAAAAGCCAAGTAAAAGGCTCTGCCCGTGCGAGCCTGGGCCGTGCGTGGGCGAGAGGAGCCCCGCGGGTGCTGTGCCCGTGTCAGCATGCCTGTGCCGCTGCGGCCGCCCGCTCATCCTGCTGAACTGGGGCGAGTGTCGAGGCTGAGAACTGAGCACCACGGTGCCGAGGGGAGGCTGCAGCCCGTGACACCCCCACGACAGCCCCGGCACCCCCACGCACCCCAGCAGCCCTGCCTGCTGCACCCCGAGGTGTGAACGCGGGGCCCAGCGGGGTGCAGCCAGCTCCGCTCCAGCCCCGGCGTGCTGCCCCGCTTGGACAAGCACCAGCACGTTCAGAAACAGCGTCCGGAAAGTTTTGTGCTGGCGGCTCCAGCCCGAGGCTGAGGGAGCTGCGAAGATGGGGCAGCATCACCTGTGGGTGGGCTCCATCCTCATCCTCACTGCTTGCTGCTCTCCTCCTGGACCAGGAGGGAGGTGGCACCCATGTTCCCAGGGCAGGAGGCCCCCAGCAGCCTGACCCACCACCCACTGCTCCAGTGAGCACCTATGGGTGCTGCAGATGGGGAGGATGATCCCAGAGATAGCCCAGGCTCCTCACATCAGAGCAGCCCGGGAGGGGCCGCTGAGCCCCCGAGACCCCTACCAACCTCTGTGCCTGACTCAGGGATGAAGCTTTTAATGGTGACACTTTTCCCTGGAGCTGGGAAGGGTGATTCCCGAAGGCCCTGCATGAAGGGGTAAATCACAGCCATGGAGATCTGGCGCCTCTTCTCCACCTCATCCAGGATCTGGGGGAGAAAAAAAATGAGCTGGGAAATCCCAGCAGGCAACAGAGTGGCAGCCTGGGCCAGCGCCGTGCCAGGTGGTGCCACCACATCCCTACCTTAGAGAAGAGCCCGAAGCAGCCCAGGCAGCTGATGATGCAGAAGACCTCAGGGAGGCGGACGCCACGGCCGGATGGCTGGAAGAGGATGGGAAAAGTGTTGGAGCATCGTCCACCCTCACTCTCTCCCCAGAGATCCCCCCCAGCCCCACTCTCTCCTGCTAAAATACCCGATCACCCGCTGGGGATTTTCAGAGCTGGAGCTCAGGCCAAGGATGCAGTTGACGCTGTAAAAGCAGAGGGTGTCCGGAGAAGGCAATGGCATATTCCCAAACTTTCCTGCCCCTGACACAAGTCCTTTGAGATGTCCTGCCCCACCATCCTTGGGGCTAATCCTGCCTCCTGCTGGAACGGGGACCACCGAGATGAGTGCCCAGGCTTTTTTTCCCTTTCCAACTGGACCATCCTGGGTCCATTTGCAGCGCTCCAGATGTGCAGTCCAAACAGCCAGAGCTCAGCCCTGGCTCCAGAAGTGGGCAAGTTCCCCAGGGAGTGCAAGGGTGATGGGGTCCAGCAAATCACCAAGCTGTGGCGTATGGCCCTGCGGCTTTATGGCCCTATTTAAGCAGGCTGTGCATAAATCAGCAGCCAAGGAAGACCTCCATCACACCTCGCAGCCCCCCGAGCTGGCCAAATGCATGAGCTGAGAAAGGCAACCCCCGTTCAGAAGCAGGTTCTGGGGATGGGGCTGAGGGCACCAGGCTCTTGGCACCTGGATGGGCACGCACACATCCCCATCCCAATCCTGAGTGGGGTTTGCAGCCACCCTGAGCACTGTGGCCAGGGGAAAGGAGCCAGGGAAGCTGCAGGAGATTGGTGGGGTGGCAGCGACCACTGGTACAGGGAACGGCACCTCCCAACTGCTGCATCTCCTGGCTGCATTTCAGACCAGCCCTGGGCTACAGCCAGCACTGCTTTCCTCCATCCAGCACCCAGATGATGCCTCAGCAGAAGAAAGCTCCAAAAAAAATCCTTTGGGAACCCCCTTGTCATCATCTTCGTCAAGGTGAGTGGCTTTCTAAGGCACATGCCCAAGAGCTGTACTCTGGGCATGGCAGAAGGCATCATGTCCCACCACGGGGATGGGGTGGCACGGCCAGCACCGACCCAGCGATGGGCGGTGGGGCGGTGGGATGCTCTCACCAGCAGCCGCCTGCAGTAGCCGATCTTCCTGCTGCCATCCACATTGGTCAGGACGAAAGAAAAGGTTTCGCTGCAAGGAGAGACAATGCGTGGGGTCGGGACGGCCCTTGCAGCCCTCAGGGGTGGGCAACCACGGCCGAGACCCCGCAACGGGGTAGGTACCTGGTGAACTCGGTGACGGGGGCCCAGTTGTTGCCGTCAGGGAAGCAGAAGAGGGGGATGGCTTGCAAGAGGCGTTCCTCCTCCTCCTTCTGGCCCTTCAGCAAGTTCTCACGCTGGAATGAAATGATGCCAAGAGTCAGGGTGCTGGAGGGTGCCTATAGTCCCAGGGGATGGGGTGGGATGGGGTGTGTTCCAAAGCAGCCCCCAGCTCAGACCAAAGCAGAAGGTGCCTGCACATCCCTGGACAAGCATCTCCCAAAAAATGCAATTTTTGACTCTTTTACCCCATGGATAATGGGGCAAAGCAGAGGCACCCAGGGCCCCCTCTGCGAACATGGGGTCTCCTCCTGTGCCACCTCCCCAGGGTGTGATTTCACTGCTGTGGTCTCCCCTTTTGGGATAGGGGGACAGGGAGCACCCCTCGGATTTTTCTCCTGGTCTTTGTGGCCCTGGGCTCGGACCACAGGGAAGGACCGGCAGGTCCCAGCAACCCCAACCCATGGCAGGCAAAGCCCTGGGGTCTGGGTCTGCATCTGCAGGGCACAGGGTATTCTTCTGTCTCCTCCCCTGGCTCTAGTGATGGGGAAGCAGCAACAATCCCTTTTTCTCTCAATTTGGAAAACTCATCTTCCTGGAAAGATGGGAGTAAATACCTTTGGGAACTGGTAGATTATCTTGGGTTCGTAACGTCCGTCTGATGTCTTCTTCAGTGACACCACCACCAGGTACTCGAAGAAAAACTGCCCAGCAGAATAGACAGAGCTCCGTTCTCCTGGCCTCTGCGGCACCCGTGCGGGGTTGCTTTCTGCAGCAGAGGCGTCCACTTTTGCTTCTGTAGCCAAAAACCAACCAAACAGAAAAACAGAGCAGAGTGAATGAAAGGTGGGAGCTGTCCCGAGGGCAGGAGAGGAGTCACAGAGGGACGCAGGAGCAGGGCAAAGTGGCTGGAGGGAATGGGCACCCGGTGCACAGGGTGTTTTGGTCCCTGGCAGCGAACAGCTGGGGACACAGAAAGGCAAAACGGCTTTTATGAGTCTTCTGGGGAAAATCAAATTGCCATCAGACACTCCCAGCCCCGCTTTGCCCCATTCCAGCAGGGGCAGAGGGGCGGACGCCCAGAGCGAAGCCAGCATGTGTGACAGTGGAAAGCAGACAGTCTCTGCAGAAAGCATCTGCGGGAAGGTGTGGGAATGCTTTTAGAGCAGCTAATCTTATTCCCTTAGGGGGAAAAACAAGCAAACAAACAGCACAGATCTTGTCTGAGCACCTCCAAAGGCTCCAGTAAGATGAATCCCAACCTCTCCCAGCCAGATGTCCTCAGTCCTGGGAACTGCTGATTGCAAATGAGATGCTCGAGGGTATTCCCTAAACCACAGCTCCCAAAGTATAGCAGTTCCCTGAGATTACATCCCATTTCTTGTTTGGGCAGGTGGGGAGGATGGCTGGCGAGAGTAAGCCATCATAACTTGAAAAACTAGAAAGAAGAGTGAAAGGAGCCCAAGCCGGCATCGCCAAGGGTGCTGGGATGGTCATGGTGGGGCAGTGAGCCCCGGGGGCTGGGAAGGAGAGGAGCTGAACGCCGACGGGAGGCTGGAGCCAGGCTGTGCCGCAGCTCTGCCCTCTCCCAGCAGCTGCTTATGACTCTAAACCCCCGGTCCCGGGCCCTGAAACTGTCCTGGGCTTGGTCTTGTCTCTGATTATGATGGGAACAGAAATGCTTGAGCTGCTCCTAGGAATAACAGGCAGGAAAACAATTGTGTGGCTGGATGAAATAACCAACTCCTGCAATTTGTCTCCACATCCTGGAGTTTGGCTCTGGGCTCTTTTACTTGTGCTGCAGTTTGGCAGAGCAAGGCATTGGCCATGGCCAGCTGCTCCCATCGTCCTTCTTCCCCCGTGCATGACATCCTCCTCCAAAAGCAGTGCTGGTGGACATCCCATCCCCGTATCCCTCTGGCTCCGTAGCCACCTCTTTTAGTCTGGAAACAACTTTCCAGCCTTTGCTCTAGGTCATCATGGGCCGACAGGAGCAGAAAGCTCATCCGAGGAGGTGACACTCACAGTCCCATCATGGGATGTCCATTCCCAGGGACCAGAAACGCCTTTTCCAGGTCGGGGTGGGGAGATGCACGAAGCCTCACCCGTGTGCACCCTGAGGCTGCTCCACCTCCACATGCAAAGTCCTTCCTCTTGGCAAGGTGCAAGTCATCCCAAAGAGGTCCCTTTGCAGCAGGGGGAAGCCCAGGAGCATCCTGAGGATGAGACCCAGCTGCAGACACCTCTGGTTTGTCCTCAGCAGGGATCACCTGGATGACAGCTCAGCAAGGTGCCCCAGGCCAGGGAAAAAAGGTTGACAAGATGCTCTTTGCTTCTCCTGCCGCTCCCTGGGATGCTCCAGTAATGGCTTCAGTCCAGTCTCACCTACAGGGCCAGGACCCCTTGGAACCAGGCTGTGCAGCAAGGAGGGCTGCTGGCATCCCCCGTCCTCGCTGGGCACCCGTGTCTGTTGTTTTCCCATCGCAGCTTGCCAGGGTAGGGTGAAAGGCCAGCTGAATCCTGCCTATCCAGTCCCGTCCTGCATTTCAGAGAACAGAAGATGCACTCTCAAGCAAGGGCTGGATTTGCATCTTGTCCATGGGGTTTTCAAACAGCCAAGTACAACCCGCTGCTCCAGGGAGGCCAGTCGTGCCAGGCTGCGGCTCTGCCCCTTGCAGCTGGACCCGCGGGCCTGCCTGCAGCGAGCCGGTGTGGCGAGCCCTGCCAAAAGCGTGGTGTCACCCAACAGTGCTCCCCTGCACCAGGTCTGGCCACAAAGCCCTCATTGGCAGAGCCTAAATCCCCCTGAGACTGTAACACCCCACCCCTGCGCTGGAAAACGAGCTCTGGGGATGTACAGGACCATGCACCGTCACGCAGCGTCAGATGGGTTTAATGTGGCATCAGGGGTTCCAGCACTCCCCAAAACCGGCAGGATTCCCAGTTCCACATGTGTCCCGGCAGCATGAGCCACTGTCACAAGAGCTTTGTCCAACTCTCCCATAGCCCAAGTGGGAAGACTTGGGGACCACCCCACAGTCCCCCCAGCAGCAGGAGCAAGGAGGAGAATGATCCAGGTGGCCAGGGGGGCCCACGCAGCTCTGGGATGGAAAGGGGCTGCTGGGGCTGAGGATTTTCACCCGCCCCTGTGCCGGGCACGGAGAGGGCAAAGGCTGCCGCGGTGCACCCCAGCCCACGCAGACATGGCACCGCAGCTGCCAGTGGTAAAAGAAAAACACATTTTCCTGCACAAACAGCCTCCCTGACCAGAGCCGGGTTTCCTTATCAGCCGAGGGCTGAGCCCCACGCTACGATGCGGCACAACCTGTTTCTTTCCTCCTGGAAAAGTCCCGGGCTGCTGCAGTGTGCCGGAATCTCCTGGCCTGGCACGAGGGTTTGTGGCGCTGATCCGGTGCACAGCCGCCCACCTGCCCGGTCGAGAGGAAACGGCTTCGGTGTTCTCACACCTCTCCTGCTGAGCTCCAAACCACATTCATCGCACCCAGGGCCAGAGCCAGCCAGCACAAAACAGACGGGGGGTAGGGTGGTGTTGCAGTGACCCCCCCAAAGCCACAGGTTGCCCCAAGGCTTGAGATGCGGTGGGCCAGGGAACGCCGAGAATCCATCCCGTAGCTCGGAAAAACTCACAAATCCCCAAGGACCCACTGCCCGCAGCACTGGCCTGCCCGGGGGGCACCGTGCCCTCGCTCGGAGGCCCGCAATGCCGCCCGTGGTGGGCAAAGGGCTGGGAAAGCTTAGGGGGCTGTGGTGGGAGGGGCTGCCCCGGGGAGGGGGTGAACCCCTGGGGAGGGGGCACACTCCTCCGGGACGGGGTGGGCTCCCGGGGTGGGGTGCAGCTCCCGGGGAGGGGGTGCACGGCTGGGGGCTGGGGCGAGCCCCGGGAGATGCGGTGACCCCCGGGGGCTGGTGGCCCAGGCTGGGCTCCGCAGCGCCTACGGGCAGGGCTGGGGGGCAGCGCGCCGCTGCCGCTGCCGGTGCCGCTGCCGGTGTCGCTCCCCGGAGCCCCGGTCGGTCCCACCCGGCGCGGCCGCGCTGCGCCGCCGGGCAAAGTCCCCGCTCCGACGGCAGCCGTCGGCTCCCGCAGCCGCCGTCCCGGGGCTGTGACCGGTCCCGGCACCGACACCGGCACCGACACCGACACCGGCACCGACACCGGCACCGGCACCGGCACCGGCACCGACACCGACACCGGCACCGACACCGGCACCGGCACGGACACCGGCACCCGCACCGGCCCTCCCGGAGCCCGGCGCGGGGCGGTGCTCCCCGGCGGCCCCTCCCGACCCTCACCTCTGCGGCCGGAGCGCCGCAGGCTCCGTCGGAAGAAGCTGCCGATGGAAGCCATGGTGGCCCCGGTGCGGAGCGGCGCCGGTGCGGAGGCGGAGCGGCCCCGTGCGGAGCGGCCCGGCGGGGAGCGCTCGGCTTCCGCCCGCCGCGCTTTCGCTTTCCCGGGGGAGGGCCGCGCCGGGCCGGGGCGGGGAGCGGAGGAGGAGCGGGGAGCACCTGGCACCGGCCGGGGCATCGCGAACCCGCCCCGGGAGCGGGGGCGCGTGGGCACGGGGAGGCCCCGGGGGGCCCGGGCAACCGGGAGAACCGGCCATGGGGGCTTGCCCCGGGAGCAGCGGGCACGGGGGCACCGGGAATGGGGGAGCAGGGAGCACCCCGGGGTCCGGGGATGCCAGGAGGAACCGGGCACGGGGGAGCCGGGAGAACCGGGCACAGAGATACCGGGAGCGCCGGGCACGGGGGAGCTGAGCACCCCTGCAAATGGAGCTGGGCATCCCGGTGGGGAGCCCGGCACAGCCCGCGCAGGGCACGGCAGGGTGGGAAACGAGGCAGGGACCCTGGGGATAAGGGGTGGCTTTGCCCTGCCCCAAACCTGCACACCCCCCCCTCCCCACCCCCCGTCTGAGCCCTGCGCCCCCCCCCCCCCCCCCCCCCCCCCCCCCCCCCCGCCCCCAAGCCCTTGGCCCCCGGATCCCGCTGGTGCCAGGGATGTGCCCAGTGCAGTGCTGCAGGGCTGGGGGGACACTGACCGTCCCCCCCTGTGCAGCGGGATGGGGCCCGCTGAGCCGCCCTGATGGTGCCACCGTGCTCTCATCCCCACGGCCATGGCTTGTCCCAACTCCGCTTGGGAACACTGGCCGGGTTTGGGAACACTGGTCAGGTTTGGGAACACTGATCAGGTTTGGGAACACTGGTCGGGTTTGGGAGCACTGGTCGGGTTTGGGAGCACTGGCCGGGTTTGGGAACACTGGCCGGGTTTGGGAGCACTGGCCGGGTTTGGGAACACTGGTCGGGTTTGGGAACACTGGTCAGGTTTGGGAGCACTGGTTGGGTTTGGGAGCACTGGTCGGGTTTGGGAACACTGGTCAGGTTTGGGAACACTGGTTGGGTTTGGGAACACTGGTCAGGTTTGGGAGCACTGGTTGGGTTTGGGAGCACTGGTCGGGTTTGGGAACACTGGTCGGGTTTGGGAGCACTGGTCGGGTTTGGGAGCACTGGTCGGGTTTGGGAGCACTGGTCGGGTTTGAGAGCACTGGCCGGGTTTGGGAACACTGGTCGGGTTTGGGAGCACTGGTCGGGTTTGGGAACATTGGTCGGGTTTGGGAGCACTGGTCGGGTTTGGGAGCACTGGCCGGGTTTGGGAGCACTGGTCGGGTTTGGGAGCACTGGTCAGGTTTGGGAGCACTGGCCGGGTTTGGGAGCACTGGTCGGGTTTGGGAGCACTGGTCAGGTTTGGGAGCACTGGCCGGGTTTGGGAGCACTGGTCAGGTTTGGGAGCACTGGTCAGGTTTGGGAGCACTGGTCAGGTTTGGGAGCACTGGCCGGGCTGTGCCTTCCCTCGGGCTGGCGTTTCTCCACCGGGCAGATTTATTCCCCCTCTCCGGGTGACTCAGAGGTGCCGTGGCCCAGGCTGGCCGGGGGCCGGTTGCCCACCCTCTTCCTCACAGGAAGGGAGGCAGTTCGTTCCTGCTGCGATACGGTGGTCGCCCTGTCCTGGGCACGCAGCCGGGATCCCTCCGGAGCCGCTTGGCTTTGCTGGGTGGTTTCACTGCTCCAGACCCATGAACAAGGGAAGTCTCCTTAAAACCAGTGGTATCTTCAAAAAAATTTCCTTCTTCCCATCCTTAGCCTGCCCACACCCCTAACGTTTCGCCTGCCAGTTTTGGGCGCCGCTTACACAGAAATCCAACGCCCAGGAGAGGCCCCCCTGGGTGCCGCTGCGGCTGGGGGCTCTGGGTGTGATGAGCTGTGCACCGTTCTCAGCCTCAGTGCCAGCATGCGGCTGGTTGCATTTGTAGACCAGACTTCCTACACCAAACACCCTCCTCTCTTATTGTACACCACCTCCCACCCCCTTCCCCTCGCCAGGTGGGTTTGCAGCCGGGAGAAATGGCCTTCGCCAGCCGGCAGAGGTGGCCGGAGCTTCCCAAACATGTTCCCATCGGCGCATGCCCCTGACTCTGCTGCCGTCCTGGGTTATCAGAAAACTGCTGGTCCAGGGAACATTTTCTGGCTGATCCTGAGTGGGTGGAAGAGTATTTGTGCTTCCCGGAGAACAGGGCAATGTGTTTGTTTGTGCACAGGGCTTGTTCCCAGATGAAGGGAAATTAAAAAGTTCGGGGTTTTCCCCCTGGATTCTGGAGGAAAATCCCTGATTTCCTGGAAACCAGAGTCACCTTGGGAAAACAGCCGCTGCCTTCAGCCAAAAGAAATCCCCAAATTCTTTGATTTTTTTCCCATATACACAAATCTTTTCTGCTTTCTCCCTTTAAGGCAAGTCTCCGACTATGATCCCGCCTCGATAATGCCTTGACTCCGCTCAGAGCCGTGTTCCCAGCCACAAAACCTCCCGGCTCCCGAGGAAACACTGTCCCTTTGTGTCCGTCGCACAATCCAGCAAACCTTGCGCTGCTGAAAGAGGTTGAACTTCTGAATATTCCCACTGAAAGCTCCTTTCTGCGGGGAGCCAGCCACCCACCGGGACAACAAATGGGCACATTGTGGGACCCTCGGGGCTGCTGGCCACTGCGGATGCAGCGCTCGCCCTTGTGCTGCTCTGTCACCGCTGCCAAAATCGTTTCTCTTCCCTGAACCAAGCCCAGCGAGGATTTTTTTTTTTTGTTTTTTTTTTTTTGTTTGTTTGTTTGGTTTTTTTAAGTTTTTTTTCCCTCCTTGCAGCCCGGTGCTGATGAATACACTCTGGAATTTGGCTTCCTGCAGGCGTGGTGTGTTCAGACTGCAAATATCCCATCGTGAGCATCCCGTGGGGCTGCATCGCAGTGGGACCGGGGTGTCCTCCCTCCCTGCCTGCACCGCAGCTCCTCAGCCTCCTCCTCCTCTCAAGGAAGGCTCAGCTTGCTGCCCCTTGCCTCATCCCAGTGCCTCTTCACTGGGTGCTGCATTTCGGGAGGACATTGAGGTGCCACAGAAGGTCGAGCGTGTGGCTTGTGAGCAGTTTTTATTTTGCTCATCACAGTCGGGTTGGGACTGGGGCTTGGAGATGGAGGCTCAGGTTTGGCCACAGCATCCCTGGCAGGGAGGTCCCCGAGGGCAGCCTGGGGCAGGTGGTGGTGGATGCTCCCACCGGGGCTGGGGACCCCAAGGCCCCCGTTTCCAGCTTTTCCCATGCCAGGGAGTTTCTCCCACTGGATGGCAGCATTAGAGCAAAGAAACATCCCCTGGAGACCTTGTGGGAGAGGGGACCTTCCTCCGGAGAGACTTCTCGCTGGCTGGCTGGCTCCCGGGAGGTTTGTACTTGGGCCAAGGACGCGTGGGTTCAGTTCACTTGTGTTTGCAACATTCATGCTGCTGACGCTTCACTCACTGCCCTGTTTGGTGCTTGGTGATCACTCCCAGCTCCCCAAAAGGGGGCCCCGTGTAACATCCTCTGCCTGCTCCTCTTCCTCCTCATGCTTGTGGGTGCAGGGGGACCTGTCAGGACAGGGGGCCCGAGAGCTGGCTGGGACACTGGCCCATGAACGGGAGCAATGCAGTCCCAGATTGGGCAAGGAGAAGAGCTATCAACCTGCATGGGACACCAAGTTCATGGCTTCTTAGCCAGGTGCATCCTCTGTCCTCCAGAGCCCTCCCTGCTCTAACTGCTGGGGTGCAGGGGTCTGTGACTCTGACACATTTTTGCATGAGAAAAGCTTTAGGGACTGTTCCTTGCATGATGGTTTCAGAGGGGGCTGAAGAACTCCTGGGGATTAGAAAACAAAGCTGATCTGATCACTTTTCCCTGCACCTAATGGTTTTAATCCCAAGTATTTCAACCCGCCTTCAGGATTTCTTGGAGGTGGTGTTCGGCAGAGGTGCTTGGGTGGGCAGGGAGGCTTGGTGCTGGGCTGCAGCCCCCTTGCAATCCCAGTGCAGGGAAACTCCTGCTTTCTGAGGCTGCTTGTTTAATGGTCAGGAGGTGCAAAGCTGGCTCAGTTTACAGGCTCCCAGCTGGGCTGGCAGCGCTGTTCGCAGGCAGGCATCCATAGATGGAAAGGATCGAGCTGCAGAGCCCAGCCTCAGGTGTACTTCCCCAGTCCCTCCCGTACTGAGCCAGTAACTCCTGTTGGGCTAAAATGCCAGCTCTGGGCCGTTCTGGCCGTGGGGGTGTGTTTCAGGGGTTAATCCTCCGATGTGTGCAAAGCCTTCCTTGGGGATGCGCCTGGTTTGTGCTCTCAGGCACTTGCTGCCCCTTTTTCTGCTCAGTTCAAAGGGCTTCTCCCCCCTCTGCCCCTCAGCAGGGCGCTGGTGCAGCAGGAGCCCTCAGCTGAGCTTGGAGGACTCGTAGCATCTCTGGAGGCGGGTGGCTGCCTGGGGTCCAGCCTCCTGGGTGGCTTTTGCGAAGTCCTGGGCATCCCCACCCTGCAGCGCTGTGGTTCAGTGACCTGCCAGTGCCAGGGTGCTGGGGACACTGGGGACCGGGGTGATGGTGCTGGGGGTCATGGTAGCTCACCCCGGGGAGCATGGGATGATGTTGGAGAGGGCCAGGGCAGAGGGTGGGGAGCTGGCTTTGCTACTTGATTAAAAAAAGGAGGAAATTGGGGATCTTCCAAGCTGGGCTGAGCAAGCTGGGAAGGAGAGGGCAGGGAAATCAGGTGGCTGGTCCCGCTCCTCAGGAGCACAGGCTGGGCACCCGTGTGAGTGTGGGGGTCCCACAGCCCCACACCCAGTGCTGACCCCACACCTTGCCCCATCTCCTCCAAAGAACAAGAAGCATTTGCAGCTTGGTGCAATCCCCAGGGGCTGGGGGCTACCAGCATGGCCAGAGCCCCCCAGTTAAACAGGCAGGGCTGCAAACCATGACCCGAACCGAGCTTTAACCCAAGGAGCTCGGTGAGATTTGCTAATCTCAAAATATTGTTGGCATTCAGAAGAGCAATTTACTGCATGTTTTGCCACAGCAAGTACTTTCTGAAAGGCCATGCTAAGTTTACACCGGAGCCACCGGGATCGGATAACCGGTCCCTGGCTGCTCCCTCCGTCCCCCGCTGCCACCCGTCCTGGTTGCCGTCTTGGGGTGCAGAAGGACATCAGCTTCTCCTGCACCCCAAGGAGGAGGTGGCCACAGTCACGAGCAGCAGAAAAAAAAGGGATCGCTGAGGGCTTGTTTCCTTCTCCAGGCGGTGGGGTGGGATGTGGGTCGTGGCCGGGCTTGCAGGAAGAGCTGAACTTGTGGAGAGCCCTGACCGCTTTGCAAGTCACACTGCCAGGGACAGAAAATCACCAGCCCTGGTGCCCAGCCTGGCCGTGTCCACCTCCCCAGGGGCTTTGCAGGTTGTAAAATTAAATCAGCTTCTCACCTTCGGTGGCACCCAGGGCTGGGTGAGAGCCCTGCAACGTCCCTTCGCATTCCTGCGGTGTTTTACCACCCCACAAGATCCCCGAGGGCTTTACAGGTGCCAGGCAGGAATGATGCCTCCTGCCACGGGTGCCTGGTGGGATCCCAGGGTATTTGAAGCCTGCGAACAGGGTGGGCTCACGCCACAGAGCAGGCGGTGGGTCCCTCCATCCAGCTCTGTTTGCCAAGGAAATGTTCCTCCTTCCTAAGGGCCAGCGCTTGGGAAGCACAGGACCCCTCATCTCTCCTCCATGTCCCCAGATCCCTTGGGATCTCTGCCACGTCCTAACCCCCAGGAGACGGGAATGAGCCCATCACATGTGCCTATGGCAAAAGCCACCATCAGCCTCAGCCCTGGCCCTCAGTGGCCCTCGGTCACGGCAGGCTGGGGGTGGTGGCCTTCCCCTGCACAAATACCAGTGTCCCTCCTGCGCTGACATGCACAGGGACAAGGAGGAGGATGGAGCATCCTCTTCCGTGGCTGTTTCCTTGCAGGTTATTGGGTCAACAGCTCAAACCCCATTTGCTCTCTGAAGCCCATGTCCTGGCCCAGATGTGGTGGAGGTGCTTTGGGTGATGCTTCTTCCAGGGAAGGTGCAGGGGTGTCACGCTGTGCTGAACTGGGACAGCGGAGATGGGGCAGGGCAGGGAGCAGAGCAGCACCCAGGCACCCTGCGGCAGGTCGACCTCGTGCATCCAAAGCAGGGCTGGGCCACATCTGGCTGTGGGGACACTAAGGAGCAGTCACAAAGGGAACAGCATCTTCCCGGAGCTTGGCACAGTATCGGGAGGACTTCGGCTGGACGCAGGGTGAGGACAGCCCGACTGAATGTCCCCATGATGCTCCCTGGTGGCAGCAGAGAAGGGGCGCAGCTGGGCCACTGTTGGACAGCCCCAAACTAATTTGCCTTCCCAGTTTACTGGGACCCTGGAGGGAGTCACCGGGATTTGGGGATGGTCCCACCCCTCTCAATCCAGCAAATTCCCCAGGGAGGGGGACACAGCAGGGAGGTTCCCAAACAGAGGTGCTCGGGTTAGAGAGGGATGTGGGATGGGTCCAGGATATGCTGTCCCATGAAGGGACCTGATCCCATTTGCTTCAGAGCATCCTGGGCAGGGGCAGCCCTCTGCATACCGCTCAGACGTGGCGGGGGGGGGGGGCCTGGCTGCAGGACATGGTGCTGCTCCCCGGCTGCTTTGATGCTTTCAGCCAAACGGGCTGTTGGCTGCACTGGCGGCGGGTTGGAGACGGCAGCACTCTGCAGGGACTGTGTGTGGCGGAAGGATGCAGACAGGAGGAGGGGATGGGGAGAGCAGGGTGAGGGGAGGCAGGTGTGGGAGCAGGTGAAAGCATTTAAGGCAAGGAAAGGAGGGGTGTGCATGTGAGAAGATAAGGAGAGAGCTGGGAGGGGAAGAGGGGATGTCAGCACCTGGTGTTGGTCATGCAGGAGGGACTGGAGAGGAACGATGACCTTTAGGGTACCTAAAGTGGCCTTAAGTCCTTGATGGAAGTAAGGGGATGCTGAAGGTTGAGTGAGACCGGGAGTGTGTGCCTGGGGTGTAACTGGCCAAGGGCACAGTGCACCCTGGCAGGGTTTTGGTGCCCTGAAGCCCTTGTGTCAGGGCTAGATGCCCTGCTGGGACCAGTAGTGCTGGCACGGAGGTGAGCAAAGCTGGGCTCTGAATAGCGGACATTGCCCTTGTGCAGTGAAAAGCAAACACCTGAGCTCCTTGCTGACACTAAATGATAAGGAAATTGGTGCTGGTGGAGCCTGGGGGGCTGAGCTGTTTCCTTCCCCTTCTCTTGTAGAGCCTCCCCGCTCGCTGCCCGGGGGTTGCCACAGCGCAGGGACAGCAGCAGGCGGGTGTTTGGCTGCATCCCCCGAACAAGGTGGCAGCGTTCTGGGCCTTTCTGAGCACTGGAATGCAGAAGGGAAAGCTCAAGCTGCTGTTTGCAGCCTTCCCCTGCCACAGAGTGGGACCAGGCAGGTCAGGTGGTGACAGAGCCTTATTGGCGTCCCCAGCTGCTGTCCCCAGCCCTTGGTAGAGGTGACCCCTGGCAGGCTGAGGACAGCAGGGCTGGCACAGCCTCAGCCCCTGCGAGCTCTCTGCCCGTACGTCCTAGGTAAGCTCCTGCTGGCAGACCTGGAGGTATGGCAGGATTGGGGAAAAAAAAAAACAAAACACCAAAGGCAGAGCAATGCCCCAGGTTTAGCATTGCTCCTGGGGACACGGGAGGGGACTGATGTGGTGCCAGGGTGCACGAGGGCTTCTGCTGGCCCATCATGCCCTGCCCTGGGTGCAGCTGCTGGAGGTCGCTGCTCCTGCCCTACACAGCTGCTGCTTCGGAGGGTGCTGTCTGCCTCCGCTGTGCCCTTGATGTGTGGTGTCCCCACGGGTGGCTTTGTGGGGACCACTTTGACTGGGGGCAGCAGGTGATGCCGATCCATGATGGTTTCCTGCATGCAGTGCTGTCCCTGGGCTGGGGGGGACATGGAGCTGGCACTGAGCTCCCTGACTCGGCTCCCAGTGAGGCACTGGGCAAAATCAGGGCATCCCTGCATGGGTTGCTCTTTCTCTGCTCCTTCAAGCTCGGAGGAGAAAGATCCCAATCACGTCCCCAAAATAACACCCCAAAGAAGCCGTTGGTTCTGGGTGTTTGCATCCACGAGCCCTGCCCACACGCAGCAGCTCCTGATCCCCAGGGACAGGTTGCATGTCTGGGCACCCACTGTGCTGATCCATAAATTGATGCTGGGGACCTGGTGGTGGATGACCCCATTGCTTGCCCCAACTAATCATAGAATCAAAGAACTGTTTAGGTTGGAAAAGATCCAAAGATCATAGAGTCCAACTGTTAACCCAGCACCACCAAGGCCACTGCTAAACCATGTCCCCAAGTGCCACATTTGCATGTCTCTTAAATACCTCCAGGAATGGTGACTCCATCACCTCCCTGGGTAGCCAGGAGGTTTCACAAGCCTTTTGGTTTCACAAGCCAACGTTTCACAAGCCTTTTGGTGAAGAAAGGGTTATTGATGATTCAATGAATCGAAGTGTGGTGATGCTGAGTGCTGGTGGCATGAGCTGATATGCAACCATGCGACAGGGACAGCCCTGGAGTGTGCAGCTGGGCTGCATCAACCCTCCTCCTGTGCCTGGCAAGGGATGCCCAACAGGACCTCAGAGATACTGCTGGCGATGTCTCTTTATTGCCTGGTTGTATTTTCTAGACCAGATAAGGATGTTTTAGAGCAATACTTGCTTGAAGCCCCTGCCCCAGGCCTGCACTGCAACAGGCACTACCCTGGGGGAGCTCTGGGAGAGGGGTCCAGCCCATGTCCCAGCTTGGCCCCGGGAGCCCCTGCCTGCAGTCATTTTTTGGGAGTGAAGTAAGCATCCGTTTGCGTGCGACACACAAAACGGAAAGCTTGCCTCCGTCCCAGCCCACCTGCCGCCTGCCCCGGCCACTTGACTCAGCGCACTGCGAATATCACGATGACACGGAGGCTGGTAATGCTGCGGGGAGCTGTGATGTGGCAGGCAGGGTGCTGAGCCGCCCCGAGCCTCAGCCCTGCTGGCATCTGTGGTCGGCCACTGTGTGTTTTCCGTATGACCTCCCTAGTTTTCTGGAGGTCTGACTTAACACCCCTGGAGAGGGGACAGGCAAGGGCAGGAGCGGGGGGACAGCCCCACACAGGCACTGTCTCCAGCTGCATCAGTATCTGGCAGCAATATCCCCCCCAGAGGGGTCTGGGCACCTCCTGCCTGCTGAAATCCTGGGGTTTGGACATTTCTGTGTCCAAAACACAAGTTGCCCGTTTGTGGTGTCCTGTGGACTCACATGATGTGCACAGGGCTGGATGTGGCCATGGGGAGGTGGGGATGTTTCCCTCTCTCTCTTGTTGGATGGCTTTGATTAATCCCACTGGGGATGGCAATGGGGACCCTGTCAGTCCCGGGTGTCCCCTTCCCCACTCTGATACAGGACATAGGTGACAGCTCCTTGTTGACATCTGTGATGCCACCCCTTTGAGCCTGGCTCTGTCCTCTGCACTGGTGAAGCACATTGTTTGTGCCAACAACCTCATGATCCTGTGCTCAGAACCAGCGGTGGCCCAGGTAACAGCGTGTGACATCACCCTGCTGCTTTCACTGTCCTCCTGGGGTGCAAAGAGCCCACTGGGCTTTCCAGAGATGCTCGTGGGGACAGTGGCAAGAGGGGATGAGCGCAGAGGAGGTTACAGCTTCAGGGAGCCATCTCCACCCGCATGCCATGGGCCCTTCGCTTATTCTGGGCCTTTGGCATCTCTGCTTTGCTCTACAATGTGCAAGTGGGAAGGTGTCACCACCCCCTGTCTAATCCTGTTCAGGGGATGGTCCTAATCTCTGGAAGCCTCCAGGATTTGCCTCAGGTGTCAGAGGCATCTCCTGTCTTCCCGTACCAGTACATCGGCTCTCCCAGCGTGCAGAAGTGTTGCCGAGGCTCCCCCCGTCCTGCCTGACAGGTCTCTGATGCTGTGATGTCCCAAACTGGCAAATCTGGATGGACAGGTAGACCTGATGCTTTTTGGGGTACAGCAAATCTGTACAGCAGGGACCCTCTTTGCGATGGGGTCCCAGCAATAAACCCAGCTGAAAGATGTCCCTGCTGCATCTTTTTTTTTTTTTTTTTTTTTTTTTTGGGGTGGGGTGGGTGGGTTGAATTACAGTGGCATGAGGTGGAGCTGATCCTTTAAGGAAGAGATGATACTCTGGTTAGTTAGAACTATGTTACCTGGAGGATGAGCAAGGAACATCGATGGTTCGGTGTGCTGGGAATGTGGGTTCAAACCAATTTATAACAAGTATCAGCTTCCTATAGAGAAGAGGTCTTTTCTCGTTGGAAAATATGAATGCCCTAGTTTTCAGCTAAATCCTGAAATATTTGGGGTATCAAGCAAAAATACGTTGATATTTAAATTATCACTGCAATTTTAATGTTCAACCCTCCTGGTTGCCCGTAGGAACAGCCAGCACAGCCTACGTGGTTTTTGGTTTGGCACTCTGTTTTCATGTCAAGGTGGAGGTATCGCACTGGTGGGCACTTTGTTTTGTTTCTCATTTTAGCTCCCTCACCCCAAAGCTGGGGGGGTGAGACACCCTGCTCCCATCCTTGTGGATGAAATGACTCCATGGAAGCAGTTTTTCCCGCCCTGTCCTGCATCCACAAGTGAAGCCACTGTGGTGGGTGACAGAACCTTCAGCTCTTGAGTCTGGTCCCTACGGGGAAACCCTTTGCCGCTGGAATTGGGCCACCTGCCACGGTGCCATTGTCACTTACAGCAGTCAGTGTGGTGTTTCCATGCTTGAGTTTGCTCAACATATGGAGGTCTTGCTGGCAACGTGTGAATAAACAAGATGCCAGAATACTACAGTAACGTGCCCCAGATAAGTCTGGATGATAAACCATATTGATTCACTTGCTCTTAACCTATGAGTCATTCCCTGAGTCAACAGAGAAAACGGCATCCAAACATCACCCAGCAGGTTGAAAAACTTCAAGAACTTCAAGCAAAATAATTGCGTTGATGTTTTTTTTCCTGGGGAAACTATTTAATTTCCAACCTCACTAGTCTGAATTGAAATAGGAGAGAAATTTGAGTGCTCATTTCTTTGTGAACTAGAGTTTTGGTATTGATGTATTTTTTTCCAGACCTCTTTAAATTGTTTTTCTTAACACATAATCAAAAGAAACCTGCTTTTTGCAAAGCATTTTGGTTTAGGTTAGACATCACGATTGCCTTTGAGAAAGACACACAGAAGATTTCTGAGCAGAGCTGGGAGTCTGGAGGTGGCCACCTGTGAGCTGATGGAAAAAGTCATCAAGGCATGGGCCATGTGAAAGCTGAGGGGTCAAGGAGGTTCTGAGATCATCCAAGACAAGATGAAATCCCTGTGGATCAAGGTATGGAGAAACCAGAGCTTCTCTAATCCTCCCCTCTGGGTGCCAGACCCACCAGGGAGCCAAAGGCAGCTGGAGAACAGATGGATGGTGTCCTCCAGCCCTACATAGCTGTGCTGGGGAGCAGGGCTGTCTTCTCTTTTGCCAGAGCAGCTGCAGAATATTTTATTGTTTATGACCCACGTGGCAAGTTTGAGCCACCCCGAGGCACTCTGGGGAGCAGGAGGGACCTGTCCATGGCCTGCAGGCAGCAAAAATGGCCAGGAGCCCCACATCACCCTCTTCTCCCTGCCTCAGGGAGCTCATCCTTCAGGCATCCCAAAGGTATTTTGGGGAAGGAGGAGCCTTTATTAGGCATATCACTCCTTGCTGGCAGAAGTAATTGAGGAACATCTGGGTTATCGCATAGTTTTGGAGGAAACATACCCTCCCTGAGATACTGATACCATCTCTTGGTGTCCTGGCTTTGTCCTGCTGCCAAATGCTGTTTCTGAAATGCCCAGGAGAGAAAAAAAATATCCCTCCTGGAGCAGGAGGGTCGTGCTGCTGGGCTGCAGCCCCTGGGCAGGGTGGGAGCCCATGGGGGACCAGTTCTGCCCTGTCCAGGTGACTCGCTGATGGCTGTAAGGAGCTTTCTTCTCAGGTCACAGGAGGAGCAGGGCTAGCAGGGAGCGTGAGGTCTCTGTGCTCTTCCCAGAGAGCAGCAGCTGCACATCTCGCTGTCTGTGCAGGGCACAGTGGGCAGGGGTCCTTGGGACGATGCCTCCATGCATCACTGCCTGTGGTTGCCTGGCAGCCAGGAGCTGAGCCCGGTGGCTGGCCAAGCCCAGTGCTCCTCCACCACCCTGATGGACCAAAAAGCCAGTGTTACTGCCCTGGCTTCCTTTCCCAGCCAGTCCATGGCTCCTGCTCCAGCTGGGATGCATCCCTCAGAGCCCTGTAGCTCTTCTCTGGGATGTCACCGTCCCTTTAAAGGCCAGCCTGGCCAATGGGGCTTTACTTTTTCTTCTCTCCCTCCCCTTCACTGCAGCTCCCCCCACCTGGAAAGCCACCCCCTTGTCAGCAAAGCTCAGATCATCGGGATCTGCCAGAGCTTCAGGCTCTGGTTGTCTCCGAGATGCCTCTTGACGCTGATGTCCATCTTGGGAGGTGTTTCCTGGGGACCAGGGAACTGTGAGCCTTTGGACCGACGCCCAGGAGAGCCGGGTTTGCCTGGATCCTCCATAGCAGCATCCCTGGAGACAGGCAAGTAGCTGGGAAACAGGAGAAAACAGTCAGCCCCAGTTTGAGGAAGGTTAAGGAGTCAGACCAGGGGTGACAGAGACCTTTTCAGCAGCGCCTCATGCATGGCATGGCAAGGGAGGGAAACAAGGGGAGGTGGGGGGAGCAAGGGTGGATCCTACAGGACTAATGGGGCTTTCCTAGGTCAGTGGGGGGCTTTGGGGCAAATCTGAGTTTGAGGGCTAACAGAAGGGTGGCTGATCATGAGCTCTGGGGTGACCAAACTCTGTGGATAAGGTCCTGGTGGAGTGGGCAGGGCACAGGCTGGAGGGGAAGGCAGAGGGCTGGCTGCTGATAAATCTTCTCCAGGGATGCGATAAATCTTCTCCAGGAAGATGGGTCAGGGGTACGGACAGCTGGGTTGGTCCAGGTGATCCCAAGAGTTGCCTTCTAACCTCAACAATGCGGTCAAGGCTGGGGGAGTATGTGGGGGAGCAGGGGGATCTGGGGCTGTGGGAGGACATGGTGGGTCGAGGTGGTCAGTGCAGGATTATCGGGGAGGATTGGGGGTCTAGTGTTAATGCAGGGGCTGGGGGAAGGCATCTGGGGTGCAGGGTCAATGGGGAGGCTGGGGGGGGTGGGGGTGGGGCGTGCAGTGGGTGGCTGAGGAGGTGGCAGTGAGGGCGTTGGGAAGTCCATAGCTAGAGGGCTGCTGGTGCTGGGGACGGGAGACATGTCCCCAAGGAAAGGTGACCTGGCTCTGGCCTGACCAGTCCCGTGCGAGCCTGGGGGGGGGGGGGCAGGACCATATGCTGCGGTCCTATAGGAGGGGTAGTGGCATGCTGCTGAATGTGCAGGTCCCGGGTGGCTATTCCTGGCGGCCCCCGCCTGCGCAGGCAGATTGGTTTGCAGGGAGGTGACAAGTGCCAGCCGAAGCCTATAAAAATCTCCCAGCCCCTCTTCTGGCTCAGTGACCTGGTTCCCCCCTCCCAGGACAGCCGGTTCCCCCCTCCCAGGACAGCCGTCCCGGAGCAGACACTCTCCGTCCAGAGTGGAGACGCCTGGTCCAGAGCAGGGACCCCAGCTTCGGAGTCAAGATCCCAGATCTGGAGGAGATCCCTTTGGTCTGGAGCAGGGACCCCAAAACAGAGCAGAGATCCCAGAGAGGAGACCCCCCAAATCACTCTCTTCTCCAGCCCCCCCCCGGCTTTGCAGCAATGACCGGCAAAACTGCACCTCCGGCCGCAGACCCAGCTCTGGCAGCTCCAAAAGAAGAGCCAGCGCCAGCCCCAGCTGCTGAAGAGCCCCCAGCCCCTGAGCAGCCCCCAGCCCCTGCAGATGAGTCCGCTTCTGTCCCTACACCAGAAGCGACTCCAGCCCCTGAAGAAGGTCCCCCGGCTCCCCCAGCTGAACCCCAAGCCCCAGCCCCTGAACCGAAGCCTGAGAAACCAAAGGCAGGTGAGGACGGATCGGACACCGAAGCGGGGAGGGGAGATATGTAAGGCTGGGAGGGGGCATGGGGGGAGCTGGGGTGAAGGGATGGAGGGATGAAGTCATCAAGGGTATTTTTGCAGTGGGATTAGGCTGGGGGATTAGGAGGAGGGGGGGGCTGAGGACCAACATGGAGGTTGGGTGATTGCCCTCCAGCAGCCCCAGTACTGGAGAGCCTGTCCTCACCACTGCGCTTGTTACAGAGCCGCCCAGCTCCCCCTTGTCCTTGGCTGTGGAAGGAGTGAGCGAAAACTCGGTTATGCTGACCTGGAAAGCCCCAGAACGGACAGGCCAGTCGGGCCTGGATGGATACGTGGTGGAGATCTGCAAAGATGGAAGTAGGCTTGGGCTTTCCTGCCTCGTAAGCGTGGAGAGCTGCTGTGTTGCTGGGGAGGCGTGGGATGGAGCTGGGCAGAACCTGGCAGTGCGTGTCCCTGGGGACCATTTTCTTTTCTTTGCTCAAATGGGTTCATTTTAAATGATTTTTTTTTTCCATGGAGGAACAGGGCTTCCCACTGGCTTCAGATAGCAGTGGTGTCTTTAGCAGGGGGCTGGATGGGTTTAAATATCACTGCTGTGTTAGAGGGAGGAGGAGAGACCAGCATACCCAGTGAGGGTGGTCTCTGATGAACTCCAGCTCTGCAGAAACCTGGGGTTGGGATGGTGGTGTAAGACCTCAGGATGAAGAAGATGTGATTGTCCCACGTTAGTCTGAAATGAAAGTGCAGAAGGAATGGGGATAAGGTGGGAGGATGAGGGGGGAAAGGATCCTGGGCAGTGCAAGAGGGGCTACCATAGATCGGCAGGCAAGCCCTGCCTGAGCGAGATGGGGCTTGAGATGTTTGGAAGGAGAACGGCCGTTGCGGATGGAGGTGGGCTGGTGGGTGGCAACAATTATCTGCGGTTCTCCAGTTGCATGGCTGGTTGGTGGAATGGACTAGGTGGGTAAAACTTGTGGTTTGGGTGCTCTCTTGAAGCCCTGCTTGGCTTTGGGGTGAAAGTGAATGACTTGTGTGGCTGGGAGGATCTGTCAGGGGAGGCTGGGACTGGTGGGCTGGGTGCTGTATGTGGCTGCGGTGGTTTGAGAGACCCAGGTTGTCAATGGGCCTTGGGGAGCCTGGTCTGTGACCCTTGGCTGTTTAGCTCGTGGCACACATGATCAACACATGCTTGGCTGTGGGAGGCTTCCATCATTGGGCTGGGGACTGGGGAGGTAAACTGGGATGGGGGGTGAGGCCCTTGCGTGGGAGAAGGGGAGATGCAGCCACTCCTGGAGGGTGCTGGCTGACAGCCACCCAAAGGTCACAGTTTTGGATGCTCTGCTAGCTTGCTTTGAGCTTGGCTGGGTGACAGGAGAGCGCTAGTCATTCATTGAAAACCACGTGGGCTCCGTGACTCGGTATTTGGGCTGGTGCAAGACCCCGGGTGGCTAAAATACGGTGAGATCCCAGTGAGGGCTGGTGTGAGTAATGCCCGTGGTGAAGGGCAAGAGCAGCTGGTGGGATCTGGCTGGTCCAATGGCCCTGACAGGAAAACCTTCTTGGTTTGAAGGTGCACATGGTGGCTTAGCAAACACCAGCACTCATGGGTGGCTCTAATTGCCCACCTGGGACAGCCAGTCCCTTGGTGACTGGGGCAGCTGTTTTCTAACTGAGAAACCTGTTAAGAGCTTTGGCACATCACAAGGCTGCGTTAGCTAGCTGTTGGGGGGGAGGCTTCTGCATCTTGGCTAGGGGGTGAGTTTGAGATGCCCCTTCCAAGCAGGAAGAACAGTCAGAGATGTCTAGCTGACAGGTGACGAGCAGACCTTGCCTGATGTGGAAGGTGTGCTGGGGAACATGGTGAGCCCCAGCAAGTTACCCTGGGGCAGTGAGGGGAGCAGACTGGCTGGCAGGGCTGTCAAAGGATCTTAACTACTTCTAGAAATTCACCTGGAAGGTCAGCAGGGACCATGTTCGCTGGCCTAATGCCTTTTCTTGCTTGCAAACAGCCTCCTGAACAACAGTTGAGCTTCTGCCAGCATTTCGTGCCCCACGCTCCCTGGCAGGGTGGGGTGGCCAACCTCCCCTCTAAGATACCTTTTTCTGCTGCTGCCCCAAACCATGCAGTCTTTGCAAGGAAGGGAGAGGCTCTTTACCTCTGGTTTCACCCCCGTGGCTTGATCCTGCTCTTTGGGGTGTGCGTCCGTCTGTCCACTGCACGGCTGAAGTGCTCTGCTTGTTCATCGCAGGCACAGACTGGACGGCCGTGAACGAGGAGCCTTTTCTTTCCACCCGCTACACAATCCAGGACCTCAACTCCGGTGACAAGGTCCATGTGCGGGTGAAGGCTGTCAGCGCCAGCGGGGCCAGTGTCCCGGCAACATTGGAGCAGCCAGTCCTCATCAAGGAGATCCTCCGTAAGTACCGCTCCTGCCGCGCGTGGGTCCTGTGGGCTTTGCCAGCCGGGCAAAGGAATCGCCGTCCATCCTTGTAGCCTGGGCAGCCTCCGCACTCTAACACGTCACAATCCAGCCCTTGACCAGGTTGTTATTCTCCATAACTCTGTCCAGTTCCCTTGGGGTGGGATGGAGTAGCTCCCTGACTTCACAACACTGAACCTGCAGATGGTGAAGCTTTGCGGGTGAAGGACTCGGCGCAGAGCCACATTTTCAGATTTCATTGCAAGATCTCAGAAACTGTTTCACTTCCAGCACATTCCCTCTTCTTGGCCATACTACATCTCTAGTATGCCATCACACACACATCAGACAGCTTTGTTTATTTAGCTAACGAAAGTCAAGAGCTGGTAGTCTGGAGCATGGGAACTTTAATCATGCTGAACTCGCCAATGAATGACTTTCTCCCATGCTTAGCAAGACTCGCATTCCTCCCGAGGTGCTGTGAATGTGCTGAGGCTGATGTGTGACTGCAAGGTTAGTTTTCACTTAGCAAATACATAGACTTATTTTGCCTTTACAAGGAATTATTAAAGCACGGGTTTTCCTGTTACTCAAAGAACACATCATGTATTTCAGCTGCTTTAAAATAGTAATAATAATAACAAAAGTTATTTCCAGGAACCATCAGCTTTTCATAGGAAAAGGCTTGGAGAAGGCTATCAGCATCTGGAAGGGGTCCTGCAGGGTCTGTCCTCTCAGTCTGCCCGGAGGAGGTGAACATGGCTTTGTGGTTGGCATCTGCTGCCGTGTTTACCTCCAGATCTCAAAGCCATCCCAACATAACTTGTAGGACCAGGGAGGATGAGGCAGGGGGGACTGGTGTGAGATACCAAGTACACAACTTGTGTTTCCCACTTCTAATCCTTCGCTGCGCCCACCACTTCAAACCCCCTGCCCCGGCTGCCTGAGCTCTGTCCCAACCGTGTGTACCAGCTGAGAGGTGTAAAACCCAAAAAGCTGAAGGACCCACGCACAGCTTGCTCTTGCTTCATGCTGGTGAGGTGTTTGGCTTGGTTTCCTTCCCCCCTCTTTTCTTTTTACTGACTGAAACCCTTCATTAACAAGCAGCACGTGCCTACTCATGCATTTCATTCTAAATACAGCCCTGTGCACGTTGCCTGGCTTTGAGGAGCAAATTAGCCCCCAGTGTCCCTCTGCCCCCCTGTGTCCACTCCAGTGGTGCTGGTCTGTGTGGTGTCCACAACTCCATTCCTCTTTGCCCCGTCCGTTACCTTCTGATCTTCGCATTTTATTTGGGACTGCATTTTGTACTTATCGGTTCATTTATAGCATCACAAGGGATTTTAAATAGCAGCGATACAGACGGCAGAGAGTTTGAAAACAGGTGGGACGAGTGGGTTTGGGAAGTGGAGAGAGACAAGGAGAAACCAGATGAAGATTTGGTGTGGGAGTTGCATTTTGCAGGGAGCTAGAGCAGGAAAAATGCCTTTCCACCCACAGCAGCACGTCACCTGGGCCACCAACCCTGTCCAGCCCTCTCCAGCTGAGCAAGGCGCACAGAGCTGGAGAAAGCACCCATGAATTAACATTCCTCCACCGAGGTCAGGTTTCTCTGCCCCGCTGAGACTGATGAGCCCAAGTGGCAGCATCGATGCACGGATCCCCGAAATGAATAGCAGCAAGAGCAGAGGAGGGACCATCTCAGCTGTCAGCGGGGCCATCTGGGACTGCTGGGCATCTCCCTGCCCTCCCCAGCCCACTGCCGGTGTTTCACGCTCACAGCTGTTTAGCCATTGCTCAGTCCCGGGTTAATTCTGACCATGCCCCCTCCCCAGAGCTAAGCTCCGGCACGTTTAATCCAGGCAGAGACATGCAGCTTTTTATGAGTGGCTCACGTAAACCCAATGCCTCCCCAGAAGGATCACCCAGTGGCACCCACCCGGTAGGGTTACATGGCTGCTGCTATTTTCACCCTGGGAAGGAGACTCCACCAGCATTCTCCAGGGCGTTTTTTGCTTATCTTTGTTATGTTCCCTTGGGGATGTTAGCCTTCGTTTTAAGCCTGGGGCTTTCACAGCTCTGCTGCGAGTAACCATGCACCATCTTGGTCTTGCAACGGCCTTGAGCGCACATCGAAGGTGGAGGTCTGGCGAGCCTTGTCCTTGTTAAAAGTTGGGTTGTGTGCCTCTGGGCAGTCTGCTTTCTGAACTGGGGAGAAATATTTCCTAACGCAGAGATGCTGTCCTCTGCCTTGCTGCCGTGTAGGCTGTGCTGTGGCTCTTCTGGGTAAGCCCATGTTGGTGTCCGTGGCCTGGCTACAATGGAGGCGAATGGTCCATCGGGGTGGTGACCTGGGGGCTCAAGGATGGGTGTAATTTTGGGGTGCAGGCAATGGGGTAGGTTGGCACGGCCCTGCAGAGAAGCAAGCATGTCCAGGAGATGGGATGGAAGAGGTGGCTGTGTTTCCGGGTGGGATTTCTGGATGGCCAAGTGGGGGGATGCATGGGGTGGGTCAGCCAGCTGGGGGCTGTGATTTTCTTGGCCCCACAGCATAACTTTCTGGTCCCTAGAGCTCCCGAGGATCCGTGTGCCTCGTCACCTGCGGCAGACGTATGTCAGGTGCGTTGGGGATGCTGTGAACATGATGATCCCTTTCCAGGTAGGTGGATGAATTGGGAGTTACTCCCCCAGGCTCTTTCTCTGCAGGTTGGCTTCTGCAGTGACTTTTCTAGGCCCTGTGACATGCCTGGGGCCAACAGTGGGCTGGCTTGTCCTGATCCCCATGTCTCATGGGCCAAGGGTGGGAGATGGGGTGGGAACATCTCTCCCGTTCCTGCCTAGTTCCCATTTTTCTCCTGCTGTGTTTTCGTTGCTAGTAGTGACAACAGGATCACCCCAAACATGCTAGGGCATGGGCTAGCTATTGCTGCTGCCTCTGCCCATGAGCCCTGTTCAGCTCATGTTCCTGGCAGGGATCTGGCCATGTACCACAAGACCCCACGGCACAGCAGTGGGGACCTTCCTGGGGAAAGCAGCTGCCTTTGGAGCAGGGCAGCCCCAGGGCTGTGTGATGGGGGGAGTGATGCAGAAACTGGTGGGCCAGGCTGCAGGTCCTCTCCTCAACTGATCATATACTGTGTGGGGCATCACCAAAGCATCTCCATCATGGCATCTGAGATAGAGAAAACCAGTCCTGAAACATGCTGGTCAAGCAGGGGGAAGCGAGAGGCAGAAAGCTGCCCCAGAGTTGAGGAACATGTCCATGCCACGTCTCATAAGCAGCTGGGAGCCTGCTCTGCCTGTGCTCCAGGCATGAATTTGCCCTGGATGCTGAATTCAAGCCCCTGCTGCTAGGCTGGAACCTGGGCTCAGTGTCTGGGCCACAGGAGCACAGCTTTGCCTGAGATGCCCTGGGCAGGTAAAGCTGGGCTTGCTCCATAAGGACTCTGGGAGACCAGCATGTTCCAGCATCATCCCTGGAGCCTGATGGCTTCACATCAGTGGGACTGGCAGGGACCGGCTGTAGTTCCATCCCTGGGGACTGCTGGATGGGAGAGGCCAGATCCAGGCCACTGCTGCCTGGACAAAGCAGGTTGGCTCTGCCCACCCATCCTTCCCCGCAGGATGTGGTGGGACCATGTGCTCAAGTGGCTCCTAACCTGCCTGCGTGGGTTGCTCCAGGGAAAGCCGCAGCCTGAGGTGATCTGGACCAAGGGTGGCCAGCCCCTGGACACCAGCCGCATCAACATCCGCAACTTGGAGAGTGACACCATCTTCTACATCCGCAACGCGCAGCGCAGCGATTCGGGCAAGTACGAGCTTGCCGTGCGGGTAAATGGAGCGGAGGACAAGGCTACCCTGGACGTTCGAGTGATCGGTAAGGTTGGGGATGGGACCCTGCAGGGCCACCCTGGGGCTCGTTTCTGCCCCTTGGCTGGGGATAGCTCTTGCTCTGGGTGGGATGGGACAGGGCTACCAACAAGGCAGGGGATTCTGGTGTCCCTCTTCCACTGGGATCTTCTGCAGCGTCATGGAGATTAACTCCTCTGCCTGGGGATGCAGGGCTTCTGCCACCCATGCCCATTGCAGCTTCTCATCCCTCGTGTGCTGCAACAGGGTGATAAGAGATTAAAAGCGAGGTGCAAGGGGTGGTCAAGGCACAGAATGCAGGGGGAGCAAATTAGGATGCCACCCTGTGAGGGTTTGTGTTTGCAGAACCACCAGGCCCCCCCCAGAACCTGAAGCTGGTGGATGTGTGGGGCTTTAATGTGGCGCTGGAGTGGACCCCCCCAGTGGACAATGGCAACTCCGACATCAAGGGCTACAGGGTGCAGAAGTCAGACAAGAAGAGTGGGGTGAGTCCGGGCACTCCTGTGTCCTGGTGCTGGGGATGTCCTGGTGGGAGCGGAGCAGCTGCACACCCCTGTCTCCCCACATGCCTTCTACATCCTTTGGACAGCCTGCCTTTCCTCACCACTCTTTTTCACTCCCCTCCTCCCAGAAATGGTTCACAGCACTGGAGCGCTGCACCCGCACCAGCTGCACCATCTCCGACCTCATCATCGGCAATACCTACTCATTCCGGGTGTTCGCGGAAAACGCCTGTGGACTGAGCGAGAAGGCAGCTGTTGCCTCTGGGGTGGCCCACATCCAGAAGACAAGTAGGGACAAGGCTCTGGCTAAGGGGTTGGGGGATGCTGATGGGCAAGAGGGGTCCTATGCCCATTTGGGCTAGTGGGGCTTCCTCGGTGTTGTGGTGATGCTGCTGGGCTGGTGCCAAGGCAGGTCCCTGTCCCCAGGCTGTGCAGCCCTGAGGGAGAGGTCCTCTGCCCTCCTTCTACACCTCCTTTTGCCTCCAAGGAAGACTTGTGCCATGGTCAGCCCCATGGGTGGGATCAAGGCATGGAAATTCCTGGGATGGAATCAAAGCAGGAGCTGGGAGGGGTGAGGATCAGCCCTGGCTTTAACCCCACAGCTCAGGGCCAGCAGAGGAAGGCACCCCTGCAGTGGTCCATCTCAGGGCCAAACCTCCAAACCAGCATCCCTCAGCCCCATTCTCCCTCCAGCTATTTCCATCCTGCTCCATGGTAGCACATGGTGAGCTGGGGTCTCTGCCACTTGCAGAGCTTATCTCCAGCTCCTACTTCTCTGCCCTGAATTTTGGGGATGGAGTAGGAGATCCAGAGAGGTGTCTGGCCTGTATCTGGCAAGCCGCATGTAGCATGCATCGCAGTGATGGTTTGCAGACTGGCATCTTCCCTGTCCCCTGCAGAGACTGGGAACTAACATGACATGGCTGGATGAGAAGGGATCTATAGACAGAGCTGGGCTGAGCTGAAGGCCAGGTCCTTGGGTCGGGCTAGATGCTGTCTGGCTTGTTTTATGAGGGAGCAGAAACATTTTGGGGTATCTTGGGCTGAATTCCTGTGACTATGTACTGGTCAGCCCAGAAGCCCAAGCTCTGCCTCAGCCTAGACTTCATTATTTTCTTAGAAACTGTTTACCAGCCAGAAAAGATCCCCCAACGGGACATGATGGAGCCTCCAAAGTTCACCCAGCCCCTAACAGACCGAACCACGACCCGGGGCTACAGCACACATCTCTTCTGCTGCGTCCGGGGCTTCCCCCAGGTCAGTGGTTCCCCCCCTGGGCAGCCACCAGTGGGGATGCTGCAGGGTGGCTGGAGGTGCTGGGAGACGGTGGCTCATGTTGGGTTAGGGCTGGATGAGGTTAGAGGGCAATTCTGAGTTGGTTTGGAGTGTTTACGCGTGGAGATGGGTGACAGGTCTTAATTCAAGCCATGTCCTGTTTCTTTCTGCCCTGGGGAAGGAACTGTGGAGCCGTGCTTAGGGCTCAAAAATGGGAAGTTTAGCTCTTCGAACTACTTCTGACTATGAATCCCACCATGTCTACCAGCTTCAGGCAGGGTCACGGCAGAGCGAGGTGGCTGCATTTTGGAGCCAGCTAGATTTCTCATTTCTCTCCCTGTCTTAACAAACAAATAAATCCTGTTGCCTTCCAGCCTAAAATCATCTGGATGAAAAATCAGATGGAGATACGGGAAGACCCCAAATACATAGCGATGATCGAGCAGGGTGTCTGCTCCCTGGAAATCCGCAAGCCCAGCCCTTTCGATGGGGGCATCTACACCTGCAAAGCTGTGAACCCCTTGGGGGAAGCCTCAGTAGACTGCAAACTTGATGTGAAAGGTAAGATTGGCTGAGGAGATAGAGGAGCAGGCTTCCTTGCCTGCTTTTCCTGTTCTCACTTTCACGGTGGTGTCGTTTGTCCCTGTTCTGTGTTGATCCTGGTGATGGTAAAGCCCAAGGACATGGGGCAGCCCTATGGGGCTGGAGCTGGAGCTTTGGGCTTCTTGGGTTATCGGTCTTGAAACACCTTGAAATTGCTTGCCTTCATTCATGGCCAATAAAAATGGGGAGGAAACCAGAAATTCCAGAGCCAGAGGACCAGAGGTGCTGGTGGAGGCTGGGACAGTCGTTTGCCCCTCACTGTGCCTACCAGCACTTGTGTCCCGAGCCAGGGGTGGGGTGGGGGTGGGGGCTCTGCTGAACGCCCTCCACTTGCACCTGGGTTGTTCTGATTTATGCCTCAGGATCCTGCCTAGAGCTCCCAGCTCACATTTCCCTGCCTCAGCAGAGCGCCCAGCCCAGCCCTTGCATGCGGGTGCCCTGCTTTGCTCCCTGCAGATGCTGCCTCTGCATGCTGCACACCCTCCTTGGCATGCAGGAGGATGCATGCTCACACACTACACGCATGTTCCTTGAGTGGCAGTGTGTCCTTAAACACGTGTCACACTTATTATTTCTCATTCCATGGCTTCCCAGCACATGCTTGCCCCAAGACATGCTCTGCCCTACTTCTCACGCAGGCAGGGCTCTGATCCGGCAGGTGCCCAGCATCCTCGGTCCCTGCTGGAGCCACAGGGCTGCCAGCACGGCATGGGGTTGGTGCTGGCTCTGTGGCAGCTGGTGGCAGGGCTCCCAGCCCATGCAGTGAGCACTGACCCAGCCAGCCCTGACCAGGTAGGGCTGTCAGCGCAGCCGTGCAGGTGGCACGGTGAAGTCTGCCAGGAGGATGAGCTGCTGGTTGTGCTGGGGACACCAAGCACCTGGGAGTCACCCAGGCTGGGATCTTGTGGGCAAGCTGGCCAGGAGCAGGCAGTGATGGGGATGTGCATGATTGCTTGGAGTGTGTATGTGTGAGGGTGGTGTGTGTAGGTGCATGTTGGTACGTGTGCACATGAATAAGTTGGTTATACCCTGGCCCGCTTTTGGTAGCCAAAAGTGGAGTAAGACGAGGGAAGTTCAGGGGGTTTATATCTCCTGTGCTCTCCTGCAGTGCCCCAGTGAGGACAGATCAGAGCACAAGATGAAGATCAAGGTAGGTCTGGGCTGGGGCTGTGGGAAGGAGGGGAGGGTGGATCACTTCATCGGGGTTGCGGTGGGTTGAGTGTCCTGAATCAGCCCTTGTCACCTGCTGATGGAGCCCCAGTCTCAGGTCTCCATCATCCCATGGCTGGAGATGCACTGGTGGGGTGGGAACCACGGGTGTGGAGCCTGAGAGAAACCTGCCCTTTTGCAAGGTGGAGGGAGGGCTGTGAATATGGCCAGGAGGAAAAACATGCCTGTGGAGGCTGATGTGCCTGGCAGGTGCAGGGGCAGCATGGCCAGCAGAGCTCCGGTTTGCAGACAGGGCTCAGAGACCTGGGGCATCAGGGGCTGGATGCACATGAGGGGTGTAGGGCAGGTATAAAGGGGTGTGAAATGGGACTGCGGGGTGGAAAAGCAGAGCTAAAGCAGTTGCACCTGAGTTTTTTGGGGTGGGAGAGGGTGGAAGAGCTGGGCCGGGTTTGTCTTCCGTTACAGCCGTAGCTGGGATGTGGTTTCCCATCTCATCCCTCACCACTGCTCGCTTGGCAGCAATGCCCTTGCAGGACTCGGATCTCATTCCTTTACTCAGGTGGATGCTGCAGCTGCTGTGTGGTAGCATGACACGTGGTGATGCTTCTGGCCATGGTCTCTGCTGGCCTGTCCCTCCCTGGTAGTGCGCGGCAGGGGGGGGGGCTGTACCTCAGCCTGCCATGGCATGGTCCTCTGTAGGAGCTGTGACAAGGAAACAAGCCCATCTCAGGGGCTTTGGTCCTAATAAAAAAGCCCAAACTGCTCTGTCCTGCTCCTTGTGGGGGTGTTGGGTGGGGGAGGCAGAGGGGAGAGAGCTGCCAGGTATGCTCCAGGTTCATATAATCATCCAATCAAACTGAGGATGGCTTTTCAGCTTGAAAAGAAAGGACCAGCTTTCTGAAGAATATATGAAGATGATTAAACCAGTAGCAACCCAACAACGGGAAGGAGAAGGACGGGGAAATGTTTCTTGCTGGAGAATCATTCTGGCTGGGGGGTGGAAAAAGCAATATCACAACTGTGGCATGTTGATGCTTCTTCATGGAAGTACAAATTCTTTATCCGTGCTAGCATAGCAATGATGCTGCCACCAGCATCCCTTCCCCACAGCATGAGACAGCAGGGGCAGGACATGCCCATGTGTTATCTGGAGGAGGAGGGATGGTCCCTGTTAGCTACTGATAGCTCGTGTGCATAAAGATGACTCCGTACAGCTCTGAGACAGCTCAGGTCAGATGCTGTTTATTAACAGAGAGCCCAGACAGATCCATCAAACTGACTAAGCACATCGTTAGCCAGGGGTCAGCAGCTTGGCGTACCCCCTCCCGCAGCACAGCATCCCTCTGGGGCTGGGGTGGGCAAGGGCAGGAGCTCTCTTCCCCATGTGCCAGCTTGGCCGTGGGGCCAGACCCTGCCCTGAGCGAGGCATATCCTGGCAGGTGCTGGCACTGCTGGCGTGGGTGCAGATCCAGCCTGGCCATCTGCAGATCCGAGCCCAGCCCTTGGTGCCACTGGAGAGCAAAGCCAGGCAGTGCCCATAGCTGAAAGCTGTCCCTTCCCCGCAGCATCACTCCTGCAGCTCTGCTTTGTCCCTGCGTGCCCCCAGTCACCCCAGTCGTGCCCAGGATGAAGTCTGTGGGGATACTGCTGTTCCCAGGGGCTCCGCACTGTCCACTCCAGCCATCCTTTCCACCATCAGAGGGCATTGTCGGATTAATTTTTACCCCAGCTGCTGCTGGCCAGGCTGGTTTACCGAGGTGGTTGGGGTTAGTGGTGGCAGTGGGCAGAGGCTGCAGTGTGTCTGGCAGGTGGAGAGCAGCTCTTCCCCTGGCACGCTCCCACCTGCCCTCGGGCACTGCTGGGGATGTCCTGGCCCCCTCGACATCCCTGGCATCTTGGCATGTGGCTTGGGACAGGGGCTGGGGCTGGGCTGTGTTAGCTGGGGGTTTGCTAACGCAGGGGGAAGCAGCAGCTCCAAGACTGTGTCATGCTGCACGCTGTGCCCTTTCCAGACTCTTAATGTGATCCTACAGGGCAAAGACTGTGTTTGTAACCCCACAGGGGACTGGGGTGGGTAACAGCATCCACATTTAGTGAGCTCTCCTAGGGAAAGGTCCAGAGAGCATGGAGTGGAAAAATCCACTAGATGTTTTTTTCTGAAAGCATTCACATGCCTTTTTATTTATGAGCATCCCAGTCGTCAGGTTTCTGGGCACCTTAGCAAGGATCAGGCAAAGGCATCAGTTCCAGGAAAGCAGCCTCTTGCAGGAATAAGATGCAAGTGGGAATCAGACCTGTGCTCGGTAAACAGCAGCCCTAATTCGGGGCCAGGCTACTGCTGTGCAAAGGGACCATGGGCACGAGGTAGGGAGGTCCTCTCTGCACTAGCCTGGAGCTGCAGCATCCTCAGGCACTAATGATTTTGGGTTCTTCACATCAAGGAGGTTGGGAGGGTGTTCAGGACCCCTCCATCGCGATGAGGCCCAAGGGAAGGATTTGCTCCTGTCCTTGCTATTGCTTTTCTGCTCTGCTCCAGTTTTGCCCAGTGTGGTTTGAGCCAGGAGCCTGGATACAATATATTGATGCCCTTGCAAAATATGGGAGGCTGAGCCCCGCATCTCCTCTCTTTGCTGCCGTCCTCTTCCTTCCAGAGAAACAGAGGAACCCCCTCCGCGCTAAACAGAGCTGGCTGCAGCAGTGGGCAAAGGGGACACCCAACATATGCTACATGTGCACAGCATTGCTTTCCGTAGCCAGCTAACAAGCCACCCATAAATCTCACCCTTCCAAGGTCCTTTTCCTCCCTGCACCACCTCCCAGCCCCTGCAGGAACTTGTCGCTGCGGTCACTTTGCCAGTTGGTGACTGGTGACGTCCAAGGGGCAACGACCCTTCTGGGACAGGGCCAGGGTCATAGGAAGTGTGTTTCCAATGGGAGAGTGCTGAACAAGGGATGTTGATAAGAAAGGAATAACAATTACCTCAAATTAACTCTTTCCCACCACCTCTTTGGCCCTGGAAAAGTTCCTGCTGTAGATCAGGGACTGGCAGTGCAGCTGCCAGCATCCATAGGGACCACGGAGCTGGGTGGGGGTGATCATAGACTCATAGAACTGTTTAGGTTGGTAAAGACCTTTAAGATCATGGAGTCCAACCATGAACCCAGCACTGGTCCATCTCCTCAAAAGTAACCGATAATACACCCTGCTCACGGCCATACCTAAGGCAGGGATGCGGGGTGGGGAAGTGGCCCTGTGGCAGCATCAGCATGGCCACGGTGGCCTGCAGCCCTCCCTGCTTGGCCCCGGGGGGGTGCAGGTGCCCCTCTGCTCCCCTGGGCCCTGGAGGTGGCTGCATCAGCCACCAAGGTTTGGTCAAAAGGGTTTGGCTGCACAGGGAGGGTGGTAGGGAGTGACATGGGGGACACGGGGCAGGGGCTGGGAGATACTTGTGACCGCCTTCCACAGAAGGCAGGCAGGAGAAAAGCGGGAGAAATGACTCAACGCTGAAGTGAAAGGAGAGAAACAACACATGGAGGGGACGCAGCTGTCTGGGTGTAGCTTGCAGGGCTGGTGGGTGCTGCTGGGCTCCGTGGGGAGCCATCGGGGCAGCGAAGGGTACTTCTTGCAGAGTACCCTGGGGTTATGCTTAAAGGCTTCCTTTCCCCTCTACCTACCTCCCTGGTATCTGTGAGTTGGAGAACGACTCTTTGCCCTGTGGGGATGGTGGGTTCGTCACCCTGGGGGTGCTGGCATTGCCACGGGGTGCCTTTTCCTATCTCTTCCCATGTCTCAGCCCAGCTCACCTCTCCCTGGGGGAAAGAAAGAGCTTGAAAGCTCCCAGCTTCAGAGCTGCAGAAACCACATTGCCCTGGGCTCTCCCAGTTCCCAGCAGCTTCACTGCCATTCCATGGGTCCATGGATGCAGGGGTCAGAGTATGAGGTGTTCCCCGCATCACCAACTGCCACGCTCCAAGGAGCTAGAGGTCTCTCTCCATCAATGGCAGAGGACCTCCTGGGTGTTTTTTATCATTTTACTTTATTTGCATGAAGATAAACTGCGTCTTTGTCTGTACAATTTCTCCTTAAATACTTGGCAACCCTTAAAAAAATGAAAAACAGAAACAAACAGGAAAAAAAAAAAAAAAAGGAAAGGAACATTGCAGGCTACAATATCAAAACAGTACGATGCTTGTGAATAAATAACCCCCTGGGGCAGCTGGGGGACACGGCGGTTTGGATTGCACAGGGCTGGTGAACCCAGCCTTCCCGGTCCTCTCTACCCTTTCCCCTGACAGCAGGGACAGTGGCCAGATGGCCCCATGTGGGCTGGGCACGGAGGACCCTCCTCTGCTCTCTCCCAGCCCCTAGTTGCCCGGCTCAGCCGTGGTGGTGCTGGCGTTTTTGTTGGTTTTGCAGCAGAAGTACTGGTTCCAGATCTGCAGGAAGGCTGTCCGGAACTTCTTGATCCTGAAGGCGTAGACAATGGGGTTCATGGCCGAGTTGCCATGGGTGAGGAAGATGGCGATGTAGGTGAGGATGTGTGGTGTCTCACAGGATGGGCAGAACAAGGTGATGCAGTTGAGGACGTGCAGAGGGAGCCAGCTGAGCGCGAAGAGGAAGAGGACCAGTGCTAATGACTTGGCGATCTTCAGCTCCTTCCCATAATACTTCTGGGGGTCGTTGGAGCTGGAGGAGACCTTCTTGTTGAGTTGCTTGCGGATGAGATTGAAGACTTCCAAGTAGATGAGCAGCATCAGCAACAGGGGAGGCAGGACCCAAACGAAGAAGTTGAAGTACACCATGTACTCCATGCTGATGACCGTCTCAAACTGGCACTTGATGACAAACTCCGTGTGGCTGCCATTCAGCTCCTGAGTCCTCCGCATCTTGTTCAGGTTGTTCCAGCCAAACATAGGGGTGAGTCCCACCAGAAAGGAGACGATCCAACAGCAAGCGATGGCCACTGCTGCCCGCCGGGGTGTCACCACGCTCTTATACCTGTGGAAGAGACAGCAACCACAGGAAAGAATTAAACACAGGTGAGATGCTCTGCCTGGGGGGTGGCTGCTCCGTGTGGGGTGGCAGCACCCATACTGAGACGACATGATGCTCCTCATTCCCTTCCCTGGCAATTGGCAACAGCTTGTCCTGATGGATGTGTTAACGGACTGGTTTCTCTGCACGTGCCCTGGGGAACCTCACCCTGTCTCCCACCCCACCCCCCGGGGGGGTGCAGAGACCTCAGACATGATCCTGGAGCTCCAGGGGTTGATGCTAAGCCAAGAAGTGCATTAGCAACCTGGAGCATGCCTGCGCGTTCAACTCGCATATCTCGGGGAGGTTTCACGTCACTCCAGCAGCCCACCTGACATCTGGGCACCCCGCACCCACAGCGGCAGGGCACTCTTCCCTCCCCCCACGCACCAGCCCTGCTGGCACCCTGTCCCAGACAATTCCCCCTGCGCCCGGGGAGGAAATCGCCAGCAAAAGCATCCTCTGGGACCCACTGGGCTGCAGGAAGGATCTGCCGGTGCTAATGGACCCCCGGGGAAGCTTCTGGGCACAGCCTGTTTCATTTCCTAATGTGCTGAGCTGATCGACAAAACCCTCTTTCCTAATGGGCCAGTGCCAAGGGAGGAGGAGGAGGAGGAGGAGGAGGAGGAGGAGGAGGAGGAGGAGGAGGAGGAGAGCTGTGCTCCGGCTGGGCTCTGCTCCCTCCCTGATGCCGCTGGGGAGCACGCCGGGGCTGGGCTGGTCTCTCCAGAGCTCTCCAAGTGGGAAGTGGAGCCTGCTAGATTGATTTTTTCCCCCTGGCCCTCAAAGAAAAGCTTGTCTTTGGAGGCTGAGAAGATTCGGAGCCCAAGTGTTACTGCTTTCCACTGGAGGGGATTGAACAAAGGATGTTTTCCTGACTGTTTGCTGGGTTTGTCAGCGATGCTGGTGTTAACCCGGCCATGGGGACCGTGTGGAGGTGGCTGGCAAACCTGGATCTGCATCCTGATGCTCAGAGAGCTCTCTGCTGCATGACTGCAGCCTTTACCTTTGGTGGGAAAACAGAGAATTTTGGGGCTTTTTAATACAGCCAAGACCCCAACCCCCCTTGAAGGTCCCTTCTCAAGACCCATCTCAGGGGCAAGGTGTCTGGGTGGGAGCATGGAGGGGTGCAGGGTGGAGAGGGGGAACATCAAGCCTCAGAAGTTCAGAGTCCAGAGCCACCAGCCCCAAACAGTTTTCCTGAATGAACTCCCACTGGCCTGGGAAAAGATTCCCAGCATCCTAAAGGCAGCCAGGTCCTCCTCTGAGAGCTGAGGCTGGAGCTGGAGGGTGATTTATTCCTTGTGGTGAAGAAAGAAGGCAGGAGACCCTGAGAAAGGTGCAGGGCAGGGAGAGCTGGGGCATGGGGTGGATGAGGGATGGTGGGAGAGCACCAGTGCTGTGGGCCAAGCGAGGGGAAAGGGTCGGGGACAACAACACAGGAGCGGCACAGGGATACTGGAGGCTCAGGCTCCCATGGGGTTGTGTGCTGGCCCGTGTACCCCATGTCACCGATAACAGGTCCCTGGGGAGGGCTGATGTGCCCTTCCAGCCGTGACAGCCCACTGCCACCTCCCCAGGCTCCAGCAGCTTGTGGGGGAGCAATGCTAGAAATAACAGCACATACACACCCAACCCCCCCCCCCCCCCCGCCCAGTTCCTTCCCTCTTTGCAGTCCCCGCATCCCATCTCCCCACTCCCAGGGGTCTCTGCTCCCTGCCCTGCACCCATTGCTGAGCTGTGGAGCAGCAGCTGTGCCAGCACCGTCCCCAGACACCCTCCAGCGCTGGCAGCCAGCACCCAGGAGCAGAGCTGCTCCCCGAGCACCCACCCCTTCTCCCCCTGCCTGCATGCCTGGGCTGGGGGGGCACATGGGGCAGGGTGACCTCTAGACCTGTTGTTAGTCATGAACCAGGGTCAGAGCAGAGGACGCAGTGTTCACTCTTACAGCCAAAGCAGAGGGGATGGGGAACGGCTGCAGGGGGCCCAGCCCGGATGGTCCCGGCCCCCCGCAGCTCCAGAACACCGCGTGTTGTTGCAGATGGCTATCAGGACAGCTGTGGAGGTCATGCAGACCTCAGGTCCCTGGATGCACACAAGCTCACATGGTCCAAAGTGTCTAATACATACATAGCAGAGCAACCACCCCACACGCTGCTGGCTGCTCGTTCATCTCCCCGCTTCAGTGCACGTCCCTCCGCCTCCTCACCGCACATCTGTCCTCCTCAGTGCACATCCATACCTCCTCAATGCACATCCATCTCTCGTTAATGCACATCCATCTCTCATTAATGCACATCCATCTCTCATTAATGCACATCCATCTCTCGTTAATGCACATCCATCTCTCCTCTTCACTGCACATCCATCCCTCTTTGCCTCACATGGATGCCCCCACTTTGCTGCGCATCCATCCCTCCTCCTTGCCACACATCCATCTCTCTGCCATGCTCCATATCCATCCTTCCTCACTGCACATCCATTTCCACCACCTCGCTGTACGTGCCTGGCCTGACACACTCAGCAGTTCGAGCACCAGGACCTGGCCCTCCCTGCTCCTCAAGTCACTTTGCACTGCGAGATTTAAGCGTGGCGCTGCAGAAGCCACCAGCAGCTCAGAGCAAAGCCTGTCCATGCATGACGTGTGCACCACGGTCACAGGAACCGTGGCTAAACCAGAAAAATCCATAGAAAACAGCAACATTTGGATCCGGGGCTTTTGTTCCTTTTGCTCCTTCCAGCAACAAGCCAAGAGCAGAGGCAGCTGCAGCACCCTGCAGGGGAACATGCTCCCTGGGGGCTCTGGGATGTCCACTGTCCCCATCAGCCCTACACAGACAATGACAAAAGCCATGAAATGACTCAGTGCCACCTCTGTGCACCCCACAGAGCCTGCCCACACAGCTCTCGTGGGGCTCAAACCTCACTTAAAGGAGGGAAACGCGAGATCCTACCTAACGCTCAACCGCATGGCACAGGGCGTTTGGGAGGGGGCGATTAGCAGAGGGGTAGGGGCAGACTTTGCTGCTCCTATATTTCTTCCTTGGTTATGCCATAAAGAAAAAGCCTTTCTCATTTACCTCATTCTGCATTAATATGATAGGACTAGAGTTTGGGATGGGTCTGGGTGGCGGAAGCACTAGAAAATGCTGATAATGGTGCACAATTAATAAATAATCTTATCATTATCATCAGCACTGGAACAATTGCTAACATCATTGCAATTTTATTACTGCTATTATTTTTATTAACAGCTGTGACTAAACCATCCATGATAATAGTCACCACCATCATCATACAATTTGGGTTTGTTTCCTTCGTCTGTGGGGCTTTAGGCTTGACCATAATTGCTAGATTTTCCTCCTGCCCTCCCTCACTGGTGGTTTTTGCACCATCCCTTCCCCACAGAGATGGGCATCACCCCAAGTCCTCCTGAATGCCCTGCCAAGGCCGGGAGAAAAGAGCCTGGAGGGAGCACAGCAAATATCCAGCCTCATTGATATCCTGGGATGGGCAGGAGCTCTGGTTTGCTGTGGAACAAAAATGTCTTTGTGGGTTTAGAAAATAATGCAAAGAGGCAAAATATCAATTATTGATAGAGTGCTGTTTGTGTCGTCAGGGGAACTGCAAAAAGTGATGGTTGGAGGCGGAGGCAAACAAATTGTCCCCCAGGGCTGTGCAGAGCTAACGGGGAGATATGGAGCAGGGTCCTCCAGGGAGAGATGCTGCCTCGTGGTGGGATGCTCCAGGAGATATTGCAGAGTTTCTTGGGCTAAGCATGGAGTCACTGGGGGAGATATTAAGGCCCCTTTTCTCCAGAAGATCATTAAATGCTCCCTGGGCCCTCAACCCAAAGACACTATCCACCCTCCTTTCCCTTTGCTCATCATTCCCACGCTTGACTCAACTTTTTCTGCCACATCCTGACGTAGCCAGACCTCTGCATCCCTCTCTGCGGCAGCAAAGGGAGCCCAGCTCAGCCCAGGACCTGCTCCTTAGGTGTCTGGCACTGGGTGGGCAAAGCCCCCACGGCCATTGAACGTATCAGGACACATGAAAACACACGGAGAGCGACACATTCATTGCATTTCTATTGATTTGACTTTTGTCTCGGGGTCTGTCCCCCAACAGGGAGACGAGGTCTCCTTTCCTAGGTCTCCAACCCACAGGTCGATCCCAATCTCACACTCACAAAACCCCTCTTGTTTTGATTGAAAAAGCTCTAAAGATTCCAGGCCTGGTTTGAATAAAATTTGTTTGTTTTTAGTATTTCTGTGAATAACCTTTTTGTCCAGAAAACACTTGCAGTTGTCCAGAGAGCCCCAAAATGTGGCTTTGCTGGTCCTTGCTCTGGTAGAGTTTATTGCAGTGCAATTCCTGGGGAATTAATTCACTAATGAAGGCAGGCTATTGCTAATGAAATGAAGCTGGAGCCAACGTGGTAAGAGGAAAGGAGGCCAAGCTGACATGAAGCTCATCTGCATTATGAATGCAGCAAGGAAAAGCAGCCAGAGCATGTCCTGATCTAATTGAAAATCTCTAGACAAAAGTGCTTTGATGTCAGAGGATTTTGGTTCCTGCATCTTTTTCCTGGCTCTATCTTTGCTTCAGATCCTTCAGTGTCCTGGGGCTGCTGGGTGGGAAAACTCAGATGTTGGTGTTCAAAGCTGCTCAGAAACGCGAAGCTGAGAAATACAAAGCGGCATCCAAGTGCTGTGAAGGGAAATCATCTCAGCCGTGGCTCCGGGCTGGGGCGAGGAGCTCCCTGGGCACCCGCACAAGGTAGAACGTGCTGCAGGAGGGACACTGCTTCACAGAGAACCGTGCAGTCACTCCTTTGTCACCTCTAACTTGGATGGGAAAAGTTTATTCCTGCTTCAGCCTCTTGCTTTGGTTATTTTTCTCCTTCCCTTCAGATCTCCTTTGGGCTTAATTTAAGTAAAAACCTTAAGTTCAAAATTTCTTCGTGGGAAGGAGTGGTCGGGCATTGGAACAGGCTGTCCAGGGAGAAGGTGGAATCCCCACCCCTGGAGGTGTTTGAAACACACAGAGATGCGGTGCTTAGGGACAGGGCTTAGTGATGGACTTGGCAGTGCTGGGTTGACAGTTGGATTTGATGATTTCAAAGGTCTTTTCCAACCTAAATGATTCTATGATTCTAAGAAGAGGCTTTGGGGGAGTCCAAAGCTGGTAGTCTGTGATGGGATCCAAGGATGGATGTCCCCAACGGCTGCCAGGTCCTGCCATGCTGCTGCGAGTCCCCCTGCGTGCAGTGAGCCATGATTTCAGAGGTCACAGCTGCCACCACAGCTGGGGCAGCACCCTGACGAGGGGCAGAGCAGGGCTGGGACCACCCCACCAATAGTCAGAGAAGGATTTTCTCACAGTATGGTGTCCTTTCTGCTTGGCAACAGCTCTGCAAGCAGCTGGCACCTTTCGAAGCCCTCCAGCTCAGCCCACACCTGGTGCCCACAGTTACAGCAGCTCAGCCCCCCCGGCTCAGCAGAGGGGAGCTGGGCATGACCAACCTGTCTTTTAGGACCTCTGCTCCCCAAACACTCTGGGTCCGCTCCACCGCAGCAAGAGGCACCACACCATGAGGCTGCTTCATGCAAACCTCACCCAAAGCCACCGCGAGAGAGGCTGAAAGCGCGTGCAGCGGCGTGTATAAATGCACTGGGCTGCGTGCATCCCACTGAAGTGCCTCCTGGTCCAGTCTGTGTCCGGGGTTTGGTTTTAGCATCCTGAGATGGGAGCTCTCTGCATGGGAATTATTCTGCGCCAAGTGACTCCAAAGCACAAGCGGCCTCAGCCGAGCGAAGCAGCTGGCAGGGCCACCGAATGTTTCTGACCACTTTTAATAGCCACTGATTATTTAATGGATAAAGGCGAGGGTGATTATGAGGCTTATGAGAACAAATCCATCCTGCAAAACTGACTGGTCCCCCACACACCGAGCCATGGTGTCCCCAGGGCTTTGGTGAGTGCTTCATTTAGCGATGGGTAAAGCTGGAGCTGGTCACATGGTAAGAAAGCGACAAAAAAAGGAGGTTTTGTGCTTTGAGCTTTTGCTGGAGAAGGTTGTGCAGGGGTCTGGACCACCAGACAGGGTGCAGACATCTCCCAGGACCTTGGAGGCACCCTGTGATCCCTGAGGACTGCAGAGCGATGTGGACACATCCAAATGCAGCCTAGGGGCACAAATATACCCACAAGAAGTAGGGGAAATAAGGTAGAAAAGCGCTTTATGGGTTACAGTGCCTGCAAATGGGGAATGATGCTTCTACAGGGCAGCCAGGCTGTGCCAGGGTATCTTCACCCCAGGCTGGCAGTACAAAACATGAGTCCATCAGAGATGTCCATCCAGTGGATGGCTGCAAGTGTGGGAGGAGGTGTCCTTCCCCAGCTCCAGCACTCCACAGCGTGGAACCAGAGGGCAGACACATCCCCCCACATCTGCCGCTCTTGTGATGCCATCACCCCTGGTGGGACCAAGGCTCAGAGCACACGTCACAGCTCAGCCCACCTTGAGTTTGGCATCTCCCATGGGGCAGTATCACCCACAGCCTCATGAGGCTGCTTAAGGGCTTGTTTCCCTGCTCCCCAGTACCCATAGAGACACCCACGCTGGCTGCCTGGTTTTTGAGTCAAAACCTGCCGTATTTCAGGTTCTAGCTAGAGGATCAAGTTAAATCTTTGCCTGCTGAGCCAGAGAGATTTGTATTCTCACATCTCTGGTCCTCGGGATCTTAGGAGCAGCCACAACATCACACCAGCCTAGATGAGTTCATCGCCAAGCAGGCGTGCACCTCTCCTGGGGCTGCTCCTGGCTTCGATGGAGCAGTAGGTGCTGGCTGGACCTCTGCAGCCCGCTGCCTCCGGGATGTCTGTGCTGCTGGACTCCCTGGCCTCTGGTGATGAATCACAACCCATCTTTGGGAGCAAACCACCAGCTTCCAGTAACTGCAGAGCTTCTTTCAGGTCACTTTCTCAGTTGTCCTCATCTCAGAGGTGGAATGTGAGTAACCTCCATGGCAGCTCCACCATGGACCAGAGCCAATGCCTTCTGCTTGGGCATCCTGGTGGCTCCCACCGTGACAGTATCCTGCAAGGGGAAGGGAGAGCACGGGGGTGGGGGGAGTGGAGGTTGCAGAGCGGGAGGATGGGAAGCATGAGGACCTCACACACGTCCTCCCCCTCAAGGCTCTGCCCTGGCTGTAGAGGAGACACTACTGTTGTCCAAAGAAGGCAAAGGAGTGTGTGTCATCTGCTGCTGCTTAATGAGAAAGGCAATTTTCCTCACATCCTTCAAGCAGCATCCTTTAACCCAGCAGCAAATATAAATCCTTTGTGCACATAAAGTTAATCTTGTTTTCAAACTGACCTTGGTTTACAGCCTGTGGCTGGATCCCGACACGTTCAAGTGCTCTGCCACTGCGTAAGTAGCAATTCTCTGCAAGGACTACTCACCCACTGCTCAGCCTGCTCACCCCAAATGTGGGTGGGTGGGGGTTAAGCAAGGGGCTGGGGACACCCAGGGCATCCAACGCCTGCTGGAAATGATAATTTAATTTGTGCCGACTGGGGAGTGCTGCCCTCTAACCTCAGCAGATCCCTCATGCCCCCAAGGGAGCAGTGAGACCACCTGATGCTGTGGGCAGCACTGAGTGCATCCAAGGGTGCTGAGCGCCTGCACTGGGGTGGCCACGCTCTGGATGTGTCACCCTCCTGTTGCCATATGACAGTCCTGCATGTGCACCCAGTGTCCCTGGTCAATGGGGTACAAGTCGCACTGAGCCATAGATTTGCACCCAGGCAGCTCCAGGGATCCCTCCCAGCTCTACCATGTGTGGTCACAGCCCTCCAGGATTTTCCTGGATCGTTGGCTTCTCCCTCCAGGACCCCAAGGTAAGTGGGAGGGAAATGATTTAACACTATTGGCAACAGTTGCAAAATCGTGAAACGAGCTGAGAATCTCAGAACTGGAGGGAAAAAATGTGATGTTCTTGTTTTTTTGGCTCCTGGTTTCAGGCAGCAGCATTTTTGAGCGTTTCTGTGCAATGCAAAGCATGAGAAGTGCTGCTTTAAAAGGGATTAGAAGCAGAAACTGAGATTCTTCTATAGCACTAGGATGTCAGGAGTTAGGGCACATACAGAGGAACAGCCCAGTCCCTAAGAGGTGGGGGTGAAATGATGAAAGTTGGGTACGTCGCTGATGGATAGAGTGATGGGCACAATGGATTTGTTTTAAGTAAACAGACAGTAAATTTAATGGACATTTTTAGTGTCTAAACAGTTTTGTTGTAAAAAACAGAAATTTGGCATGCGGACATCTCCTTGGAGAGGAGTCTGAGCCTGAGGGTGGGTCCTGCACGCCCCCATCACACAGCTGAGCCCCTTCTACGCTGGGAGCAACCCCACCTCCAGCTGAAGACAATTTCTGCAGGGCAAGAAGGTTTCAGGAGGAGCCGCTCAAACCCCATGTGTGCCGCTCTGTGGGCAGCGGGCTGGAGCTGTTCCTCACCGAGCGTCAGTGTGCTTGGCCTCGCCGTGCCGGACCACCACCCCGTGGATGTGGCCACCTCGCAGGCTCTCACACATCAGCCCTGCCCCTGTCGTGGCAATTAGCTGGGAGCTGATTGCCCAGGCTTGACTCCGCAGCTGATCCTGCGTGTCCCTGCGTGTCCCCCCGCGATTAGCCAAGTCGGGGCAGTGTACACATGTAGTACAAAGAAGGGATAAAAGGCAGCTTTGGCTATCTTCAGTGTAAATCCAGGGCTTCACTGGATAAAAGCAGTGGCTTTTTCAATTGCTATTTGTATTGTACTTGAATTTTTCTATGCATTGCATATTTTTATCCTTTATGCAAAGGAACCTCTTTGAAATGAGGATTCTGGAAGTCAGCTCCCGAAATGGAGAAGGGAGGGGGAAGAGGGGAGAACGAAGAAAGCAAGCAGCTCTAAAACCCGCTGAAAATGCCAAATCTGTCAAATGTGTGCTTTATGAGAAATTGCAATGAGACGGTAGATATAAAATGCCTGGTGTGACTGGGCTCCGAGAGCCTCCATGGCTCCTACTCCATCCCACAGACGCTGCGGCTTGCAGAAAGCCGGCCATGCGAGGAGGAAGATGCCAGCGGAGGAAGCGCCTGGTGCCATCTGCACAGCACCAGGGCAGGTTGCCAGGGCCACCGTCCTTCCCTGCCTGTCACCACCGTGCTCTGCGAACGCTGATAAACCAAAGGCCAGGTTGGTACCCACAGGAGACCTCCAACCAGGTGAGTCTGAAAAGCACCAAGAGCCATTAAAAGGCAGGAGGAGATCAGAGGTCTCAACTAGAAGGGAAATAAGAGGGGTCCTGAGACCTGCTGTTGGCATTTTTTCTGCATTCGACAGGACATCGAGTTCTGCTCCCTGGATAAATGGGAGGCAGGAAAATGGAGATAGCATCTCCTGTTAAGAGGCATTAACCCAGCCATGAAGCAGGGCTGAGGTGGGTCTTTATCTCTCCAATGCAGAAGCAGTCTTCAGAAAAAGACATACCCTAAATTGGAGCTGGAACAAGAGATTAGTACGGGCTGCCTTTTAATTTCTTGTTTTTTACACTTCTGCTAACCTGACTCCTGATTTCACAGTCAACAGCTGAACTCCTCAGTTTCTTAGGCTACAACTCGTTACTGCTGTTCAGGATCCCCACAGCACGATTTGTCGCTGCAAAGGGAACATTTCCCTCCCTGCACTTAGCCCAGTTCAAAGATAAGTACATTCAAAACCGAAAAATTGGCTGGAAGCTCACAAAATGTGGGGGGTTGTTCTCTCTGCCCAGTGTCTAAATAAGAATTAGGCATGCCAGCAAGATCTGCTGTTTCTAAACCTCAGAGGACATGATAACCTAAAACAACCAGTTCAATGTCTTCTGTCCAATGCATATTTCCCCTGATCAAAAGATCAATTTCAAATGCAAAAAGCAGTTGGATTAAATTTTTTTTTTTTTTTTTTTGCTAGTGACTTCATATATGTACTTTCAATCAGTGAAATTAATTTTGGAGATGTTGTTTTGTGCTATGGTTGACTTTCAACCTGTCCAAGCACAGCTTGCCACAGAGCTTGAGTAAAACCTGTGCTATTCACCTGTCCACCACACTATAAACCAGGAGGAGCACATATATGTCAAGCCATTAAGTTATTTGCATTGGGAAGAATCTGTTCAGTGCAGATCGATATATCTTGATCAGCCAAATTAAATGCCAAATTGAAAGTGAAGGCTCCAGTTAACACCACAATCAAATGTTCCCTCACCTCAGAGAATTGATCTTTCACCAGGAAAACAAATTAAAAGTGCAAATGTAAAGCAAACCTGAAGTTTAGTACTTAAACTCTGTTTCCTTTTTCAGATTTAAAGGATTATTTATTCCTTTGGAGGAAAACTGACCGACCTTGTTGCCTGGAAGGAAGTAGTTCAGTATTTCCATCAGGATGGTGGAGAGTAAGAGCTGAGCCCCAAGATGAGGAACAGCAGTGAAATGCATCAGTCAGGCAAAAATTACACCCTGTGCATCTTCCTAATTACTCCGGCAGTTAAATCCAAGCAAGGAGCAATGTGCAGACACAGCCCGAGTCTACCCAGGCAGCCTGGCTGGTGCAGGGCATGGAGATGAAGGATGCGTGGGCCAGGCAGGATCAGGTCCTCCCCAAGCACAAGGGACATGTGAAGCCTGCGAGGGACCCAGCACCTCCTTCCCCGGCACACAAGGGACACGCCATGCGGCAAGAGGGTCCCCAGGCTGCTGGGGATGGACCTGTGGCACTTTGGGCAGGGGGTGGCCCTACGGAGGGTGGCACTGACGCTGCGAGCATCATGGCAGTGGCTGTAAAGGCAAGACGGGGATGGCTGCGGTATCGGAGCTCCTGGAGCTCCCTCTGAGCAAACAGACCTCGCTGAGCCCATAAAGCACCTGTGTCCCAGCAGTGCTGAACGTGGGGAATGATCTCCCTTAAAATAACCCCCTCTCGCCTGCACCCACGCCGGCGTCCGCCTGACTGCGCAGGCTTGGCCCGTCCATCTGTGCTCCGAGCTCTCCCCCAGGCTCGGCCACTCCGTGCCGCAGGCGAGCAGAGCTGTTTGCACAGAGGAAAAAAGAGTGCTTCTTTTTTGCGTGTTACAAGGCTTAAGTCACTGAATGTTGTTACCAGTGCAGAAAAGAGAGAAATAACTCTGTCTGTAAGACTGCTAGTTACAGCCATGCCTGAGACAGCGTTTCGCAGCATCAGCCTCTTGGCTCTTTCGGGGAGTTTGGAGCATCATTCCCTCTGTGAACAGATGGGGAAACTGAGTCGCAGAGGGGGGCTATGATGTGCCAAGTGAAGCAAGATGAAATGAGTTGAATGAGAAAGCCTCCCTGGTGCCAGGAGCTGGCACTTCCCTTGTTTGAAGGAGGCCAAGAAAAATCATCCTGGTCTCTGGACGCAGGAAGAGAAGTGGCCTGGAGAAGGTGGATGGACAGCCACGCCAGTGATGTCCCGGCTTTCTGTGCTCTGGCCCTCCTCTGAGGAGCAATGGAAAGGTGTTATCGTCACCCCAGGCAGGGTCCAGGACCGGGGGATGTGACCTCCCTGCCTCTGTGTCCCTGTGGTCCTGCTTGGGCATCGCTGGTACCCAGGGGTCTGCATGCGAGAGCACTGCGGCTGGTCTCAGGGGCAACGTGGATGGAGGCTGCTGAGGAAGACAAGGGAACGGGGCTGGGAGGAAAATTCCCTTTCCTCCTCCAGCTCCTTTTTGTGAACAGAGACTTTTGTTCTTCACCAAAATCCAACCAGTCCCCCCAAGACTGTGACGGCTGCTGAAAGTGGTCCCCTGCTCAGTGCCAGGGGGCGAGGACCATGCCAGGAGAGGATGGGGGGTAGGAGGGAAAAGGCAACAAGGGGTGGGGCAAGGGCGTGAGAAGGAGCTGCTGGGTCTCACCAGGCTTAGTACAGTGAAAGGCAAATCCAGATGCCCAAAAAATTTCCAGTGACAGACCCTTCTCTGCACTGCCCTACATCACCAAGAGCTGTCCTTCCTCCTCTATTTGCCTGGCCCCCGCCCCCCCCCCCCCCCCCCCCCCCCCAATCTGAGCCTTAGCCCATTGCTGCCTGTGCTCTACAGAAAGGAGGATCTCAATCCCTTGGGGTTATTTTTGACTCTCTTGCTGACGGCATCAACGATGATGTCTCCTTAATACCCAGACCTGCCCATCCAGATGCCCTCCGGTGGGAAAGGTGGCTACGTGCCCGGCTGCAGGCTGCAGTGGGGCTGGGTGCTGGTGGAGCAGGGGGTGCTCTGCTCAGCTCATTGCTATTCTGCAGGACACCCCACTGGCTGTGGGGCTTTTTTGTGACTGCCTTGGAGAGCATCAATTGCTCTTTCTTGCAACTGGGCATCCCGCGCAAGAGCTGCGTGCCTGCCCCAGCAGCTGGGCAGCTGTGCTGCCAGAGAAGGCATCTCCCCGCCAGCAGCCTGGCCAGCCTCTGGGATGGCTGGTTTCCCATTCTGTAGGCTTAAAAGTTCAGGTCACCTTGAATGAGACGTGTCCCAAAAGGACAGGCTCCTTGGATCTGCTCCTCCCAGCCCATCAGCAGCCCCCACGCTGGGTTGTCCCAGCTCCTGTGTCCATCCCTGCTGCACCTGGCAGAATCCCTTCAAAAAATCATTAATTTATCTCCAGGATAAACCAGGGCTGTTAATATTAGTTCAGCTGTGCCAGCTGTCATTTCCCCAGGCTCTGAGATGATGCTGTTGTCCCCAAGGGGATGAACCTCTCAAGCTGTCCCCATCCCTTCCATGGTCTCCTCCATGCTCCACGTCCCGCTGTCTGCAGGGACAACCCACCAGGACCTGTCTCTGGGCTTCCCTCACACCCCTGTGGGCAGGACCCTGCAAGGTTTTTCCCTGCCCTTCCTCCAGCCAGAGGTTTTCTTCCAGCCCATCAGTTTCTTTCCACTCTGAAATGACTCCTGTGTGTGTCACAATGAAACTCATCTCCCAGGTCATTGCACCACAGTGCCTCCTCCACGTTTTCTTCCTTTTTACCATCCTCCTTTGTGTTGCAGTGACCTTTCTATCCCTGCTGCCTCCACACCTCTTGATTCCCTCGTGTCTGCTCCAACCAGTCCCGGTGCTCCCCGTCTCTGTGCTGAGGCTCATGCTGTGAGCCCCGGGGTGAGTCACCCCCCCACTGTCAGGCTGATTTCGAGCAGGGCCACCTGGATGCGGTGACTTTATGGCCCCCAGCCCTGAGCCTTCACCCAGCCCTGCCTGCTCTGCCTTGGAGTCCCAGGGACGTTGAGGTCCCAGGCCACCCAGCTGGGTGGCTGCCGTGGAGGGATCCTGAGCCCTGAGCACATCTCCATGTCCAATAGCCCCTTGGGTTTGGTTACAAGCTGCCTTGAGTTGTCCTAGAGGAGATCTTGCTGGGTCTGGCTCAGTGACTGCAGGCTACAGCTGCGGGTCTGGCAGTCCCTCCAGATCAGACTTTGAGAACAGTCTGGCGGGCTGTGTCCCAGCTGTCCAACATCCAATCTCATGGCCATAATCCTCTGTCTGGTCAACAGAGTCAACCTGGCACTTTTAAGACCCAGTTCAGCTTATTCTAACCCTGCGAATGGGCTAGAAAAACCATGCTGTGATGTGCCCTGGGGTGTAAAAGGAGCTGAGGGTGGCCTGGCTGGTGGTGGCCGCATGGCACATGTCCAACCAGAGCAGGACAGGCACCACACGCGTGTGCCAAGGGCTGGGCAATGACATGGCACCCAGCCCGCGGCCCCAGAGCCGGTGGCTGGGGAGGGGGCTGGTGCTGGCCCCATGGCAGAGGAGTGCCTGAGCCTGCCTGCACGCCCAGCCCTGACCCCGTGAGTCACTTATTTCTGCTCTGTCACCGGCTCTGGCTGGCATGGAGCGGAGGTGGGACCATTTCTGTAAAGACCAAGTGATGACGATACCTGCTGTTGGAGTCACTTTCTTCCACCTCAGGGGTGGGGGAAGACCCGGGACCCGCCATCGAAGGGCTCCTGCATGCCCTGAGCCAGCACCAGCACCAGATGGCTGTGGTGGTGGCACATACCACGGTGAACTGGTCCTGACTCATTCCTGACACGCTGCCTGCGGGGCCAGGCTGGGCTGGCAGGGACAGGGCGGGCTGAATCAGCAGCTTTTGCTCTGGCAAAGCCTCCTCCTGTAGGGTGTTTCGCTTGTCTCAGTGCCAGCAGCTGCACAGGGTCATTGGAAAGCACAGCGCACCAAGCCCCAGCGTGCATCACCCCCACCTCAGCGCCTCCACCAACCCAGTGCCCCCCCGCTGGAAACACCCCAGCCCCTCCAGAAAGGGAGCACCATCTCCCCAGTGCTCAGCAGTGCTGTTGGAAGTGTGACATTCCCAGATGTTTTGGGAGCTCTGCTACTCAACCATGGGTCTGCTGGACTATTGTACCATGGACACAGGACCATCACTCACCTGCAGTGAGGGACCTCACCTTACTCACTGCAGGCACCTCACTGTCCATCTCACCATGTCCGGGTGGCCCTGGCTGTTGGTGCTCCTCACCTTTTGCTCAATGGGGACCTCATGGACAGTTCGTGTTGCCACGGGATGAAGAAACGTGAGCTGGCTAGTGTTCCATCTGGCCCGCTTTGTAGAGTACGTCCTCTTGGGTTGACGGTACCCAACAACCTGAATTACTGCTATGGACATGGGAGAGCCTTGCTGGGTTCCATCTACCCATCTTCACCTGGCTTGATGTCTGTGCTCCCTGCAGGATGAATTCATGGATGGGAGACCCCTCACCGAGGACGTTGTCCCTACAGAGGTGTCTCAGCCCCTTTTGACTCAGTAGATAGCAATGCTGTCACTTTTAATTAGGACTGATTGCTGACAGGAGTGACTTGGCATTCAAACTCTGCAGCCCAGGGACCTGCAGCCCAGGGGGACCATCTGGCCTCCTGGATAACCCCGCTGCCTTGAGTTACTCCTGCACAGATCACCGTGGCATGGGCTGGCATCACGGAGGAGCCTGGCTGCTGGGTGCCCTGGGCACAGCTGTGACATAAGACCAGCTGATCACTGCACAGTGCATGAACAGAAAGGCCAAGTTGTCCTGGCTTATCTCAATTTCCATACCTGCTGCGCCCCAGCCTCCGTCCCTGCCTGGTGGGGTCACCCTGAGTGAGACACGGCACTGCTCTGTGCCTCAGTTTCCCTGTCTGCAAAAGTGCTACTGCCCTTTCTGGGAGCATGCCTTCAAATTTACTGGTGACCCCTGCCAAAAGTCAATGCTTTAACCTGGAAATCAGTAGAAATGGGGGGAAAAAACCCAATGAAAATATCCCTAGAGCATGACTTTGGGGTGTAGCAGGTGAACACGAGCAAGAAGGAGCTGGTTTTTGCTCATCACCCTGCAGTGCAATGCAGGCAGACGTAAGCTCTGCTGAGGAGACCGATGTTGACCCACCGCTAATGAGGTCAGGGCAAAATGATACCCTGGGCGGATTACCCAGCACGGGAACCACGTCTCGCCCTGCTCGGAGATGCAGAAGGGCTGGGATGAGAGGGGGTGCTGCTGCCCAGGAAGCCTGCCCAGGGTCTCTGGAGGCCATTCACCTCCCCTTACCCTTTTAATCCAGAAAACCTGGGAATAACCCCAAATATCAGCAAGTCTGGAGCATCCCTGCACAGGATTCACTGCTCTTCTCCCCTTCCCTCTGTGCTACCAAGAACACAGCATCCCACAGTCGGACCCTTGCTGCATCCCAAGGAGGGTGACACCCGCAAACCCCAGCGTTTTCCCTAAGAGCCTGGGAGCTGGGGACACTGCCTGCAGCCCAAACCACTTCCCTCTGGCTGGCATGGCAGCGTCTGCAGCTTTTTCATGTGACCTGATTTTGCGTCTGTCGGCAAACGTCTCGTGGTGCCTCTGCGGCAGCTGTGCGCGCTCCTGCCGAGCCTAATCCAGACGTCCCATCACCCAGGGAAGAGCCCTCGTGGCTTTGATCTCTGACTTAGTGTGACCTGGGCTCAAATTTACTCTGCCAATCAGAGGGTCATGCTGGAAACCAGCTCACCTGGGTATTTTACCAGGATCTCAAGACCAATATAAGCTGTTGGTAAATCCCTTCCCATTTCCAAGGGTCTGAGTATTTTGGTGATACCAGAATTGAGCTCCTGGTCCTGGACTGGCTTAGCTCACCCGTGCACCCCAGATCTGGTTCACACAGAGCTCGGTGTGAAACGCTTGCTCTGACTTAGCATCCTGCTAAAGCTGCTGAGCTGGTGCAGGGTGCTGGAAGCTGCAGCTTGGAAACAGCCCAAAGTCTCCAGCAAACCTCTCTGGACTGTGATTTCTGCCTTTTATTCTCCATCCTTGGTTCAGATCTGCCTGTTCCTCAGGAATGAAGGTCTCCATAGATCACCTTCATTTGCTAAAAATATACCTGGTGGAGAGCAGCAAGGGAAAAAACAATGAGGCAGCTGCAAAGTCCTGCCAGTCCCCCAAATTTCCCCATTTTAGAAAAAATCAGAGCTTTTTCCTCAGAAATCCAATCTGCTTTCACAGGGGAGGACCTGTAAGGATGGATGGCATCTTTTTATTGACTAATGGAGGTTGAGAGAAACCTAGATGAGCTCCTGGGCATGATTGTCCCCCTGCAGCTCTCCGAATTCACGCTTCTGGCTCTGAGACACCTGGACACTTTTGAAATGTTTCCTCTAAATTTAAAAATAAGCCTCAGAAGATTCATGGTTTTGTTTATTCATTTGCCTGGCTGGACAGAACCACCCCCCATTGCCACCACTTATTATCTTCTATTTTGGCCAGGCTAGCTAGAGATGTCTCCAGTCACCCTTGCCTCCCTGGGGACATGTAAAACCCACCATCTGGCCAGCAAATTGCCCTCAGATGGAGCATACATTTCCTTTTCTTAATTTCATCCCATTGCTCTGGGTTGGAAACCTCATGACAGCCTGAAAAATTGCTTCCGCAGTTTGATACCTCCCCACTTCAGTGGGTACCATCCCCAGGGGACCAGCCTCTACAGGCCACCACACACCCCAGCCTGGTCTGACACACACACTCCCCCCCTCCCCCCTCCCCATCTCCATCCTGGACTCATCTACTGGGTCTCAGAGCCCAAGTGTCCGGGGAGGTTTCCTGGCACTTGGCATTGGCAGTGCTGGAAAGATTGCCCATGGACCCTTAGGTGCTCTGGTGCCTGGGAATGTGGGCCAAAGCAGGGTCTCATCCTGACATCCTCCTCATCCCCCCCTCCCATGGCAGCGGGGCGCCCACCATTCTCCTGCCAAGATCCTCCTTGAACTCTCAGTAGAGGAAAGAGGGGAGGACTATCTCAGACGCATGCCCTGCTCCACGACCCAGCTGGCTGAGGGCAACGAGACTTCCTAGGCTTCCCTGTGACCCAGCCCCAGCTGGCCCCACGCCTGCAGCCCTTGGCAGGCCAGGAGAGAAGGGGAAAGAGCGCTGCAATCCCAGCAAGAGCCTGAGCTCAGGCAGGAGCCTGAAAAGCTGTGAGGTCCAGTGGGGAAACCTTCCTCCTTCTACTGCTGGGTCCATCCAAGGGCTCACAGGCTGCCCTCGAGTCCTCCCCACCTCCTGGCTTGCAGGTGCTGCAGTCCAGGGCTGAGGGAAGCTCCTGCCAGCCCTGAGATGTTTTACCTCACAGGGCTCAGGACAGGGCACTTCTGAACCATCGGAGAATGCCAGTGCTGCCTGCAGACCCTGCTTTACCCCGGGCTCTCCCCCTGCTGCACCCCAGCCTCCTGCCCCCTCAATTCCCAGCAATTTCAAGCATGGTTTGATCTAATTTGCATGGCGTTGCAGCCTCACATGTGCATTCAAAACCTTCTGCAACACAAAACGCAGCTCGCCCTGGGAGGATGCTCCTTGGGATGCCACAGGGTGGGAAGGGCAGGGCCAGGGGGGCATCCCAGTGTCCAGACCTGGGCACAGGGGGTGGAAGAGAGAGCAGAGCGAGAGACCCCACGTACAAGGGCTCATGGCTACCAGCAGATTTCTCCAGTTTTTATCTTCCTGGCACGTTTCAAAGTGTTTGAGGAAAGAGCTGGTGGTCCAAGCAAAGTGGACAAGGTGAGGACCCCCAGGGACACGCTAAGACAGGACCAGGCTGCTTCCATGCATCCACCATCCCTGGCCAAGGGGCTGTGGCTCCGCGTGTCCTGAGAACACCAGGTCCTTCTGCCACAGCCCTCTCCGAAAAGCCCAGCGTAGCACCTCAGAGCACAGAGGGGGGGCCCAAAGGAGCGACATCCCCTCACAAACATCCCTCCAGCCCGGTCCCCTCCAGCATCCTGCCACGAACCGCCGCCGCGGGGCTGCCGAGCGGCCAGTTCCTGACAGACACCCCCGGCCGGCTGCTTCCCCTGCCTTTGAACTCATTTCATCTTCCCTGAGTGCGGCTGAGAGGGAAGTTTGGGCTGGGCTGGGGGACCCCGCTGTGCCTGGCTGGGGGGGACAACAGGACTGGGGTCCTGCCTTGCCGCCGGGCGGGGAGGAAGGATGCGAGAGGGGACATGTGAGCTTTTCCACCAGCATGAAGGCAACAAGCCTATTGTAGGTGGTTTCCAGCTGTTTACAGCAGTTCCTGTGGAGGCTGGGGACCGTGGTACCCTCTGCTCCAGCCTGCTCCACCCAAGCGATGCTTTTACGTCTCTCCATAGTCAAGAAAAGGCCCCTTGGGAGGAGGCAGCATCCTTCGACCTCAGCAGCCAGGAGGGACCCTACCCAGGGGTTAAACAGAAAGCCTGGCAAGTCCAGGGGTGATTTTGCCTCTCCTTCAGACAACAATTCCCAGGCAATAGTCCCCACCTCACCCCAGTTGGTCAGTATGTGACAGGAATGTGGAAACCCTTACATACTCCTTCATGGACCCCAAAAATGAAGTGTGCCAGAGGAGAGACAGCATTTGCGGGGGTGGCCGGCACAAGGATGGAGCTGGGATGCACAGAGCCTCTCTCCTTGCTGCTCCCAGTCCCTGTCAGCTGCCCCTATGAAATGCGTTTCATTCCCTGCTGTCCCCTCTCCCCAAGCCCTGGCAGAGCCAGGGCTGCCTGCGAGCAGAGCAGGGGGTGTGGGGGACCCCCATGCATGACAGCCCACAAGACCCCCTTGGCCATGCCAGGCCACGTGTGGGTCACACTGGTGAGCATCCACCCTGTGCCAGGCTTATCTGGGGACTTTCTTTGGCACAGGAGTGAGCTGTGGCGTGCACGCTGTCTGCTGACCCTGTCCCCTCCGTGCCTGATGCTGGTCGGCCACGTGCAGACGTGATGTCCCTGCTTCATGTCCTGGCTGCCCTTGGGATGTGGCTGAGGCAGAGGTCTCCCCACATCGCTCCCCACCCGCCTGCAAATCACTGTGGGATGCCATCGCTGCCCAGGACGGGGTGCCATGGCTGCCTTCAGAGACGTTAGCAGCTCTCCCTGAGGTGTCCCAGGCATGAGTGGCCACTCGTGTCTCACGGGGACCCAAGTCCCACCGAGGCATCGCAGGCTCTCGGCACCCAGCACCGATTTGCACACTGGTGGGTTCAGCGTCGCAGTGAGGAGCACCAGCACGGAAGCCGTGATTTGAGCTGTCAGCACTGTCAAAGTGTTTTCAGCATCGCCTTCTAGCATCTAGCAACAGGCTGGGAGAAACTTGAGGCATTTCAGATTCAGGGAGTATTCTTTTGTGGCGTTTTCTGTCCTATGCGTGATCTCCAATGTTGTTTTGCTGCTGTGTCTAGGGCACAACGTCACCTAAAATCACCATGTTTGCCAACTGCCAGGAATTCACGCCAGGGAAAGAAGGAAACATCCAGGAATAAGTGAACAGGAGAGCTGGCAAAAGCAAACCCTTCTTGTTGTGGCCATGAAGCCTTTCAATATTAAAGCGAGCTACAAAAACTCAGAGAGAAATCTCATGATGTCCAGTGCTCAGGCACGTAACGGGAGAACAAAATTCGGGGTTGAAAGAACCCACCCGAAGTATCCACAGCACAGGGGGCTCTAACTTCATATTGCTCCCAGGAAATCTCATGGAATCAGGCAGAAATCTCCCCAAAAAGGCCCATTTGGTGCTCAGAGGCAGCAAGGGAGGAAAAAAGACGGGGTCTGTTGGGAAAATGACTGACAAGAGCTAGGCAGTGTTGCTATGTATAAAGCCGCAGTACTCCCACACCTGAACCCATCCCCGCCGCACAGGGGATGCGGAAAGACCAAAAAAGCACCGAGAGCAATGACAGGGTGAGAATCACTTTGGTTACACCAACAGGCTGGAAGACGAGGATTTTTCAGGCTGGGAAAAATCACACTTAGGGAGGAAGTTGGGAACAGCCTGTGAAATCATGTGTAGCGAGGAGGGGGTGGGCAGGGACAGTGTTTTTATCCTGTGCCCCCCCTGTCTTACACTTCTTCACCGAGCAGCTTCTGCTACCCATGGCTGCAGGAAAACCCTCAAAGCAAGAGACCTCTGGCCTGATCCAGTGGATCTGGGGACAGAAGGGAGCAGTCGGTTGATCCCGACGCAGGTGCCTCCTGTCCATGTCTCCCTGTACAGGGAGGCAATTCCAGCACCAGAAAGGGTCCTACACCTGCTGGGGTCTGGGTGGCACCTAACACAAGGGGGCTGGGTCCCTTTTGGGGGACCTTTGTGCTGATGCTGAGCTGCAAAGGGGCTGGTGGGGTGACACGAGCTGGTGTGTGCTCAGCCGTCCTGGCCGGGCTCAGCTCTCCAGCAATGCCATCAGCAGTGGGAACCTTCCTGGAGCTGATGAGCCTGGCAAAGGTGTCCCTGCAGCCCGGGCACGTCCTCGGACAGAGCAAGAGGGACCAGTGACAGTGACTGCACGGTGAGGGTCTGAGCCAGGACCCACCAGCTGCACTTGAGCGGCACCAACACCGGGTGTCACATCCCCTTCCATCCCGCTGACAGCCCCCAGTCCCACTGCAGCACCCCAGCCCTGCAGCTGCCTCCCCCCAGCCACAGAACGCCACCGGCGGGGAGGGAGCCAGACACGAAGTGGTTAAATATCTCCTCCCGGAGCAGCAGAGTTCAAATACAGTTCGTGCCCCTCTTTTACACTCCACAGTAGATGCTACTGGCTTGGCTTTGACAGATACAGATGATGAGAAGAGGAAAAACAGGGAAAGGAGTAATTTGTGGGGTAGCCCCACAGCCAGGGGGTCCCTCCTGGGTGAGCCTGTCCCATAAGGCGTGCCAGGCTATCACCTCAGGTCCCTCAAAACCCCAAAGCTGTGTCCCACAAGTCCATGAGCAAGCAGGTTATCACCTCCGGGTTCCTGGGCTCAACACAGCAAGGGAAAACCTGGGCTGAAGACAAATCTATCGTCCCCTTTCCGCTCCCTGGAAAGGTGTTCTCCATGTGTGGTGGGACACACCTTGTCCCAGCCACCGGGACCCTGTGCGGGGCCACCCTGCCCTGCCTGCCAGCTGCCACGATGCAGTCCCTGCCTGTGCACCCACTGCTCCCGCAAACCCCCAGGCGAAGCTGCCGGAGGCTCCAGGACCCCCAGCCCAGCCTGCCCCGAGTGCTGCTGCTGCAGCCAGATGTGCCTGGGTCGGCAGCCTGGAGGGGGACCTGCTTCCAGTGCTTCTCCAAGAGTCTGGGGCACACTCGCTCCTGTAACCCCACAGCAGCCACCGCGGAGCTGCTCTGGACGCATTTTCCTACCTGACAGGTATCTTCACCCGCAGGTATCGATCCACAGCGATGGCCAGGAGCGCCAGGATGGAGCTCTCAGTGAGGATGAGGACGGGACAGGCCACCATGAGGCAGCTGTAAAACTCTGTCTGTGGTCCGATGTTGATGATGATGGCCAGGGGGATGACCAGGGCCCCCACGGCCACGTCGGCCACAGCTAGAGAGACGATGAAGCAGAAAGTGGCATCTCGCAGCGCCTGGTTCATCTTCACAGCCCAAATGACCAGGATATTCCCTGGCACGGACACCAAAGCGATGAGGACTTCGATGGAGATGTAGGCAGCCTGGAAGGCTGAGACGGAGTGTGCCATGATGCTCCGGTGTCCCCTGGCCACTCACCGGGTCCCTCAGTCACCTGCAAACGCACGGGCAGGCGGGTGGCAACTGGCACCGGTAACTGCGCTGCGAGCCGGGCTGGAGCCTGGGCGGGGGGGGTGGGACGGGACCCCCTCCCACCCCCCTCGCCTGTGCCGTCCCCTGGGGCTCCAGCCCCGCCGGGGCTCGTCCCGCACCCACCGGGGCCGTGGGGCGAGCGGGGGCCGCGGTCCAGCGCCGGGGGAAGCGGCGGAGCCCCCCCGCCGCTCGGGGCAGCCCCGGGGCCGCCTGCCAGACCCCCGGGGCCGATACAGCTGCAGCGGGACTCGCCCCCCCCCCGCCGCCCCCGGCCGGTTCCCGGCCCCGCAGCCGCCCGCTCCCCCCGGCCCCATCCCACCTCACCTGGTCCTGCCAGCCCGGGGCTGGTTCCGGGGCGCCCTCACCCCAAGGTAGCAGGAGCTGCCCCCCCGCAGGGTCCCCCGGGGGGCATGCTGGGGGTCCGGGGGCGCTGGGCACCGGGCTGGCCACGGCGAGCGGGGCTGCGCTCGGTGCTCGGTCCCCGGTGCCCGGCACCGTGCGGTCCCGCAGGCTCCGCCAGCGCCCGCCGGAGCGGGAGCATCACACGGCGCCGCCCCCGGCCCTTTAAAGGGCGACTGACCCGGTTTGGGGCCCGCCGAACGCGGGAGGGGCCGGGGGCGTGTGGCGGGGGGCAGAGCCAGCCCCAGGCTCCCCACACGCGTTTTCACACCGAACCCGGTTTTTGAGGTGGGGTGTGAGCGGCGGGGCCGGGGGGGGGAGGGCGAGCAGGGGGGCAGAGCCTGAGCCTGGGGTGAGCGAGGACCCAGCGCATCACCGGGCTCCGGGCTCGCCCCCCGGGTCGGGACCCCCGACCAAAGAGCCGCTGCTCGCCCTGGCTCCGGCTGACAGCGTCTCCCCCAAATCACTACTGGGGTGGGTCGGGGCTCAGCCCCAAAGCACCCTTCACCCTCCGGATGGCACCCCTGGGTGCTGGGGTGGGGCTGCACCCCATGCTGGGGAGGGGGAAGGCGCAGGGCTGGCAGCATCCCTCACGCGGGGTCTGTTGGTGGGCACAGAGCTGCTGGGGCAGGCGGAGGGTCTTTGTGCAGAAGCCTGTGGAGGAAGAGTGGTCCCAAGCTGGTGGTCAGGATGGACCGGGGGCTATTTAAGGTCCTAGAAGTTTCGAGGAAAATGGCCACCCCCAAATTCTGGCCCCTGGGCTGGGTAGCGCATGGGGACTCGGTCTGACTGGAGGAGCTGAACCAGCAGAGTCCTCCCGGGGACCCCCAGGTATGACCAGGCACCTGCAAGGATCATCCTGCATAAATTGCTCCTCGGGAGTGGAGCTGCCTTGTCTGAGTGCTGCAGGGACCAGGACCAGCTCTGACCTCCGAAATGGGGCAAGGGGACTCTGCCAAACCCCACCTGCACCTCTCCCTGCCCTTTCCCCCTCCTCTGGCAAGACCTGGGGCTGGGGTTGTACCCACCTGCTCTGCTCTGCCTCGGTGAGAGATGTCCCAACACCTGGATCTGCCCCTTGGCCCTGACCCTCCACCCCCTCCTCCATCAGAGGCTGCACACGCCAAGGCAGGGATGGGAACAGCTGTGGGACCATCACAAACCCAGTGCTGGACTTCTCCATCGGCTGGTGGCCCGTGGGCTTCCCCCTCACCTCCTTGGCTGAGTGGCCAGCGTAGGTCTGGTGGGTTTGAGCATCCGAGGGCCGTCTGGGGATGGTGGCAATGTGCCACCTCTGGCTGTTGGGCTGTGCCAGCAGCAGGGTGAGGAGAGCTTATATTTGGATTTGAACGATCTGTTTGCTCTGCAGAGAGAAAAATAAACTGAGGATGGCGGGCTCACATGAACACTGCGCTATTTATGGGAGGCGTTTGCTGGAGCATCTCACAGTGCATCTCCTCACACATCCTCCACCGCAGGCAGGAAGCCGGGACCTCACTATACAGCTGAAGCTCTAAAGCCGGGGCAACACGTGGGGTGGGGGTGCTCAGGACAGGGTACCATCAGAGGAAAGTGCATCCTCAGAGAGCCCGAAACCCCTTGCCCACCAGCTTCCCAGGGTAATTGTCCTTGCAATCAACCTCTGGCTGGGAGCAGAGCAGGAAAACCGGCAGGTTCATCACGGGAGTGCAATGCGGAAGCAAACGCAGGCAGGTCCCGGCCTAATTGTATGCAAATCTCCCAAACAGAGATTGAAAACCACTCCTTTTCCTTAGCGGATTTGCAGTTTGTTCTCCCTCCCTGGACTCATGCCCCAGCATACTTAATTTTAGCAGCACCCCTGAAAAAAAACATGTTATGTCCAAAATGAGCTGCCCGGCTGGGACTCTGCCAGAGGAGGGTAGGAGCTCTGCCACCAGCCCAAGGGGACTGTCCCAGGGCCCTGGCAAAGGCTGCCAGGATTGAACGTGCAAATGTTGCAGGTGGCTGCGCTGAGTCCGTTCCTGATGGATGTGGCATCATCTGCTCATCCTCCTGGACACCAGCCTAGGGCTTGTGTTGGGGATTCCTTAAAAACCCATGAAAGGTAATTTTCTGGTGAACATCAAGCACTGAGAAGGTTATTCAGGGTCTTGAAGGCTCTTGCTGGGGTTTGCAAGGACAAAATGGCCTGAGATCTGCAGTGGTTTGTGATGATCCCAAGGAAGTGTCCAATGCTGCTGCTGTGGGCAAACACCCACTGCCAGCCCTGGCGCAGGGGGAGAGGTGGGATGAAGGAGGGCAAAGAGGGGACACGGCATGGCTTCAGTATTCCTGCACTGGCTTTTCCACCTCACCGCCTCCTGTGAGATGGGGACAGAACCTAACCTTGGCCATGGCAGGAGGGAACGGTTGGTGTCCGGCTCCGTGCCAGCGTGATGCACCAAAGGGTTTGGCGTGTTGGGGCTGGCTGAGCCAACCTGCCTGGCTGACGAGGCCAAACCCCGACTGAACACCCCCAGGGCTCGGCAGCAGCCAAGAAATGCTTTTCCAAGGAGGCAAGTCAGGGCGTGGGTAGCTCGTTTCCACCCATCTTTCTTCAGCCTGTCTTGGGGGTTTGAACTTTCCCTCTCCTGCCACAGTTTGCCTACATGAAGAGCAGCTCCATGCTGCCATCCCAGGTGCTCACAGCAGGAGAAGTTGAGGGTTTCTCCACCTCTTCCATCATGGTGACTATCCCGCAGCCCTTCTCGTCATGGAAAGGGGCCTCTTAATTAGGAAAGTTAATTAGGAGTGCGGCTGGTGCCAGCAGTACAGGGCTGTGTGCCTAGGGGACTGACGTCTCCACTAGATATTAATTAGGGTGAGTGACCCCTGAATGCCACGGTCCAGTGGGTCCAGACAAGATGGCACAAGGCAAAAAAAGAAGGACCAGACAAAGGGAAACCCCAGAGCTTTTCCAAGGATGCCTCTGCTGTGCTGAGATGCTGCAGAGTGATGCTCGCCCCATAGCACCAGCCCTGGGGCCACTGGTCTGTATGTGCCAGGTGACACAGAGACCCGGGCGGGACTTCACCGAGGGTACCAGGCTGCTCCCTGACTTGTGCTCAGTTTCTCTCCCATTTAATGGGATCCGTGGCCCTTGGGAAGCCACTTGGGGAGCAGGGAGCACCACACTTTTGCAGCGTGATGCATCCCCATCTAGGCTTTGCAGCAGATGCTCGGCAGCAATGACACAGCACAGAAAAACTTCCTCGAAGATAATTTATACCAGCAAATCCGGGAGGGTGGACAAAGCAGTGGCTGCTCCCCTGTGGGCTGACCCTCTCCACCAAGCACATCTCAGCCTCGGCAGCCCGAGTGGGTTTAAAAGCGGGTGGGCAGCGTGGCCCATGCGCAAGGGAGAAAGTGAGTCACGGATGGTGTCTGTGGTCACTCAGCAAGTGTGTCTGGCATGCGGACGTCCCCTGGCTCCCCTCTGCCCCGGGTAGATGCCACGTTCATGAGGCTGCAGGCTCCCACGCAGTGGCCAAAGGGGTCAGGCCCCACTCGGTGCCCTGCCAGATGCCAGCCAGATGTTGCCTGCAGGCAGTGTAAGAGCCAAGCCAGTACCTTGGCACAGCAGGGTGCTAATGGGTTTTTGTGCTTCCCTGGTGCGGAGGAACTGCTGAGACATCACTTGATGGAAGAGAAAACATGTCCAAGCCCTGGCAAGCTCTCCGCCCGCCGTCCCTGGTGCAGCTGCGGGGTAGAGCAGAGGTCTGCCCGCGCCGGGACGCTGCAGGGTGCCGGCATCTGCCCCCGTGCCCCAGCCCAGACCCTTTGCCTCTTCACTGCTGCATCTTCCTCACCATGCACTGGGTTTATTTTAATCCTGAGGGAGCCCCAGGAGCGTTATCGAGCCAGGCTGCTGGCCAAGAGCTATTTCTGCCCACCGCTTCCAGCCAGCCCAGTGGTGCAGGAGGGGGTTAAACCTTTCCATCCCTGCAAATCAGTTTACAGGACGGTTAAAAGTCTTTGCCCCAGCCCACGGCCACCCCTTAAACAAACCCAGCGCTTTTAAAGCCTCTCTTTTTATTTGAAGTAGCCCATGGAAAGGCAGGATGGTGCTTGCTACCTCCAGCCTCATGGGCACAGAGCTGTGCCCAAGGGGAGGGAGGAGGGAAGCTGGTGGTGTAAGTGCTCTGAAGCACGCAGCAGTGATGACAGATCTTTCTGGGGCAAAGACTCGGTGAAACTGACTTCCCAGGAAAGGAGGGGGGGGGGGGGGGGGGGGGGGGGGGGGGGGAAAGGGGGAAGAGGAAAATGTAAAAGGAAAAATATGGCTTCTGTGAGTCCTGGTTTGCTATGAGAGATGAATGAGGGGAACCTCCTCCCTTGATGGATCTCCAAGATGTTATAATATTTTTCTGATTTGCCTTTGGGGAAATACTGGGGAGGGGATGAAGAGCTGAGCGAGTGCTGTGCCTGGAAGACCCCAGCGCCAGCCCCAGACCTGGGGCTGCAGTGGCTTGGGGACAGCTCTCCTCACCCACCGGAGGGGCAGTGGCAGATGAGGATTTGGAGTGAAGGAGGAAACGGGGGGTGAAGGAGCAACAACAAGGGAGGGGAGCAGCCAAGGAGGGCCAGGCTGGGCTGGTGCAGTGCCTCCAGGGTGAGCATGGAGAGGTGCCCCCTCACGCAGGGTGTAGAGGAAAGCCACGTCCCCACGGCTGCTGCTCCCAAAGTTTGTATTTCTTGCTTTAGAAACATGTCCCGTATTTCTATTTTAAAATCCTCTCTTTTAGCTTCCAGCTGTCACTTACTGCATCTTTCTCTGCTGGCTGCGCAGCTCTCGGTTTCGGTAACAGGGCTCTTTTCCCCACTCAGACACTTACAGACCGTAACCACATTGCCAGCCTCCAACACAAAAGCTCTTCTTCCATCTGACTCCTGCAGTCTCTGAGCCCTGAGCTCCGCTGCTGCTCACATTCGTTGCTCCCAACCAACCTAAGCTGAAATTTTTTATTTCCAGAAATAAGTCAGGACAGAAATTCACTGGGCAGGTCCTCCACGTTGTAGGAAAAGCTGTTTAAACCCTTCCCACATGCCTAAACCTACAGATTCCTACCGAACATGTGGAAAATTCCTTGTCAGCAGAGGGGATCCGCCTCCTGCCCTGTTCCCCTTCTCTTCTTCCAGCTGTGATCCTTTCTCCCCAGAGCAGCACAAACATTATTCGAGCTGTCCAAGGGCCGGTAAAAACAGCCTCCCAGCCCCAGTCCCTGGGGGATGGCTTCTCCGGGACAGTGACGCTGCAGCGGGACATGTGACATTTTGCATTGCACAGAGCAACCCTGAGATGGTCGGCGGCGACGTTCCCACAGCTGGCTGCCTTCCTCGGGGACGCGCGACCAGAAGTCCCCTGCCATGAGCTCGGAGCATATCAGCTTCAGTGGACATGGAGGCTGCTTCTCCTGCCTTTCCTCCCCTTGCTCCCATGGGTGGGGAGGATCTGGGGAGCAGGACCCAGCTTGGGGCTTATCCAACCTCGTAGTGGGAAGCCCAGAATGGACTTGTGCTCTGGGAGGAGGTGGCTTGGCGCAGCAATGCCCCGTGGAGTTGCTGCCGCAGCGGGGTGCTGCGTGGCTCTGGGGTTCGGGCATGATGAAGAAGTGAGGACCCATCAGTGGAGATTCACTGCTGCAGAGGCCAAGGGGTGTCAGATAGGTGGATGAAGCTTTTGGGGTGCTGAGAGACTCCAGATGCTCTCCTAGATCTGGGGGAGCAGGGAGGGGTGAGGGGGGATGCAGAGATCACCTTGCTGGGAAAGGCTGAGGAGGGGTGGGCTGAGAGGGCACCGGGCTGAAGGGCAGAGACCTCAGGCAGGCGTTGTGAAGGCAGCTGGGTGTGTAACCCCAAATTTCCTCTCCGCCCGGGAGCACCCCTTTCTCACGCAAGGCCCTGGCCGAAGCGACGTTTGCCATCAGTGTCCGTCTCCTCCATCCAGGGTGGATACACAGGGATGGAGCAGGGGAAGGAAGCGCCCTGCCATGTCCCCATCCCTTGTGTTTTCCTGAAGGGATGAAAGCAGGTGAACCCCCACCCCACAGCCTTCCCAAACACTGCAGGGGGCTGGGAGTTGGGGTGCTGCACCTCCGTGTATCCCCGGGGTTTAAGGGGAGCCTGGACCAGCACAGCCACTGGGGACCAGGAAAGAAAAATGCAGATACAGCCCCAGGCCCACCCTGGGGTCCCTCCTGGGGACAAGGGACCTGCCTGGCCTGAGGGCCAGCTGCGGCTCCCAGTTCCAACTCCCTAAATCAATGCTCTTGATAAGACAGACCGGCATGAATGCTGGTGGTTGAGGGGTTCGGCTCCCCCCAGCCACTTCACCCCCCTAAAGCAAGTGAGTCCATGGGACCAAAGAGACTAGATGTGACACAGGCACTGGGCAAGAGCATCCTGTGAGGGACAGAGGCCACAGCTCCTGCAGGAGAAACACCTCCCAAAGCACATTCCTGTCCCTCCTGGCGGGGGGACGTGGGGGACGGGGACACGGACAGCCCCAGCTGCTCCCCAAGAGCCACCTGAGGGCAAGCACGGCTGCTGGAGCCAAGATCAAAAATTCCTGCTCGGGAAAATTCCACCTCCAGCTGAGCACAAAAACGCAAAGGAAAGGGTTTCCGGGAAGTGCCCCCACTTCCCCGGAGCCTCCCCTCCCCGGATTGGGATGTTTTGGCCCAAAAGATGGAGGGGACGGGGAGAGGGGCAGGAACCGGAGGAAACTAAACTCCGGGAGCTATTTTCAGCCCTCGGGCAGGAAAAGCACCTGCTGGGGTCATTACGCCGCGGAAAAAAACAAACCTTGAGATTTTCTTCCCGGGGGGTTGGAAATAAATAGCTGGGCTCATCCCTGCTGGAACTGTGCGGGTGCGAGGGGTCACCCCGAGGGGTCCCGGGCCCCGACCCCCGCACCCGGCGGCCAGGCGACGGGCTGGGTCCGCACCCCGGGGCCTGGGGCCGGTGGGGTGTCTGCCTCCTGAAAAAAAACGGGGGAGGGCGTGGGGGGTTCGAAGGGGTCTGGGATGCTCCTGGCCGCCGCCGGTGCGTGCGCAGCCCCCGGGCGGCGCGGGCGGGAGGATGCCCGGGCTGATGCTGCCCTCTCCCGTCCGCCGCCGCACGGCCGGTGCCTCCTGCCTCCTGCCCTGGCCCCGACCCCCGGCCCGGGCAGGGGGCGGCCAGCCTCGGCCACAGCCTCGGGGCTCCGGGAATTTGCGTGTCAAGGCATCTCCCCTCGCAGGCAGCCGGGGGTGCATCTGCTCGGTGGTGGGGGTGCGCTGGCAGGAGCTCGATCCCTGCGGCGGGGCGGGGGGGCACCCCAGGAACACTTCCCCCAGCCCCCCAGCCTTCCTCACCCCGCCCAGCCCTTCCTCATCCCCCCGGCTCCCACCTCCGCCGGCTGCGGTCCAGGTCCATCGGTCCGGTGGGCGAAGGACGCCCCCTCGGGGGGGGGGGGGCGGGGGTCCCCACGGGGTGCGGTGCTGCTGCTCCCCACCCCCCCCCCCCCACCCCCACCCCCCCCAGCCTGCCGGCGGCGGCTGAGGGGAGTGGGGGTGCTTTTGAGGAGGGGCCCCCCATGGGGCTGAACATCCCGACGAGGGGGAAAACCAGCCGCGGGGTGGGGGGGTGGCACCGAGCCTGGGTGTTCATGGCGGGGGGGGGGGGGGGGGGGGGGGCGGGCTGAACTGGCAGCCTCTCCTCCTGCCATGGGAATTTGCAGGGTGAGGCCCCTCCGGAAGGGCTGGGTGCCCCTCCCTGGGGACCGGCTTTTCTGGCATCACGGCTGGCATGTCAGGGGGTGGGGGGGAGGGTCTGCTGTCCCTTCGTCCCTTGGGCATCCCACCCCGAAGCCATGAGATCCCCACAACCCTCCCTCCGTGACTCTCCAAGTTACCGCGGAGTGTCAGCCTTCCGTGTGCCACATTTGCTGTCCCATGGGATGGGGGTAGAAAAATGCCGGGGTCACTGGTTTGTGTCCTGAAAGCCCCACATCAGCACCGCCAGCTCCTTTTCCCCTGTTCACCGGACCCTGATCCTGCAGCATCTGTCCCCGGTCAGGCCACGGGGGCTGAATGAGCCCCAGTGGGGATGTGCCCACCGTGGGGACAAGGTGATGGTCACCCACTCAGGAGACGGGGCTTACAGCCACCAGCTCCCTCCTGGCCCCCTCCCCGCATAGCTCCAGGCATCCACCTCAGGTCTGTCCCCCGCCGAGGGACACTGCTGTCCCCAGGTCCCATCCCCGGGCCTTGCGCCATCCCCCTGGCCCAGACAGCTGTCCCTCTCGGGGGTCGAATAGCCACCATATGTCGCTGCTGAATCCCTTGCATTCATGGGTCTTCCTCCAAACACCCACCTGTCCTCCAGCTCGCCCCAGCCAGGCTCTCCCACCCAGGGAAAACAGCCCCTTGTTGACAACCTGAGTCCCGTGTCCCCCCCCAAGTCCCTCTGTGACACATGTGGGGACAGCCCAGCCAGTGCCACCGTGCAGCAATGGAGGAGCTGCCTCTAATGTGCTGGGGATGCCTCTGGCATGGGGGGCACTCCGGGTGGGAGAGCCCATGGTGGGGTTTGTTAGTGGGGGCCCTACTGGGTGAATCCCTCCTCCAGCTGCAATTTGGGGCTGGGGTCCGGGAAGGGGAAGGGCTGTGTCCGGGCCGTGGGCTTATGGAGCAGGGGAGGCCACGGTGGGGCAGAAATGCAGGTGGTTTAGTGCTGGCAGTGGGGCAGAGCATCACTTGATCAGTGCAGGCAAGTAGGGAGGTCAGGGCACCCCATATAGTCCTGGACTGGGAGCCAGTAGACTGGTGTGTTGAGGCACCTGGTTTGGTCCCCAGACTGGGGTCCCAGCAGCTGGTGGGTTAGGACACACAAGATGGTTGCAATAGGCTGTGGGTCAGCGTGCCCAGTAACATCCCCAGACTGGGATCCAGTGGACTGGTATGTTGGGGCACCCAGTGTAGTCCCCAGACTGGGATCCAGTGGACTGGGGGCTGCTCCACCACCAGCACCTCTCTGTTGATCCCTGCCCCCCATCCCAGGTCAAACCAGTAATACCAAAACAAAACTGTTCTCCAGCCGGACTTTATACCTCCGTCATTATCCCTGATTTCGTGATGGGGAAACTGGGGCACGGAGGCCGGTCCCTGGGGCTGCGGGGGTGAGTGATGCGGTGGGGAGCAGCGGTGCTGAGCCCCACGGGGGCATGGCACTGCAGGGGCATGAGCAGCCCCAGCCCAGCACCCTCCCAGCAAACCCACCCGGGGTGAGGCAGGGGGTGTCAGCCGGTCCTGCCGCCACTGCTCCCACCCCAGCTGGGGACAGGTAGACGGACATTGTCCCCATCGCTCCCCACAGGCTGGACCTGACCCCAATCCCAAATCCCCACGGGCCGAGAGGTCGCTGTGCAAAGCTGCTGGCCGTGGGGATGGGGCTGAGGGGGCAGCTTCTGCCGTGGCCCCATCGTGGCCCAACAGCTGTCGCCGTCCCGAATCGCGGCGAGGAGGCACGTCGGAAATCCTGGGTGTCGCAGCAGAGGTCTGCTCCGCATTCCTCAGCCGGAGCGGGGAGAGGGCCAAGCATCTCCCCACCGCCTGCAGCTGCTCCCAAATATGTTACAACTTGTCACAGCGGCAGGAAAGGATGTCGGTGAGCCTGGAAAGCGAGAGGGGACGCCTGCCCAGGGGCGACGGGAAGGTGGGTCCCATTGGAAGCGGCATTTTGGTGGGACCCCTTTCCTGTGCTGAAATCCCAGCGGGATGATCTCTTTGCTGGGTCCTGGCCAGCCCCAGCCTCTCTCCCCACCGCTGTGGGTGTAGATGCTTCCGTGACCACGCGGCTTGTTTCACCAGCCCCTGAACCCTGCTGCTCTTTCTGCCCTTTCCAATAGAAGGAGCCGGCTGGCACCATCCCCACCATCCCCACCATCCCCACCATCCCCACCATCCCCACCATCCCCACCATCCCCATCATCCCCACCATCCCCACCATCCCCATCATCCCCACCATCCCCACCACCCCCACCATCCCCACCGTCCCCATCATCCCCACCATCCCCACCATCCCCACCATCCCCACCATCCCCACCATCCCCACCATCCCCACCATCCCCATCATCCCCACCATCCCCACCATCCCCATCATCCCCACCATCCCCACCACCCCCACCATCCCCACCATCCCCATCATCCCCACCATCCCCACCATCCCCACCATCCCCACCATCCCCATCATCCCCATCATCCCCACCATCCCCACCGTCCCCACCGTCCCCACCGTCCCCATCATCCCCACCATCCCCATCATCTCCATCATCCCCACCATCCCCACCGTCCCCACCGTCCCCACCATCCCCATCATCCCCACCATCCCCACCATCCCCACCGTCCCCATCATCCCCACCATCCCCATCATCCCCACCATCCCCACCATCCCCACCGTCCCCACCATCCCCAGCATGGGCACCGTGCAGCTCCGTGCGCCAAACAGGGACGTGCAAGCAGTGTGTGCAGCCCCGTGCACCGGGCAGGACCGTGCACCACGCAGGGTCGTGCACCAGGGTGCAACGTGCCGATGCGCTTCCCCAGATCCCAGCAAATCAGCCATGGTGGGAAGGCAAAACAGCCGGGGCAGCCCCCAGGCATCTCCGCAACCCTGCGCCATGGACCCGGCTCGGGAAGCTGCCCCGGAGGAGCAAGGGCAAACCCTCCTCGCTGAGATTTTCTCAATGGAGGGGTATTTTTAGCTCGGGCCTGGTGGCTGCCCATCCCAGGCGGCTGTGACGGGGTGAGCCGTCCCCGCGAGGCCTCCGCCAGCCGGGGAAGGTCACCCCGTGACAGATCGCAGCACGTTCTGCCCGGGGCTCGCACAGCGTTGCCTTTGTGTGCCTCCCAGCCGCCGCCATCCATCACGGGCTAACCTGACAGCCGGCAGCAGAGCCCTAATCCCCGACCGGCTCCAAATTACCCAGGGCGCAGCCTGCAGCCGCCGTGGGCACCCATGGGACCCGGGAAAAGCCCCCCCACTCGCCCGTCCCCCAGCACTCCTCTTTGTGGGGTGCTCAGGGTGATGCAGGCCGTACAGGGAGCCCCCTTGGCAGCCCAGGTGCCAGGGTCCCTCAGTGGCTACTGCTTGCCCAGTGATAATCATTATCCCTGGCTTGATATCAGTCAGGATGAGTCCACTGGACCCAGGGACTCCAGACCCCACTGTGTCCCCCGGCCTGTGTCCAGGATTAGGGTCATCTGGCATAGAGGGTCTGATGGAAGAGCAGAGCCACAGCCGGGTGGGCACAGCGTTATCCCGGCTCCCTGTATCGGGGGCAGCAGGGCAGCCTGGATGAGACCCCCCAGAAAGGATCTGGAGTGAATGCAGGGGCTGGGGTTGCCACCCAGTGCGGGGTCCTTCTTCCCCAGTCCCCATCCCAACTGGCACTGGCTGCTCTTTCCTCCTGATCTCCACGGGCTCCCTCCAGCCTTCACAGCCTGCTCAGGGACACAGTGGCCTCAGTGGCCCACCGAGGCTGGCTCAAGCCACTTCTCCTGGCCCGGGAAAGGCCACGGCAGCAGCCAGCGCCTGCTCTGCTGATGCTGCCCCCGTTTTATGAAGTGCTAAATGCTTGACTGCTCTCTTGGGTGGGTCCACCACGTGCCCCACAGAGCCAGTTATGTCACCGCTGGGTTCCTCATCCTCCAAACACACCCTTGCCATTACAAAAGGCCCATTTATATGGCAGAGCCAGGGTGGTCCTGCAGGCATCCCTCACCCAGGGACCTGGCTGCAGCTCGAGGGGCTCACTTGGGTCATGTCCTCCACCAAGTGCCACTGTAAAGGTCTCCATCAGTGAGGCAAACTGCTTGACATGCTGCTGTGAAGCCCTCGGGCTCAGGTTTTCCCTCCCAGTGGCTTCACACCTGCCACTGGCCCCTCTGCAGGCTCTCAGGGCGAATCATGCCCCTTCCTCACTGCTTTAGTGCTGTCGTCCTAAGCAGGGGACAAGCCGGTGCTCTGATTTCTTTCCTTCTTGAGCATTTCGGGGTTTGGTTAACCCTGAGGAGCACACGGGCTGTGCCGAGGGTGACCCTTGAGGGTGAGGGTCCTGCTTTCCTTACTGCAGATTTTTTATGGATGCTAAAACCATGGGGTCAGCAAACCCCCAGGGCTGAGACCCTGGGAGAGCTGAAATCGGCGTGAGGATGCGTTATAAGGCTTCTGGGCCCAAACAAGTCACTGCAAAGAGAGAAAAGCATTGTGGCAGGTTCCAAAAAGGCTAGAAATCAACCCGAAGTGAGCCAGGGTGCTGGTAGTGGGTGTGGGGAATGCACTGCGGCACAGCCTCTCTGGGGAGGGGGGGATTTGGGGAAGGAAAATCCCGGCAGGGTTGGCCCCGCTCTTTGCTGACATTCTTTCCACTGACCGATCCCTCGGCTGGAATCTGGCCTGGAGCAGGAATAGGAGGAGATGGGAGATGGTTTCTGACGTTCCTGATGGAAAAAAATAAATCCCTTCTGAATCAAAGACAAAGCTGGAGAGACATGGTCAAGAGGTTGGAGTCAGTAGAGAAGGTCTGGGGATGGGTTAAAAACACACCCGTGCTGCTACCCAGGCAGTGCCCATGATGGTGCCTCAGTTTCCCCATCGGGAACATGGGAGCAATGTGTCTTTGCTGGGGACGGGTGCGGCAGGATGGTGCTGGGGCTTTGGTTATCCACATGTACAGGAGCCGGTACCAGAGACCAGCTGGGATGAGCCTGCTGGGGCAGGAGGGGATCCAGCCCAGCTAGGCTGCTCTGGTGGGGCATGGAGACACACAGGAGGAGGTGTCCTTTGGGTCTGGTGCATGGGAAGGGCCATGAACATGGATTTTGTACCAAAAATGCCACTCTGGGATAAGGGACTTGGCCAGGAACCTTCAGGAAGCCCGCAGTGGAGGAAGGGCTGAGCCTGGCACCATCCTGCCCGCTCTGTTCCTGCAGGACAGCAGGAGGGGTGCCCAGTGGCCGGCAGGGGATGGGTGCTGCGTGGCCAGGGGTGCCCATGGGGAAAGGGGTGCCCATGGGGAAAGGGCTGCAGGGTGGTCCCTGGGACATCCCTTCGGGGCTGGATTCCTCCGCTTCTCCACACCCTCAGCCTTTATGTTGCAACATGCGACATGCAGTAGCACTTTCCCATGCAGGATGGGGCCATGGGAAATACGGGGGGTGAGCGGCGTGGGGCAGCGCGGGGTGACAGGGGGCAAAGGCCAAGCAGCGGGGGATGCTGTGCTGGTGTCGGGTCTGACCACGGAGAAGGGATGGATCCGGGGTGCTGTGGGATGGCAGGTGGCAGCCAGGAAGGGGTGCGGGTGCCCGGCCGGGCAGGGCCACGAGGCCACCGTGGGCTCCCCCAGCCCAGCCATAACTGAAGGGACCAGATGAGGCAGGAATGCTGGGGGGAGCTGGCAGCCACCCGCGGCCCTGGTGGCACCTCTGGGCTCAAACAAAGCCCTTGTTTACGGGGCGGCCGGGCTGCCCTCCCCACTGTGCCAGCCCCCCCAGCCCCCCTAGAGCAGCCACGGTCCGGGCAGCGTAATCCCCGCAGGGAGAGCACATGAAATCAGATGGACAAGTTTTGATGTGAGGCAGCAGCTTAGGGTGGGCTCAGGTTTCCTTTAGGTTTTCTATATTTATCTCCGTGATTTAATGCCAGCGCTGGGGTTTAAATGGCACCAACCAGTTGGCGTGGGGAGAGGGAGCAGCCGTCCCCAAGCCGCGCACACGTCCCTGAGCCGCCCGGGCGCCCATGGAGCTCTTTGAGACCAACCCTTACTTTTTCCCGGATCAGAGGTTTTACGATGGGGAAAATTTCCTGGGCTCCCGCTTGCAGGGCTACGAGCCGGCGGCGTACCCCGAGCGGCCCGAGGTGGCCCTGTGTCCCGAGGGCAGGGTGGCTTTGGAGGAGAAGGACTCAGCGCTGCCTGAGCACTGCCCCGGGCAGTGCCTGCCCTGGGCCTGCAAGGTGTGCAAGAGGAAGACGGTCTCCATCGACCGGCGGCGGGCGGCCACCCTGCGGGAGAAACGCAGGTTGAAGAAGGTGAACGAAGCCTTCGAGGCGCTGAAACGCAGCACCTTGCTCAACCCCAACCAGCGGCTGCCCAAGGTGGAGATCCTGCGCAGCGCCATCCAGTACATCGAGCGCCTGCAGAGCTTGCTCAGCACCCTCAACCAGCAGGAGCGGGAGCAGAGGGACCTGCGCTTCCGCCCCGCCGCTGCCCAGCCCGGGGTAAGTGCCGTCGTGCAGCCCCGCATCCCACACGGGGGCTGGGGACCAGCGTGGGGGTCATGCCTTATGGGGGTGATGTTCTATAGGGGTGATGCCATATGGGGGTGATGCTCTATGGGGGTGATGCCATAGGGGGGAGATGCTCTATGGGGGTGATGCTCTATGGGGGTGATGCTCTATGGGGGTGATGTTTTATGGGGGTGATCCCAAAAAGAGACACCCTGGGCAGCTCTGGGGCACTGGGTCCTGCTGGGAGGAGTGGGACCTCCCAGCCCCGGGGGCAAGGCAGGTGCTGCTGTCGTGGGCTGGTGAATGTCTCCTGGGTAAAGGCACGGGGTGACATTGATCCAGTCCCGACTGGGTGCTCAGACCCCTGGGTAAAGAGGCCACTGGTGGTCTCTCCCTGTGTATGGATGTACTGGGGGCTGCATGCTTCAGTGCTGGGCACTGCACTGGGTGTGACACCTGTGCCTGGGCTTGGAAGGGATAATAAAGGTGAAAATGAAAGAAATAACATAAAATCAAAATAAATCAATTAAGATAAAATAAAATGGAATAAAATTAAATAATGACATGAATTAAAATGAGAGAAAATAAAGTAAATAAAATATAAAATTAAATTAAATTCCCCTGCTCACAGGCACACACACACACACACACTCCTGGTTTCTCCCTGTAAAGGCTCAGGGCAGCCCATCCCACAAAGCCTCCGACCAGACACTGCTGGGGGGTCACAACCTGCTGCCGCCCGCGGCGCTCCACAGGGATCGGTGCTCCTGGGCACAACACCTGCAGCCTCGCTTCCCGCTCGCCCGCTGCCATGCAATTGCCAGGGCCACGACATGCTGGGGCAAGGGGACTTGCTCTGGTGGTCAGCGTGGCACAGCACCCCCAGGCAGGGGACAGGCAGGGGACGAGGGGGTCAGCACGGGGCCACCTTGAGTTTCTCCGGCCAAAGGTGCTGATCGGTGAGCCAGGCGAGGATGAGGATGCTCGCAGCGGGTGTGTCTTGCTGCAGCCCCAGGCAGAGATGCCGCAAGCCAAGTCCGGTCGCACTGCAAGATTTTGGTCATTTAACCAAGTTTCTGAGAGATATTTTCATCTGCCCTCTGATTTCTGGGCTGGGTGTCTGGGCGTGCACTACCCTCTGCTCTGAGGCTTTGGATACGGAAATGTGTAGGTAGCTATAGACAATACACGTAGTGATGATATAGATGATACAGATAGATGTAGATGTACATATAGGTATAAGCATTGATGATATAGATTATATAGATGTAGAAGTAGATATAGATGTATAGATATGGATAGAACTATAGCTATATTGATAGATATAGAGATATTGATACAGATGTAGCTATAGATACAGAAGGACTTTACAAGAGGCACGGACAGGGCTACACAGGGGTTTATCCCCTTTCAGACTAAAGGATTTAAGGACCAAACCAGCAGGTACCCAGATAGCCCAACATTTAGAGCTGAATAAAGGACTGAAAAAGCTTTTAGGCTCCATCCTGTATATTCTTGAGACTTCCTGGTGTAATCCCAATGTACCCACCTGGGTGTATTTGTTGACTGCCCCCGCAAACGCGCTCAAAAACCACACTGAGCAGTTCCCATGTCACTGCTGCCCCGAGCCATCCCTTCTCTGAGGCATAGCCAGGGGTTCACATACTGAGTGCAAAATCCAGGATTTTTTTGGGGAAAAAAAATCTGCAAGAATTTCCTACTTCAATGGGAAATAAATCCAAGTGTTAATGAATTAGCCTGTGCTGCCGTGAGCTTGTAGACCCAAAGTACCATTTCGAGGCTGCTATGTATAGCTGGGTCCTTGGGGTTGCTCCTATAAATTGTATTTTGGGTTTAACCCCAGCTGGCATCACTTCCAGATAAAGACACACACAAAGAAAGTTACTTCAGAGCTTTGCTGAGTAACACTCTCATTTTTCAGGCTGTCAGCTCTTCCCTCTGCAATAGCAGAGTTAGGCCCCAAACCCACAAATCAAACTGCAAAAAGATCTTCCCCAGAAATCCCCTTGGGATGGCCTGAGAGTGTCCAGCCTGTGTGTCATTTTTTATAAGCCTGATTAGATGATTTTCAGCAAAAAGCTGGTTTGCTCAAGGACATTGCTCCATCTCTAGCCCTTTCTCATAGTCACCGAATGAAGAGACATTTTTCTCACCTGCAGTGAGCAGATGGCCCCATTTCTCCTGTGTCCAGAGCCCAAAAGGGAGATTTTTCAGCCTTTATGGTTAAGGAAGCATCTGGCCCGGATGGGTCCTGGGGACCCCGAATGCTGTTGGCTCCTCCAGCTGCTTGCAGGTGGGGAGGGATGTGCCCACCCCTGCAGGGATGCTGTGCTGAGGTGACTGGGCACCTCGGGGTGTTTCTGGGGTGGCTGCTGGGGTTTGGCCAGGCTGGAGGAGGTGACACCCATGGTCAGCATCTCGGCTCCTTGCAGGCGGCCAGCGAGTGCGGATCCGGCAGCTCGTCCTGCAGTCCCGAGTGGAGCAACCAGCTGGAGTTCAGCACCAACCCTGCAGGTAAGGTCCCCCCACCTTGTCCCGCGTCCCGCAGTGACACCGGGCTCCGGGGCGGGGGCAGCAGCAGGGGACACCTCAGCTCTGGAGCAGAACATCGCTAAGCCAACCCCCCAAGAGGAGATGCTCAATGTGGAGGACAAAAGGAACCTTGTCCTTCCCTCCCCACCCCACTTTTGCAAAGACATGAGCTCCCCCCAGGCTCATAAATAGCCCAGCACTGCCTTGGCTCAGTGCTTGGTGAGTTCAGGCTTTTCCCACTGCCTGATTTCTCCAAGACACCTGCTCTGAGGAGCCGAGCAGTTGGATGGCAGCAGCTCAGGGCCCCAGCAACTTGGTCCCCATCAAGGGTTCATCTGTTGCCACCCTTTGGCTTGGCTTTGCTGGCTGTGGTGCTGGGCATCACTACGTGTCGCTGCCCCGGCTCCCTTTCCGTCCCCATGCCCCACTCTGCAGCTGCTATTTTTTTTTTTCCATTATTGCAGTTATCCCCACCCCCACCAAATCCACCTGTTTTTTTTTTTCCCAGAAGGCAGAAACTTAAATCTTATTTTCCAATGAGGAATAAAAGCTAAAAAGTGTCCAAAAGTTTCACTCTCTGGGGGAAGGTGTCACTTCTCCGCAGGGTGGGAGCTGGGAGTGGGTGCCCTGGTCACTCCGCCTGTGCAGGAATCACTGGGTCCCCCCTGCACGGGGCCAGGAGCCATCCCCAGCACATGGTCCCCGTCCCCAGCAGCGTGATCATCCCCTTCCTCCCTGCAGATCACCTCCTGGCTGACGATGCGGCGGAGGACCGCAACCTCCACTCGCTCTCCTCCATCGTGGAGAGCATCGCTGTGGAGGACGTGGCCGTGACGTTCCAGGAGGAGCGGGTTCAAAACTGAGCCAGCGCAAACCCCGGTGGCTCTTCGAGCTGGTAATGGGGTGGGAATAAGATGCCGGAAGGGTCCAGCCACTGGAAATTGTATTTACCTCTCCGGCATTGGGGACTGCACCGCTGAAACCACTTGCCTCCTTCCCCACTCCTCGCGAAACGCTCCTGCCCAGCCAGCTGGAAAAAAATAATGGGGAGAGGTGGGATGTCGGCAGCGCTGCAGCCCCATGCTGGCAGCGGCCCTGGTTCCCGTGAGGGCGGCCGCCCGGTGTTGGGTTCCACTTCACTCCCTGTCCGGGGCGATCGGTTTTTGGGGGCCAATGTGTGTGCTGGGTTCGCTTGCTAATTTTTTTCCAAGATGCTCTTTGACCAACGTCTCTCTCCAGCTGGTGTCCTGCGGGTGCTGAGCCCCGCGGAGGCTGCCCGAGCTGTCTTTTCTACTGAACGCTGTGTGGAGTTGCCATTTTTTTTTTTTATTATTATTTTTGCTAACTTATTTGGATTTTTTTTTTTAAATAAAGGCATTCTTGTTTGAACTGCTCGGGGCTTCCTTTACTCCTGTTCGCCTCTGTGCAGGTCTGCCCTAATTCCCAGGTTGGGGATTTCTCCATATCAGAAAATCCAGCTGGACTCCAGTGTGGTCACTCAGCGGTGGAACTGGATGCCCCACACTCAAATCAGCCCTGCAGAGAACAGTGATCTCACTAGTCTGCAACCGTGGCTCAGCCCTGTGCCCCAAAAACTCTTTGGGGAGCTAAAGATTAATTGTATTTTTAATCTGGGCTCTAGAAAGAAGGCTCAAGCCAGCACTGTTTTAAAATCTTGTTTATTGGAACACACATACATCCTTTCCTGACCCGATCCAGGGTTTGGAGTCCATGCAGTACCAATAATATGACGAAAGAAGTAGGGCATCGATATAAAGGGCTCACTGACTCTTCAAATTAAAAAAATATTTAATACTGTATTAGGCAAATAATACACTGAAAAGACATCGTGACTGTATAGCCTCTCAGATATTGCACTTCCAGACAGCACATGATAAGTATAAGGTCATTCCAGCCATCAATAAATATCACATCAGAAATAGGGGCCACACAAGGCAAACGTGGCATAAGGAGACGAAGAGATCCTACCCTACGGGGAAGAAATGGGAAGAGTGAAGGGCCTCCTGGATTGATCCCTGCCCACAGCCTGGAGGCAGGAGAGGAGAGCATCTCCTCTGGTCCCAGAGGGGAAGGGATGGGCATGTCCCGGGGCGGGGGGTGCCCCCCGCTGTGTCTCCCCAGGTGCCCAAGGAAGGTCCCCTCTCCTGTGGGTGCTGGGTACCGTCCCGGCCAGCAGTGAGCCTATGGGGCGGTTCCAGCCCTTCCCCACGCAGCCCTTCATGGACCCGCCGTGCAGGCACAGCCTCCCCTCTACATGGCATCTGGCAGCACCCCAAAATGCAGCACCCTGACCACCTGCACCCTGGCAGACAGCCACCCTCCTCGCCCCTACGATGGCTGGTCTCTGCTCCACCCCATGCAGCGCCGACCCTGGCACTGGCACTGGCCCCCGCTGGGGGCAGCTCCCTGCCTGGCCACCCCGGTGTGAGGATTTTCACGAGCCTGAATCTTCCTTGGCTTCAAGTCCTGTGGGCAGCAGCATTCCTGATGCCCAAGGGGGCTCAGATGAGTCAGTGCAGCAGCCCGTGGTGTATTGGCAACATGAACCAGGCAGGAGAAAGGTTTCCAAATATTGCAGCCCGCTTTTGGGGTGTCTCTGCTGCTCCGTGATTGCACCACGCTTCTGCCAGCGACGGAGCAGGCACCCAGCAAGCGCACCCAAAGCCCGGCCAGTGTGGGGAGAGGTGGGTGGACAAGCCTCAGGCGGGAGCCATGGGGAGCTGGGGGAAGCGGTGGGTGCACAAGCAGAAGGGAGAGCATCCTTTTCGGTCCACCGCAGCGAGACTGCAGCGTTTGTTGGTTTGGGCCAAGGAACAGGTGCAGGCTGGGCTCTTGTCCTGAAAGGCAGCCAGCACGTGGCCACACTGATAGTGGGGATGTGCTGAGAAACAAAGTGGGAAAGGCCCCGTGAGGATGGCGGCACACCTCCACCCGTGCACCCACAGGCCAGCAAACCCAGATGCAGTCAGTAATGAATCTTCCTGGCACAGGGGAACCATGCCCCAGGGTACAGCAGGATCCCAGGAGCATCTTTGAAGTGCTTGACTATCCTTCCCTCACCCCAGTGGGACCCCCCCATCTAGGATGGCATTCTGGGGTCCCCAGTGGAGCTGTCTGTCCGAGGACTGGACAAACCGTACATGGCTGGGATGCTGAGCATCCCTCCTGCATCATCTCAAGGTCCTGTAAACCTCAGGCAGCAGCGGTGGGCTGTTCCCCCGCCACTGAGGTCTCCATGGTCCTCCATGGCAAGGCAAACCTGTTGAAGGCAGACACCCTGCCTAGGTGATGCTGGACAGAGGACGCTGGGCCTCATGCTCTCCTCTCGGTCCCCATCCAGCTCCGAGGCCTTGGTCCTCCTCGCACTTACCCAGGGCTGGGCTGGTTCCTGTCACGCTGACCCTCAGCAGGAATATGTCCGGACCGTGGAGGTCTCCAGCCTTGGCGACCCAGAGGCACCAACTGGAAGTGAGTCAAAGAGCAGAGCATGCGATTAGCAACTGCTCCAATTAGCCCTCAGCTTTCCACCAAAATATTTGTTAGGCAGTATCTGTGTGCTGACGCCAAATGGAGATGAGGCTCAAAGGAAAAGGCATGTTTGCCCAGCTCTGATGCTCTCAAGGCTCCAGGGTATGTGCCAAGTTGCCACTTGCCGTCCCCACTCTCGGCCAGCGAGCACCCTGCTACCCATGTCTGGGTGCTGTCAGACCCAGGGATTTTGGCCCAGGTTTCATTGTCCTCAGCTGGGTGGGAACTGCAGCTCCCAGGGATGGGGTGGAAAGGGTTGAACAGGTTTGACCCAAAGCACTGGGTGAAAAGCTGTGAAATTTGAGCAAATCTGGAGGCAGGAGGAGAGCTGAGCCTGGAGTTTGGGGCCAGAAGGTGAAAGCATAACTTTTTAATTCTCATTCACACATTCATTTCTGAGCCTGTTGAAGCCAGCTCTGCACCACTGGGGATGTGGTGGGTGGCTTGGGACAGGGGCACCAGGGTGCCTGGTCCAGGGGACAAACTAGCTGGAGCTTGTGCCTTCCTACAGCTTTGGAAGGGACCAAAATACCTTGTAGAGTGGAGTCGTGTGGTGGGGACGTGCGTGCTCAGCTGAAACACGACAGCCAGCAGCACAGGCAGCACGCGAGTCACAGCAGGTCCCTGCCAGCCTGGGAGAGGGGCTGCTCAGCAGTGCTCGGACTGGATTGAGCTGGTTAATTCTGTCCCTTTGGGGATGGGTCCCAAAAGGCCGGATGGACAAGACTGGCCCAGAGGGGGCTGCTGCTCCCTGACAGCCCCCAGTGCTACCCCAGCAGGCTCAGACCTGGATGCCAGACCCAGGGTAAGTGAACATATCCCCAGTCCAGCCCTCTCCCTTGTCCTGGCAATTCAAAACAAAGAAATCACACACCAGACCAGAGTCTGAAAATATCATTTACAGCAGACAATGGCTCATGGATCACACGGATTCAGCATCACAGGTGATCAAGCCTCGCTCCCTCTCCTCTCCTGGTGGCACATCAATCCCCATATTCACCATGAGGTCTGAGCAGGGGTGTGAGAGGACCCTGGGCGGATGGGGGTGACCTACCTTCCGGGGGCATTTTCTTGGCAGAGGCGGATGGAGGGGGCAGGGGCACCACGCTGGTGACACGGAAGCCGGCGGGCAGCGTCTCGGCCGAGCCACTGAGCATGTTGATGCTGTGAACGTCTCGTGGGCGGAAGCGCTTTCGCCAGGACGGGGTTCGACGGAAGGTCTTGTCATCACCCTGTGAGGGAGGAGCAGGTTATGGGCCCGGCAGCTGTGGCAGCAGGACCTTCTCCCCCTGTGACACACTAGCACTACTTCCACCTAACAAGGGTGGGCCTGCACATGAGGGCCAACTCTACCATTGCAGAAGTGTGTCATCAAACTGGACCAAGGACACAGGAGACGTCTCCGGGATCCCATGACATAAGCTTTATCCTTTCCAGCTTGCCCATTTCTTCTCTCCAGCCTGCCTGCAAAGATGCCTTGGAGACATCAACACACATGGCTCAGTAAAAACCCCAAGGGATGCATCTAACCTTGGCCAGGTGATGGCATCTGGAAGTGCCTGCTTCCCTCCATGCTCTGAAAAGAGCCCTGACTAGCTCTGCTATCATATCTTAGTGAGGAAAGTTACACATCGGAGAGATCTAGATGAATTCCAGCCTTCAGTGACTCAACGTGAACAGTTTTCTGGCTGCTTAACAGGGCATCTCTAACCCACCACTGCAGATGTGCCATGCCCAGAATATCTGCGACTCTAAATGGCAACATTAAAGCAGCTGGCAAGGAAAGCCAGGTGAGCCTGCTTGAAACTCAGCCCCCCGAGCATGAGGCTTGAAATGATGCACAAGGCTCTTCCTCACCTGCCTCCGCAGCCTGGCAGCACATTCCTTGGGGCCTTGTCTAATAGCTTTAGCTCATTCCACTGATACTGCTCATGCGACTGCTCTAGAGAGCCCGTGACGCACTATTTGACACCCCTGGACAAGGAGGGGGAGATCAGCGGTCCTGTTTCTCCTGTTTCTTGCACAAGAAGAGGTGCTCAGCACGATCTGGACATAGGAGGTTTGGTACTCACATCGTCCAGCCTCCGATCTGTGCCCAAGGCGAGCAGGTTGTTAAACTCCCTCTCCAGCACTTGTCGAGCCTGAAATTAACAAAAAATTAACAAGAAATGAGCATTCCCCATCGATGGAAATGGTTTCCAGCACAAACTCAGGAAAGCCTGAGAATGACAGAGGGAAAGTCCACACGCCATCCGAGTGCTCTCCTTTGAAAGGTAGAGCCAGGTTGGTGGGACTGGTGGAGTTCCATCGCAGCCATGTCCCATGCTGGCTACCCTCCTCCAAAATCCCCCAAGGATGCTGCTCTTACCTGCGTGTTCTGCGTGGGGATTTGCAACACGAGTGCCAGACTGTTGTGGTCGAAGTTCTCATCAAGGGCCAGGAGCGCCCCATGCACCCCGCTCTCGACGAGGTTGTTTGCATACTCGCGAAGCCCGATGGATTGGATCCAGTGAATGACCTGGTCGTTGGTCCACACCAACACATCTGCAAAAGAGAGAGGGCATGTTCAGGGCCAGCTCAGGGTTGTGCGGGAGCCTGATGATGTCTGGAATCCCTTTTGCACTGCCCCAGGCTGATCCTGGGACTCTCTTTCCTGAGCCAGCAGCAGTACTGGGTGCTCAAGTGCCAGGAACAGCTCACTTCAATTTACCAAACTAAATGCTGAAATAACAGGCAGAAAACAACTGTGAAAATTAATCCTAAGAACCCACGGCTGCTGGTGTAATTAGGGGCATTATCAATAATGAGATGTAATCTAAGCAGCAGCCAGATGCGCAGGGAATCTCAGGACAGCCAACGAGGAAGGGGAGGCTGAGCAAGCTGCAGGGTGTCCTGAGCATCTGAAATAGGCAGGATAAGATGATCTGATGATGCTCGGACTGGATCTATTCTGTTTTGACACCCTTCCTCCCTCTCATGCCTGACTGGAGTAAGCTGCGTAAAGGCGCTTGGAGCAATCTCTTGGGGGAAATACTGCAGGGAGCTCCCCACTGGAGAACAGCCTTGTGGCTGTTCTGTTGCTCAGAAATCACGATTTTTCCAAGGCAAATGCAGTTAAAAGTAAGGGATAGGAGAGAGACCATCACTGGGCATCTCTTGGGAGGTTTCTCATCTCCTTTTCCAGAGCTGGATTGTGTACGTGGCTGCTGACCTTTGATTTCGTGTTGGGTCTCTTCTCGCCTCCTCTCGAGCTCTTTGCGGTCGTAGTTGAGCCTCTTCAGGCACATGATGCCGTACTGCAGGCTGGTGCTGCAAGGACATGAGATGTTACCCAACCCTCACGAGGGCTCAGCGTCGTGCGTTGGGTGGCTCGGAGGGACCTGCAGAGGGACCCACTTCCCTGCTTGCTCTGACCCCAAAGGATGCTTCATTTCAGGGTTGGGTCACTACAGACACAACCCAAAGGGAAGATCTTAGCTGGAAAATCGGGAATGTCCTTCACTTCCATGGTAATTCCCCACTCCACCAGTTTTACCCTGTTCTACCTGCCTGAGAGCGCATGGATCCAAAAATCGGTACTCCGTGCTTGGTGGCAGGAGGGGGAAGGGAGAACCAGCCCATGGGGCTGCTCCAGGGCAAAGGGCTCATCCCCAGAGCAGGGGGCCCCTGGCAGGGCCACGGACACCACCCCGTGGGCCAGGGTGGACGGTGGTATCCCATGACAGGGCTGGATACCGGTGTCTGAGCCGGGTGGTTGGGATGGCATAAGCCTTCTCCAAACTGGGCTGCTGGCAGACGACTGCTCTGCCTGCCAGTGGGGTACCAGGTGGGATGAGCCCAAGGTTTGCTCCACAGCCAGGAGAAGGCTTGATCCTCTGCAGTTTTGCTGCAAGGAGTCTGATGAAGGAGAACATTAGCCCATATGAGCTGCTCCAGACCAGGTGGTTGAGTTTAGCCTAGAGCACCAGGGCAGGCCAAGATGGGACAACCCCTCAGATTGCCCCATCCTCTGCCCCATGTGCAGACACTGCACCCCAGCGACCTCCCAAAGGAGGGGACTCACCGGTGGAAGCTATCCACCATCTTCAAGTGCACTCTGAGATCTTTCTTGGTGAGGTGGTCCAGCATCCGTGCATCAACAAGACACTCCATGAAGTAGCTGCGATATTGCGGGAGACCCAAGCTGGGCAGCCACTCGTTCCCAATCCACTCGTGGTTCATGTCCCCATAGGCCAGTGTCTGTGGAGAAGCAAACAAAGAAGCTAGGGAGAAACCATGGCTTGGTGGAGCTGCAGACTCCTAGGAAACCAGTGACAGTTTCAGTGCTGCAGCCTGGGGGTCGCTGTCCTAAGGACCAACCCTAGGCCAGAGGAGTTTAACCCCAGTTTCTATCGAAGGAACTGAAGGGAACAGTCCTGTTGGCCATGGTGTGTGTCCTGCTGGTGTCCCCCAAGGAGACAAGGCAGTAGCCAAAAAGCAAGCATAATGGATAGTTGGACTTTATGACTAGCTGCTTCTGGAAAAAGTATATTCATGAAAGCTGAAACAACTAAGAAAAAGGTTTCAGTGCATTTCCAATTGATTTTTAAGAAGCTTAGAAATCACCCAAAGATCTGCTTTATGACTTAAAAATGAAAATAACAGGTTTTGGGCAGAAGCTGATCCTGGGTCCAAAAATAAAATAAAACCCACCAGAAGAAAAGTAAAACATTTGAGAGTGATAAAACCAGAAGAGATGGATCCAAGCAGGACTCTTCCCTCTCACCTTTCAGTTAACGAGAATGGTTCGTATCCTGAACTTGGGGCTAAAAGAAAGGTGAACACTCAATGTCTGTGCAGCTAGAAACCTGTCTCCCATGCAGGGTGTCTGGTCACTCTTCGGTGTTTTTTTTTAACACAGTGCCTGTATCTTACAGGGGAGGTCCTAGAAAAAGCCACTCTGCCTGAAGCAGATGACGCTGGTTGATGCAAGGTCCCAGGAGGACCACCAGGAGGACCACCCTGTACTTGAAAGATGGCTCAGAGGAGCAACCACAGGGCGCAGGTTCAGACTCCAACAAAGACCTGGCGAATACTGATGCCCCAAGCTCATCTCCCATGTGCCCCATGATGTCCAGCTCTCCCTCCCATAACCACCCCATTTACCGCCCACAGAAAAGCGTAACATGGGACCTCACCTGTGCCCAGCTGCCTTCCTCTGTGTCCTAAGTGTGACACATGCAGCATGTCAACAGAAAGGACAGGTAAAGTCAGTACCCGGCGGCCCTGCACCATGAAATCGCGTGCCGTGCATGCTGAGCGTGGGACCCCTCGGCACAGCGTGACCCAGAAGGGATGGGGGCTGGTCTCATGGCTGCACGGTCAGGGAGCTCAGCCTTGTCAGCAGGGTGCTGGGGATGCCCCGACCCTGATGGGTACAAGGTTTCACCCCATCTCTTAGACAAGTGAGGAGGATACGGGATGAGGCTTTCCGGATGGGCCTTGGGCTGGAGATGGAACAGACACTGGGGCTCATACATCTTCCCTGGGAAATATGGGCACTTCTTGGGTTCCCCGTAGACCGATGGATGCAGAGAGAAACCCAAGCTTCAGCTCACGGGTCACAACCCCCAGAGGGGCTGCTCAACCCAATTCACCAATTTTGTAGCTATTTCCTCCCTTGTCAACCTGTACTGGTTTTGCTCAACCTCACAAAACCCACCAAGGGAAAGTGTCACACCCCTGCCGTGCCTCTGAGCTTTCCTTTCCCAAAAGGCATCTGGCAGTTACAAGTCTGTGCTACCAGCAGACAAAAGCTTCAAAAAAATGCCTAATTCACACAACAAATCCAAAATGCTGCCCCTGCTCTGAGCCATGGGCGTGGGGCCCATGTTTTCAGTTGCAGAGAGGGGAGCACGGCTACACCTCTCCAAAGGAGCCAGAGCTTCTGGAAGCATAGCCACGTCCCTCCGAGGGACCCCAAGCTATCAGCCAGTGGTAGGGACAGACAGTGGGGACAACATTTGGGTGTGCTAAGGTCAATGGGAGATTAGACAGTGGCTTCTCTGGGTGCAGAGTGGCCAATGTGGGACTCAATCTCACGCATCCATCTTGAGATCACTCTCGTTCTTTGTCTTTCTCTAACTCACAACTGACAGACAAGCCACTCTAGAAACCCAGCAAAACCCACTGGGGCTTGACAAAGGAAAATGCATCTGATGGTTTTTAAGCCAGTTTTAGAAATTGTTGGGATATTAAAGGTTGAAAGATGTTTTCCAAACAGGTGCACAGTGCTGGCCAAGAGCTGACACACGAGATGCAGCAAAGATCCCCTTCCCTCCCGGGGTTTAGTGTGTTAATGCACACCCGGAGCTCAGCTCGGTAACTGATACGCTGTGCAGCAGCAGTGGGGCCAGTCAGCCTCACCGTCTTGGTGGAAGTCGCCATGTTCTCCATCTCCTCGTGGGTGACCCAGACATTTCCAGAGGACTGCGGGGAAAAGAGCAGAGTGGTCAGGGTAAACCACCATGGAGCCACGGCCTCAGTTCACAACCGTGCTGGAAATAAGCCTGGCTCAGGCTGATGGAGGATCAGGCCACCCTTGCGCTTGAAGCTGCACTGGGGAGGTCTTGCAGCGTCCTTGCAGCTCAGGCTGGTGGCACCCTGCTGCCCGTGGGAACCCTGGGCTGTCCGTGCAGCCACAGAGAGCGCAGCAAGGACCACTGGCCCTTTGGCTGCCTTTATACTTTGGTGTTACGCTCCTGGAGCCTGCAGGCTTGTCTCTAACAGCTGTGAGCCCAGCCACGGCCAGCTGAAGGGACACAGCACGCTTGGGGCCTTTCCTTCTGCTGGCTGCATTTCTACAGATGTGTCTTGACATTACTGGGGCACCATTAACCCCTCGAGGGGTTTGGGGACCAGTACAAGACACGATCCCTCCATCTGCTCCATATTCTATCCAGGGCAAAACTGGGACCTGCAGTTGCTCTGATTTGCCCCAGGAATTTCACGTGATCCCAGGAAAAGGCTGGTATTGAGGAAAAGGCTGTGCATAACTGAGTTGGCCCTGTAAATCACACACATGCTGTTTGGATGGGATTTTATCCTCTCCAGGGCAGACCGTCCCCAAGCTTTGCTCTTCGCGGGCTGCTCAGCAGGGTCAGCCTCTTGCTGACAGTCTCACAGTGTGAGGAAAAGAGCATTTGCTGGTGCCTCAAGACAGGAAAGTGCTTCACACTCGATGGTCATAAACGATCTTTGTGCCTGAGGACAAGTGTCTGGTGATTTGACTGGCCCATGAGGGAGCGTCACCCCCTCCACGGCCACGTCTGCCTGTAACACTGGGACTCCCTGGTGACCGATGGACCGCTGTGGTCACAACGAGCCAGAGGAAGGAGGGAAACCAGTGCGTTGTCCTGCTCCATGGAGGGTCTGTAGCACGGAGCACTTACCGTCCGTGAGGTGGGTGGTGCTGAGGGGCTCGTAAGCGAGACCATCTCCTGGATGGCCAGACGCAGTTTCAGGCGATGCAACGCATTGCTGATGCCGATCTCCCTCTGGATCTCAGTGTCAGACAGGGCCGACATGATGGCTCCGCTCTTCACGTTGGCTCGGCAAGCGGCAACATACCAGGCTGGCATCCCCACCCAGAGCTGCCAAAACAGGGCAAAGCTGGTGACTGCCTGACAGACCCCCTCTAACTACCACCGGCAGGATCAAGGTCATCCTCTTTGAAGCTCAATATCAATAAACCCACATGGGGCTCCATTTTTGTTTGTAGCTTGCACAGATGGCCTGCAGGCACCCCAGCATCCCTATATCTGACGGACACAGCCCAGGGAAAGAGCACCCACTAAGCCTTTCAACTCAAAGCTCTACTCAAATCACGACCGTACAGAATATGTGAGGGATCTGGGGATCTGCTCTGTTTCCCGCGGTTTTGTAACCACCAACCATGTGCATGGACCAAGCATGGTGGGACTGTGGGGTGCTGTACCGCTGTTGGGGGAGCACACTACAGACCAGCAGTGACTGCAAAGCTGTTGGTGCATGGGGACGATGCACAGGTACACTCTGCCTCACCTCCAGCCAGGAGACAACAGTGGGGCCATCCCAGTGAGCAAAGGGCAATCCTTTCCTCCGAGCCTCTTCCAGGAGTTCGTGCCTGGAGGGAACAGAGGCACAAGAGTCATTTATTGGGAGCTTGTTGGGGAAAGGGGCTCCTGAAAGTGAGTAGACCATGGGCAATAAGAACCAGCTGGTAGCAAAGCAATAAAGGAGCTAACAGGGCTCAAGAGAGGGTGAAGATGAGAGGCCTTTTCCAGTCCCATGCTGCCCCTGCTTCTCAGCCATTGGGCAGGACATTTTTTTGCTGGGGCAGGGAAGAAGGTTCACTCACTTCTTCCGCAGGCGCCGATCCTTCTCGGCCTGAGCACCCAGCTTGCCAAGTCCCAGAGGGTCCTGCATGCCCACCTCCATCTCGGTCAGCAGCACTGCTGGGCAAGCAAGACATCCTCAGGTCAGCCTGATTTCCCTAGGGTCAGCATGACATCCCCCAGGGCCACTGTGGGCACTCTCGCAGTCCCCATGCCAGGGTGTTGGGGACGCACCGTCACACCACAGGAGGTGACAGTCTCCATTTCCAACCCACCCACATAGCCCTCCTGCATCCCTGGAAAGCCCAAGGGGATCTCTGCCTGCCATGCCTCCCATTGCAAAATGCTAAACATCAAAGCAGAGAAGGATTTAAGAGTGGAAAAGCTGGTCCTACCAAAGGGCTCTACAAAATCAAGAAGGTCCTATGGCGAGGGAAGCAGATTTGGGGACATTAAAGATAAGGCACAGTGACAGGGGGTCACCACCCTCACTGCAGCTCTTGCAGAGCATTAAGAGTGATCCCATGCTCAGGCCAGAAAGGGCCATGGGGCAGAAAGCACCAGAACCCAATGGCCCTGTAGCTTCAGGGGGCCCAGAGCCAGTGGCCCCAACATCCCCAAACCAGCAGAGGTGTCCCTGCTCCTCCGTCTGTCACCCCAACAGCACCCTAAAGCCAGACAGTGCCAGGAGACGTGCAGAGAGCCTGGCCCAAGAGGACGCCCACCCGGCACGCACAGGAATAGGGCTGCTCACGGACCCTGCCCCGTGGCCCCTTCTCTGCTCAGCTGAATCAAGCGACCCTTCTCTTTTTTCCCGAACAAGCGCCCGATGGAGGATTTGATCCCCTTCCTCTTGGAGCCCTTGTGCAAGGAGTCCTGGCTGCTGTTGCTGCTGGGGTTGCTGGCCTGCTCCTCCAGCGAGCTGGGGATGGAGGAGGGAGAGGAACAGCAAAGCCTTTCGGTTATTCCTGAGCAGCACACAAGCCATGGCAAACCCCAGCCCGTCCCACAATCCCACGCTTGCCCCATGTAAATCCTCAAACCAACAGAGCAGGCACTGGTGTGAGATCCAAAGGGTGCTCCACATACCTCTTCCCATCCTCCTGACTTAGCGCAGGGTGGCCCAGCTTCTCCAGCCGCAATGTCCTGGGTGAGGATGGGGGGGACGTCTCACATTTGATGGTGGTTTTATCCTCTCGGCTTTCGTCCCGAGCTGCAGGTGACTGAACAAGCACAGAAGCCATGAGGCTGGGCAGCCAAAGCCCACCTCCATCCTTGCCCTGCTGCCTGCCTCTCTCTTGCTCCATGGAGGCATGGCCAAAAGAGCCACCAGGGCCCTGAGGCTTTGCCACGCTCCAGGATTGGCCTGAACTAGAGCTCTGGCAATGGCTCGAGATGCCCAAGCAGATGGGGAGGATGTGGCCACATGGCCAAGAACCTGGGAATAGGGGGAAAAGAGGATGCAGCTCCATGGTCCATGTCAGGGTGTGGAGACAGGAGCTGCCGGCCCTCAGAAGAGGGCTCTGAGGAGCACAGATGGGAATGTCCCAAAGACTCCCTGTTGCCAGAGGGGACACACAATGTTTGAGGACCCAGTGGCTTTCTGAACCTCCCCATGTCCTGCCAGACCCCCCAGGCTGCCAGCTGGCACATCTCCAAGCACCTTATGGGATCCCCATGATCCTCCTGCTGAATCCCTGGGGTCCCCAGCTCCATCCCGCGCCTGCTGCACCCTGACCTGGTGTGGACAAAGCCAGGAGCAGGCTGGAAAAGGGGCTTGGACAAAAACCAACGGGATGGGAGCCACTCACTAGCAGTTTCCTCCGGTGCTTCCTCAAGTCGCTGGGCTGATTGCAAGGGGGAAAGCGAGAGAGACACAGAAAGGGGGGCAGTTAATGGAGAACCCCCCCGCAGAGCAGTCCCGGGGCCAGGTGTGCCAGGCTGGGAGACAGCGAACATGGGCACCCCCGTTCCACATCACCCTCCCGCACACCCACGTGGATGCCGGGGCATCGCTCCCACCCCAGGCAGCCATGCGCACACCCTGTCCAGCCCCCCATCCACCGCGCCTGCCTCCTCACCAATGTCATGATCCCCATGCGGTCGAGGTCCTGAGCGGCGCTGCGGGAGGAGAGCTTGGGGGTGGAGCGGCCACTGAGCGGTGGGGATGAGCTGGCCAGGGACAGGGCCGTCAGCGAGGTGGGGATGGAAGCTCTTTTGCAGAGCTGGGTGAGGTTGAGGCCTTCCATGCTGCCGCTCGTGACGCGGGTCTCCAGCTCCTCTGCGCGGAGCTCCGTGGACTCCTTCTCCTCTTGGATCATCCTGGAAGAGCAGCAGGGCTCAGGACTCCTGGCTCCCCACCTTTCTGGGGAGTCATTTCACACCTCCCAGCACAGGATCTCCCTACCCTGGGGAAATGCACCTTGGGTGCTGTGACTCAAGCGCCCTGTCTCCAGGAATGGCAGCAAAGATCCATCAGGATCCACATAAACCACAGCTGAGACATACCACGATTTCTTTTAATATTCATGGAGGACTTTTTTTTAAATAATGAACCTTTCTGTGAGCCAGCGCTGGTGCAGCTGAGGGACAGGGAGCCATGTGCAGGAAAGACCAAGCCCTGTGGGTGGATGTCCTAGAGCCATTTCCCTGGCTGAAGCTCAACCAGGACCTCAATTTTAGGGCATCAGAGCCTCCTGCCACCCCTGGAGCCATTTCAGAGCAAGGTGGTGGTGGGTTTTGGCCATGGTCACTACCTGATCTCCTCGTTGATGGCATCCAGCTGCTCCTGGAGCATCATAGCCAATGTCTGGGCATCTGAGTGCCCGCCAGGGGAGAGCACGTCCATGGAGCTGAAGAGCGTCTCACGGTCATCGTCATCCACATCGGAGATCTCAGGGTCGCTGTCGAAAGCATGAGGCCCTGTGGCCAGGACGCCGCCTGCCTGGGTCTGCTCCCAGTCCTGGGGGAACAAGGTCCACTGGTCCTACTCGGCACCCCCATGTCTCCAAAAGCCAAATTGGAGACCTCCACGCAACAGTTACAACTCAATGCAAGCCCAATGGGAAATCCATCCTGCCACACTAACCCCCCCACGCACCAGGTGAATAACATTGCCCCGTGTTTGCAAATCAAGGACACATGAGACCAGCATGCAAGGCAGAAGAAGACCCCAACCCCAGCTCTGACTCCATGCTGGCATGAAGATGGATTACCTTGGCTGGCTCCTCTCGACGGGTGGCAAATCGGCCCTTCTGTGCCCGAGGCAGGCCCGGGGCTGTCCCGAAGGGCTCGGCGGGGGCATGGACCACAGCGCTCAGTGGGAAGCGCAGGTCCGTGGCACTACCCATATGTGATCTGGGGAGAAAGAGCCCTGCTGCAGACATTGCTCCATGCAAGGATGCCCTCATCACCAGGCTACTCCCCTTGCAGCTCAGGCTTGCTCAGGACAGAGGAGGATGAGGCCACTCCGGGACGCCCACCCCAGAGATGCTTGCCTGCTCTCAGAAAACGATGCAAAACCAGGCTCTGGAGAGAGATGCCCCATTCCCCCATGCTGGCCCTGGTGATGTGCTCACAGACTGTAGGAAGCTCAGCCCTGGGCCCTGGCCCGCTGCTGCCTCCCCCTTCGTTGCACTACCCACTGGGGCAGCCAGCCAAGCTCTGGCCAAAACCACCTGGCGCAGTGAGTCTGCTGTGAAACCATGAGCTGAACAGTCCCTTCCTGTCCTTCCCTCTCAAGAACAGCTTGCACCTCCCAACATGTACTGCTTTTCTCCTTCTATTTATATGTTCAACATTCTCATGAAATAAGAAAACCCAAACTCTGATGAAGAAAATCTCATTTGAAAGAGATTTTCCAGGTGTGGGGACATAAGCGTTCTTTGGGATCTCTCAGTAGAAACTGTCTGGGACTTCTCCATCCTCCTCCTCCATGCTTGGGCTGGTGCTTGGGAGTGGGTCCCCATGCCAGGCAGAGCAATACAGCAGCTGCTGTGGGACACGAGGCCACTTTTTGCCGCCTGTGGTACCCACTGCATATCTCCACACTGCCTGGTTGCTCCTCCTCACCCTGAAGACCCAACCAGACAGTTGAGCAAAGTGCCTTCCCAGAGCAAGGGGACATTGCTCTCTATACGCATTGCCATAGGAGGCATGAGGGTTTTTTGGATTTACGATGACAAAAGCAGTTGTCCAAGGCAAATAGCAGGTTTTCCACCACGGTGGGTCCAGTTTGCAGTGCAGATACAGATCTGGGCTCCCCACCACAGCATCCTACTGAGCCCAGACAAAACCACTAACACAAGCAGCTTGGCTTGGTGTCAGTTTGGTGTTTGCAGATGAAGGCACGGCCCAAATTTCAAGGGGATTTCTGTTGTGGAGCCACTGACAAGCTGCTCCCAAGCTAAAAACTGATAAAGGTGCCTTAGACAAAAGCTAACATTTCAGCTGGGGAATTATTCTGGCCTCTGTAACTCAAGCTTTCTGATGATTTTTCATCCAAGAAATAATAATTAAAAAAACCACCAACCCCAAATTGTACATCCTGTTCTTACAGACCTGTACAAAGAGGTCCCACAGGTGCTCCAGACACTCCTCTGGCACTCAGCTGTCCTTCATCCCCACAAGCTCTCCCTCACTCTCCCCTCCGTGACAGACACAGGGCCTCCAGGCCCTCCCCTCTCTGCCACAGCTGCTGAACAGATTTGAAGCTGGTTACACTGGCTCCTTTCCATCTCTTCCAGCCTTCCTGAGAGGTGAATTTTCCCCTCTGGATGTTGCTCTCATTGATCCCTTGCTGCCTCTAACCCATGTTGAAAATGCTCAGAAGAGGATGTGAACTCCCGGGCGGCTGCAGCAACATGGTGGGGTGCATCTCGTGCTGGCATCTTCCTTTTCTAACCCCCTGGTTTCTTGCAGCAGTGCTGGGTACCCTGAGCAGTGACGGAGGCTGAGACCCGATGGACTCATCTCTCCTCCTGGTGCTTTGGGCTGGTACCTCCCCATCTCCCAGCTGACTTTAAATGAAAAGGGTGTGGGAGGACCATTGTAGAAAGGAGGCGAAAAAATGAGGCGGTCATTGTCCTTTGCCTGCAACACCTCAAAAGAGATTCCTCCTTCTCCACCAGCCCACCCCCAGCACACCACAGAGGGAAATGTGTTTGGTGAACATCCAGCTTTCATAGAAAATTAAGCCCTTTGTGCAGAAAAAGAAACAAAGCCCAGTGGTTTTTCACCCGTAGAAGAGCAGATTTGGGGCCATTCAGTTGGGCTGGGTTATTCCCAACAGCCTGTGTCCCACCCCAGGATAATCCACGATGGGGACAGCACAGCTGAGGCTGACCCTGCTGCGATGAACCACCCTGCAGTCCTGCACTGAGGCTTGGTGAAACCAGAAATGCCTGATGCCAACAGCATTTTGGAGCCCTAAAAAAGCAAAATGCCCCCAAAGCCGTGGATGCAGGATGCAAGCACACAGGCTGGCGGGGTTTTGGTGCATGGCCCTTACCTCGTGTGCACGCTCTCCACAAACGTCCCACTTCTGGTCTTGAGCTGATCGACCTCCAGCCTCAGTTTGTCAATCTCATCAGACAACCGTCGCTGTTTGGGGTGAGACAAGAAACAGGCAGGGGTTGGTTTTGCTCTGAAGAGCTGCCAGGTTTGGGGCAATCCACATCCTTAGCTATTTCCAGGTTTATATTCCCTTTACAAATCCCCATCCCAGGTTTAAAGCACCTTTGACACATCGGTAAAGAAACAGCTCATGCAGGCAACAATGAATGATGATGCTGGGGCGATGCTGCGAAGGGAGGAAGTGATCACAGGCCAGACAGACAGACACATGCGTGCTTGAAGCGATGCTGCTTTGAGAAATGAAGGAAAACTGGTCCCACTAGGATGCTCTGGTTGTGCTCCAGACGGCACGTGCACGTTCGTCTTGGCAAAGGGCTGGCAGCAAAGGACTCGCTAGCCAAATCTGATGCTGGCCCTGTCCCTCCAGCTGCCAGCCCCATCCTCATCAGGAACCTGTGCCTGCACTAAGTGGCTGTGCTGTCCTGCGGGAGGTGTGAGGGGCCAGGCTGCGGGCGGGCAGGGAGGCAGGGGAGATGGGATCCTCCAGGCACAGCAGGATCCAGTCCTGTAGGCAAACGGGCCGTACTGGGGTGGGCAACATGCAGGCAGCGTCATGCGAGCCTCAGAGCTTTGCCTCTGCCTTGAGCTGAGCAGACGTGGCTGGAAAGCGTGCGCAGTGCCTGCACATCCTCACCACAGGCAGGGAGCATCTGGGAGACCAAGACCCTGGGCAAGGGGGAAAGCAGCCCCCCCAAACCCCCCAACCATGCATGAGAGTAGGGGCACATCCTGAAAGATCCCATTGCTTCAAAAAGCTGCAACCCCCCAGCTTTCCAGCACAGGCCAATGTGGACTCAAGTTGCAGACCCTACTTAGATGTTTCATCTGAGAGCAGGGGAGGTGCAAAGACCTATGGGGCCTTCTGCAAGCCGGGCATGGAGCAGATTTCCCCCCCAGTTTGAGTGAGGGGGTTGAGACAGCCTCAGGGACAAAGGGGACATGGCTGCCTGAGCAGCACTGTCCCTCGCAGCCAGGCTGCACCAAAGAGCACTGGGGTAAATCCTCCTCTAGACACGCGGGCGAAGCCACCCCGGCCTCACTGCTGTCCTCGGCGGGGGGGTCAGGGATGGATGAGTGTGATACAAATATGGAGACGGGACTGAACATGCCTGTTAGGGAACCGAACCGGGGGTCTCCAGGGAGGTGGGTGGCAGCTTCCATCCAGCCACTGCGTGGGTTAGTTTGTGGCCTCCTGCTGCTGGGCGCTTCGGGATCCCAGCTCCTCCGAAACTAGGGTATTTTAGGAGGTACGACTGCCACTAGCCGGGGATTAGGAGTGAGGAAGCGCAGTCACTAGGGCAGGCTCCCTGCAGCGGCATTTACCTTGTCGTGCTGGTGTTCCTCTATCTGCTTTTGGGTATTTTCCAGCTCTTGTAACAATGTGTTCTTTGAAAAACGAAACAAAAGAAAAGGGAACAAAAACAGGAAAGAAAAAGAGAGACCGTTTAGAAAACGGCCATGCAGCCTCCTGGGAACGGCCAGTGTGGAGCTGCTGTGTGGGCGGTGTGGCGGGTGCCTGGCAGGAGGGACAGCAGTGGCTCCCTGATCTATTCCTCACCTACCTGCCTGCGAACCGCTCTTCTCTGCAGACCTCCTGCTCCTCAAGCAGGGCTGCCGTAGCTCAACTCCTGCCCCACACCGTGGCCAGGTCATGGCCATGGAGGGCAAGTGGTGATTAGAGATTTGGTGGGCAGGGCTTGAAGATTAGGAAATGCGTCTGAGAGGAGATCAACTTCTCAAGCAGCTGGATCAAGGGCAAAAATGTCCTCTACATCTAAGCTAGGGAATAGGCAGGGGGAAAAGAAGATGCATTTGCAGCTGCCTGACCTCATGCTCTTTTCTGGGAGATGCTGGCAACCAAATAAGATCGTTTTTGCTTGTGGAAGTCCTGGAGAAACAATCTGGGTGAGCCAGTGCCAGCAGCAGGCTGGGAAGCAGGTGATGCCCTTTTGCAATGTGCCACCTCTCTGGTTGCTGTCACTTAATGGGGTGGGAATTTGTACTCGGCCTCATGTGTTGGGTCCTGCTCTTCACCCAGAGCTACTCAGACCTATCTGCTGAATGACTGGACATGCTGGCATAGCCAGATCTGGTGGGGGACAGGAGGTGCAGAGCAGCAGGGGAGACAGACCCAGCCCTGGAGGCATCAGCTGGGCGGTGCAACCCCTCTGTGCTGACTTGCTAAAGGGAGCCTGGCCCCTGCAGGAACCCAGATAGAGGTGAATTATCAAGGCCTGGCCTCCCATTGGCACTGCGAGGTTGATCCTTGCTCTGAGCCACCTGCTGTCCCAGCTAACTGCATTCATGCTGGGGCAGCAGCAACTCCAGCTGGCTCCTCAAAGGAAAGCTCAGATCCCCAGAAGGAGCGGGGTGGGAGCTGGAAGGCTGCTCATGGACTCTGCCCAGGCATGGAGAAAGCAGATCAGTCTGGGCTTGGGGGGCTGGAAGGTTTCAAGGCAGCATGTGTAGGGGATGGGCAGGTGGCACAGGATGAACGCTGCATTTTCTCCTGCAAAATGCAGTATGGTTTTGCTCCAACAGCCGGGTGCAGGCTGCAGTCAAGGCTGCGCCAAAAGAGACACAGGGAAGCGAGGGAATGGAGCAGGACAAACCCTGGTGCTGCCGGAGATCAAAGGTGGTGGGGAGTGGGTCTTACCGGGCAGGGGCTGGCTAGAGGTGAGGGTATGATGCAGGGCACACTTCCCTGCACTCCCATCAGCCCCAGTGCCCGGCTGGCGTACTGCACGTGATCATTCCTCCATCCCTGCACAGGTACTTCCAAAGCCCTGGGCTGTGGCTGGCTGAGGCTCCACACTGGAGGGGCCGCAGACCCCTCAACCCCCCGACAGCCCCCCAGAGGACCCCCTGCCCCCCAGTCACTACCTTCTCCTCCAAGGCTGCCATCCTCTCCTTGAGATGCAGCTGCAGCCGCTCATTGGACTCGCTCAGCAGACGGTCCACGGTGTCTGAGAGCCGCTTGTTGTGCTCCTCATTCATCTTCTCCCGCTGGCGGGCCTGCAACGGCAAACAGCGACCGGCCCCATCAGATCCGGCAGATCTGCCCCTCTGGCCACGTGGGGCTCAGTGCCCTCCTGCCATCCCATGCCTGCTGGTGGTGTCAGAGCTGACCCACCTGGCTCAGCTTTTGAGGACAAACCCACCCCTTACAGCACTGATCAGACCCTCTGTGGGGTTCTGCCAGTCTCAGCCATTTCCCAGCCAGGGATGAAGAGGAGAGGACAGGATTCAAAGAGATCCTGCCTGCCTGACCCTTTGTGGTGTGCGCAGGTACCCAGCCAGGGATGAAGAGGAGGGGACAGGATTCAAAGAGATCCTGCCTGCCTGACCCTTTGTGGTGTGCGCAGGTACCCAGCCACCAAGACAAGGGGGAGCCAAGGTCAGATCAGAACCTGCCAGGACTCCCCCATCCAGGCTGAGCAGCACTTACCCTGGCCAGCTCCTGGTTCTTCTCCTCTAGCTGACTCTCCAGCTGCCGGAGGTGCTCCTCGATGCTCCCGTGCCTCTCTTCTGCCTGGGAAAAGCAGAGCAGCCCTCTTGGATGACGCTCCCCAAAACCATGTGGGGTCCTCCTGCATCCTTCCCTCCATTCCTGCATCCTTATCCTTCTGTGGGATGCAGCATTCTCTCCCACTGTCTGCATCCCCACCATGGTCCACCCTGTGCTCTGCACGCAAAACAGCCCAGCTAGCAAGGTGATGGGAGAGGGAGAGATGCTCTGTGAGCAATCAGGCACCCGTTCCAGTGCCCAGGAAGGGTAGAGCTGGCCGTATCCACATCTCCCTCCAGGCCTGAACCTTCCCAGATCCACCTTGGGTCCTTCCTCTTCCTCCTCATCCCAGAGTGGTCCCAGCACAACCTGAAGGCTATCCACACTGACAGGACTATGCTTGCCTTGAAGAAAGGAGCTGTGGGGAGGGGGCAAACCCTATGCATGCAGGACACATTGAGAACTTTAGAAACAGCGCATTGTCCCTGCAGCCATGGGGAAGGCAGAGGACAGCAAAGCTCAGAGGCTGAGGAGGACAGTGGGGTGCCTTGGGCCTGCCAGGGGCTCCATCACTGCAGGGGCATGGCCAGACCTGCCTCTTCCTCTGGTTCCTGTGCTCCCTTTCTGGCTCTGGTCCCCGACCACCCTGCACACTTGCCTTGGTGAGTGCAGCAATGCGCTGGGCCAGCTCCGCTTCCACCTCAGGCAGCGTCTCTGCCTTCCGCATTGTCTGTTGCAGCTTCTGCTCCGCCAGCTCCAGCAGCTCCTGCAGGTGCCGGGCTTTCTCCTCACACTGTGGGACAGGGCAGGATGGGTGCCTGGCACCAAGGCTTGCCCGCTTCTCCCATCCCCAGCACCCACTTCTCCCTCCCAAGTCCCTGTGGTGGTGGGGAGTCTTTGGGTCCAGCTTTGGTACCTGGCGGTGCAGGGACTCCTTGTTGGCCAGCTCGCTTTCCAGCTTGTCATTGAGGTCATGGATGGAGGTTGCTTCTCGCTGGGCTGCTAGGTAGCGTTTTTCCAGTGTGGTGATCCTCTCCTCCATGTCCTCTTTCTGAGCCAGGGCCTGGGGAAGTGATGGGACTGTCACATACTGGTCTATGTCTACCATTCCCACTGTGGGAATAATTGGGCCACCCAGCTCCTGTGAGCCTGGGTCGCCCCTGAGTCCAAGCATGCAATGAAAACCCTGCTTCATACAGGGATGAGGGACAGCAGAGTGGGAGAGCGACAAAGTGAGAGTCAAGCAATCACAAGAAAACTTTCTAGCATGGACACAGCTCACTGCCCCAGGTCCGCAGCACACCCGGGTATCTTTGTGTCTGCTTACAACCTCAGGGAAGCCCTGCTGATGGACTTGGGGACAATCTCCCAAAGGCAGTGGCCTCTTTTGGGGAACACAGGCCTTCACCCTGCATACAACAGCAGTTACAATCCCTTCCCAGCCCAGAGCATGTGGAAGCTCCTGTGAATGTCTCTGCAACTGCAACAGGCTTGGCAGTGCGAGAGGACAGTGTCTAACCTCTCGGAGGTCCCTCTGGTACTTGCTGCTCATCTCCTCCGATTTGATCAGATCCTTCCTGGCGGTGCCCAGATCCTCCTCCAGCTCAGCGACGCTGGCAGCCAATGCAGAGATGCGCTCCTTGGCCTGGACCACTTCGAAATTCTGCTTCTCCAGGAGCTCCTGTAGCTCCACCACCCGTCCTGCCTCATCATCCGGGTGGACGGAGCCATTGGAGAGCCGCTGCAAGGCAGCAGAGAGGGAGGCGGATGCCGGGCTGCCCCAGAGCATAGGCTGGCATTGCCTGCAGCTATGCACTGGGGGAAGATGGCCCTGCTGGGACGCAGTGAGGTGGTGGGGATGGAGACATGGGGCTCTGGGACCCCCCGTCAACAGTCTCCGCTAGCCAAGGATGTGGCTTCTCACAGGCATGATGGAATAGGGATGGTTGAGGGCTTCCCAGAGCACCCCTGGGAAGCAGAGCCCCTAGGAACATCCAAGCAGGAGCACAAACTCCCCTCCACTCAGAAATGGCCTGTATCTACCGGGAAGAGCATCTCCCAGGGGGTTGGATGCAGGGGAGAGGGAAAAAAGTTTTCAGCACCCTGGAGGCAGCAACAAGGGGGCTGGAGTAATGATGACCTCAGTGAGCACAGTCAGAGCAGGGGTTTCTGGGGCTCTCACCTTCCAGGGAAGCTTCTGTGCTGGCTCCTTGGGCTCCCTCTCATCCCGCTCACCCGCTGGGGCCTCCCGAGAAGCACCTTGCTGCAGAGCTGCCACCTGCATGACAAAGGGCTTAATTAATGAGAGAAAGCAGATGAGACCAGCTGGTCTTGTCAGCTGGTGAGACCAGCCCTGGTGCACCCAGGTCTGCAGATGGCTTCCTGCTGAAATCCTCCACCATCATACTCATTAGTGCCTATAGCTGAGGAGGAACTGGAGGGATCGCGTGAAGAAGAGAGGGGAAGGCAGAGATGCTCTGAAGGCTCAGCACTGATGGAGGGTGGAGCCTGTACATCTTGCATGGACAGAGCGGTGCTCACTAAAGGCACACAAAGGGCCTGAGCCCCAGCAGTAAGGTTTTCCTGGTGAGCCCTTGGGGACCTGAGCCCTGCATCCCAGGACTCCTTTCCAACTCATTTCACTAGTGTGCAGCCAGACAGACTCCAAACCTGGTGCAGACATAAGCAGCAGGAGCAGGGGATAAACACTGACATCGCACCCTGCTCTGCTGGGGGGAGGATGGGGAAAGTTCCCTGCAAGGTGACTGAAGGCCAGGCACTGCCTCCCCACTGAGCCTGGGGAAGTACCATGAGACATCCTGGGAACTGGAAAGGGGAGCAAAATTTGGCCAGGCAGAGGCTATAAGGATGGCTCTTTCCTTTTGGCAGTAGTGGCGGGGCACAAACTTCTGATCTAACTGCCTAAAAGCAGGGTTAATATAATTCCTGGATGAAAAGGACTAGATGTTGGGGACAGCAAAGTCCCCGTGCCAGGGTCTCAGCAAGGAAGGAGATGGATGATCCAAGGTGAGGTGCTCAGAGCAGTGAGGTTTGGGTCTCTGCTGAGGCAGGGAAATCCCAAGCCACTCTCAGCCCCCTGAAATGAGTCACATTCAGGTTGCTTTTGTCAGTGAAATCAATACCAAACAGTAGAACACAAGAAACCTTGCCTGTGAGACACAAGTTTTCAGCATATTCACAAGATTTCCTTAAATACAGACAATCCTTCATTTAAATAGCAATTTTAGAATAAAAGCCTTACATTAAAAATGCCTAAATGCCAATTCTCTGATGTGCCTGATCGTTTGAGGCTGGTATTTCAGAAAAATCAACATGAATTCATGAATGTAGCACAGAGCAGTCCCAGCCCAGCGGGCACCCCAGCAAGGGGCCAGGGTAGGCTGCCCAAATACCTTACCTGCCGGTGTGCATCCACGAGCTGCTCCTCCAAGGTTGCCACTCGCTCTAAGGCTGCTCGCAAGCGTTCCCTGACCTGCAGTTGTGTAAGACAATGGGAAAGGCCATTATTTACCTGTTACGAGGGTGCCCAGGATCTAGGCAAGCTCCCAGCCCCTTTTGTCTGGCTGACATCCAGGTTCAGGTGGATTCACATCCAGGACACAGGCTCAGGGATGCTCCAGCCCATCGCCTGGGAGAGTGAAAGCATATTGGAGAGGACAGCCTGGGCCAAGCTGACTCTTGGAGACCTATGGTCAGGACAGCTTGAAGACATCTTTTAGCAAAGGAGATGCTTGAGGTAAATGAATCAGGAGGAACAAGAGTTGTAAAGCAAAAGACTGAACCAGGGTGCCAAATGCCAGCGCTCACCACATGTGAGTAACCCGTGGAAGCAAGTTCCCCATCCTCGACAGCTTCAAACCCACAGCACCCACTTGGCAGCCCCACCAGTTCCTAAAATGAGGGTGTTGCAGATTTTGGATATCCAAGACCTTCCTCCTGAGGGACCCCACGTCACCACCCAGCTCAACAACAAAAAATGATGTCCAGCAGGAGGGAGAAGAAGGGTTGGGAGAAGGTCAGCTTTAAGCAGGGGATGCTCATGCAGCAAGCCAGGAGAGGTCCCAGCAGTCTGTCTCACCTTTTCATCTAGCGCCTTGTGATGCTCAAAGAGTGACTTCAGCGCCTTGAGCACCTCGACCTCACTGGAAACCCCGGATGGCGACTGGGCCTGACGCTTGACCACAGTCATCCTCAGGGACCGCTCATGCCTCGACACCAGGCACTCCAGGTGCTCCAGCAAGAGCTGCAAGAGGGCAAGCGTGAGGCTCTCACCACCCCCGCTCAATGCCGATATCGGCCCAGCAGCCTGCAGCGTCCCACATTTCTGAGGACTAAAAGCCAGAGACAAGGTTTTCTATGCTTACCCGGGTGTTATTGCGCTCAGCTTTCAGCTCCGAGATCTCCTCTTCCCTCTCCAGGAGCTGCTCCCGGCACGCACTGAGCTCCCGTGTCAGCGTTGCAAACTCCTGCAGAAATCAGAGCATAGCCATGAGCAGGGAGAGTGGGGTGGAGACTGGAGACAGAGCCAGTATTCTGGCCCCACTGCTGGGACCTCACTTGCAGAGCATTTCCCATCCAAACCCAACCGGGGAGAGACGGCGACACCAAGGGGAACATCGAGAAACTGGTGGAGAAGCACAGCCAGGCTGGGAGGCGATCTATTCCTGGCTTGCCTGAATGGTTTGGACTAGGAGAATGCAGGATCCCAATAATTATCCATTTGGTTTGGTGTCCAATGACACAAGAAACTCCTCTACAGCTCCAGAGGCACTCGATGGTATTTACAGCATTCCAGTCAAGGCCACCAGCATGCTCCCATCTCCACTGCCCCCTTGATGCAACCCAGCAGAGCACCCACCTTGGAGCATCCCATCAGGCTAAAACTCACCACAAAGCTGCAGCTGGCCAGGATGAGTCCCCTGGCCCTCAGCCTTTGCCATGGCTTCAGAACTGGATATCATCCAAAATCTCCTTCCGAAGGAAAGAGCAAGATCTGCCCCAGTCCAGCATGTAGGGTCCCATCAAGCTTCTTATGGGCACCCTTGAGCCCCAAGCCCCAGCTGAGGGAGATGGGGCAGAGCAGGAGATGTGGCAGCTGCCACCAGTTCCTGCTGCAGTTACCACTCCAGGGAGGTGACATCCAGCAAGGAAGAGCTGTGCACAGAGCAATGCCAAAGTAGAGCTGAAAAGGCAGCACATCCTTTGGGATATGATGGGCTTCTCAGAAACAGAGCAACTGCACTTGTGGCTGTGTCAGAGGGGGAAAGAAATTCGCTCTGGAGTTCCTAGGATGCAGGAGAAATCCAGGCTCCTGGGTTAGCTCAGGAGCACTCTCCCATTGCTCCCAGCTGCTCTTTTAATCACCAAGTGGTGGCAGGACGAAGCGACATTTTGCAGCTGAAATTTCTTGGGGTGAAAAACGCAAATGTGGAAACGCTTCATGAATTTACACCAGTTTCACAGTGTTGTTAAGAAGAACTTAAAAAGGAAAATGGTTTCAGAAGAGGCTGGGAAGGATTTGATCGAGCATTAACAAACCCAATTTTGACTGGGGGCTGAGAGCTGTTTTACAGCATGAAATTCTCTTTCACTTTAATTTTCAAGTTAAACAAATAAAACCCCTTCAAACTGAAGCAAAATGTTGAGGCTTAGGTTGAATCAAATGCTCTGCTCAGCTCAAAGTGAAATCTCTTGCAACAGCTGACATCCCTCCAAGAAATCAAGAGCTTTTTAATCTCTGTTTGTCCCAGCTAGATTTTCTCTCTCCCTTTCCACCCCAAACTGCTCACACCAGTGTGGTTTTTAGCCTGGGGTTGGTGGGGAAAGTGGTGTCACTGGTGATGCTGAGATCCCACAGTGGGACAGAGACTGAGCATGCCACGATGTGGAGGAAGGGAAAAAGCAATCACAGAGGCCAAAGTCAGTCGTGATCCCAATAAACAGCTGCTTTTCTGCCCATCACTATGCCTCAGGGCTGCTGTCACCTGACATCCCTGCTCCAGCATCTCCGCAGGGCCTGAGTCCCCCAGCTCCTTTCCAGACCCACTCCTGCCCTGTTGCTTCCCCAAGGACCACTCCAGCCCTGGGGTCATCCCTGTCCCCATCACTTGTCCCAAAATCGATTGAAGCACCCCAAACCTCCATTACCAGCCTCTGCCATGCCCAGGCACCATCCTGTGCTTGCTCTCGGGACCATCCCATAGACCCCCAAAGTGCAGCAAGCCCCACTGCAGAGCCAGTTTCCCCAGGAGACCGCTGTGCTGGCCAAGCCTTTCCTGGAGCCATGCTCTCCCAGCCAGTGGGGATTATGGCTTGGCACAGCCCAGCAGCACACACACGTGTGTGCGCACCACCGGGTTATGCAAGCACTGCGTGCAAGAGTGAGCAGCTCGCGAGCATCCCTGCGGATTATATCAGCGCTGGGACTTCCTGCTCACCAGCGTTGGGCAGAAAGTGTGCGAAAGCGGCAGCAGGAGGTGCCAAATTAGGTGCCCGTGCATCACTGGCTGTTTCAGATTTAGGGACGTGTTACTTCCCCAGTCCCTCAATACACCAAGAGACAGGCAACAAGGCTGAAGGAGCTCAGCAAAAGCACCCTCGCAGCCGTGACGGCCTCCAGAATGTCTTTCAGCAGCCCAAGCTGTAACAGTGGGTGACACATTGGCTGTGGACTCTCTCTCAGCACCGGGGCAGGGACCAAGCAGATCCAAAGCCTGCAGATCTGCAAAGGGTGGAAACCTCTTGCTCTGCTCCATGGCTGGCAGGGAGAACAGGGGCTGTGGACATGGATGCTCTCCCTGCTGGGGTGAGCAGCGTGGGATGGATGGGACAAGGCATTGGAGGCAGCAAGGGAAGAGAGATGCCACGCTGGGGACGGTGGTGGCCAGCGCTCAGCTCTCCTTACCCTGCATTGCCTGCACGGCCCACCCGGGCTGGCCAGGCTGTACAGATTGTGCCTGCAATCAGGCTTTCATCCTGAAAGGCAAGGAGATTAAAAGAGAGAGAAAATCCACTGGAGAGAGACAGACTGCCCCCACCCCGGCCAGCCCAATGCGGTGCACTGGTCAGCAGGTCAAAGCATGGTGGTGGCTCCACTCCAGGCACAGCACAAAACTTCTGCCCAAACCTATCCCACGGGGTGCTCCTCTCTGAGCACTCCACCCTGCCAGGAATGGCTGGCCAGATCCTGTGCTGCACGCCCCAGAGAGGCTGTCAGGCCTGGAGCATCCTATGAGAAATAAAAGAGACCACGATAACTGTCCTCCCTTGGGGAAAGGCTGCAAAAAGGAGCATTTGTCACCAAAAATAGCAACACCCCTGCAGCAAGACAGGACAGCAGTAAGGGTGAGCCGAGTACACAGGGCTGGGGGCACTTGCAAGCCTGATTTGATGCCTTGGGAATAAAAAAAGAGGAATACAACACTCCAGCACCCGCCTGTATCTACCTCCATCAGCCCCAGCTGTGCCCAACATCTGCCTCCTTGCTTCTGGGACACTGGCAGGCACCAGGTGAGTTTGGGGACCATGATGACAAACTGTCCCCAGCTCCCAGCTGCAGTGTCACATTGTGGAGTACAGCTTTCACCCCCATTCACAGGTATGCTCTTGCCCTAGGTCCCAGCAAAGTGGTGATAAAGAGGATCTGGGTGATTTTCCTCTGCCCTGGACATGGTTCCAGGAGACACAGAGGCCTCTGCCCCTGGCTCTGATAAGCTCTCAAACTAAGCAGGGACACCTATAAATGGATTAGAAAGTGAAGGAGAGGTGCCTGATCTGCAATCAAAGGATGGATGATGAGACACAGCTCTGGGAGTCCTCAGGAGCCCTGCGGGAAGCCCAGCAGCCTGGGAAGTGGCTAATTTGGATTAAAACCAAACCACCCGAAGTGCACCTGCCTGGGCTCAGCCCCAAGCCCCAAGGTGGGAGGGAGCAGGGTGGACGGACGCTATTTTCACCATCAAAGCAGGGATAGAGACCCAGAGCACCACACAAGGTATTGGAATGAGGCATTGTGGCTTGGATTTTCGGTCAGCACCAGGCACGTTCAGGGTTCAGGGTCTTCCCCTTTGGCTGCATCAATAGGGAAGGCACAGGGAAGAGCTGGAGGGAGGCCAGAAATAAGCTACACAGAGACAGCTGGAGAGCAAGGATGGGTTTAGGAAGCTCAGGGAGAGAAGGCTCATAGCATGAAAAAGCTGAAATGCAAAAGTCCTCAGCCCAGAGCCATCTTCTGCCTCTCCCTGTGCCATCTGCAGCACAGACAAGGATGCAGTGAGACTGCACCAAAGTGAGCAAAATTCCCCCGTTTATGGCAGGAACGCAGCCGCTGCTCCAACGCATCCGAGCCTTGGGAACAAACTGGCTCCAGCTGTGGGATTAATGGCATTTTAAAGCCCCTAATTGGAGTGATTGCTCCTGATGGGCCAGGCATGTGAAGGAGGGTGATGCGGGAAGGATATCTCTGACAGAGGGTGATGCAAGAATGATGCCTGCACCGCACTGCTGACTTGGCACCTGAGGGGTGCAGCCCCATCCGTCCATCTACCCACAGTGGGAGTTGGCAGACCACTCACCCCAGTTTCTCCTTGTTGTCCCAACAGCAGTGCAGAATTACAAGAAAGCCCTAAGTCACAGTCGAAGGGATAAACACGACCCTGAGCAGTGTGTAGCATGGGATTACAAAGATTAAATCCTACTGGGTAAACTCAGGGCTTCGACCGTCACCCATCCTCAGCACTGGGCAGTGTGTGGCATGTTCTGGACCTCTCAGCTACAGCACCATGACTCTGTGGGGACCATCCATGCAGAACTGGTGTCCTCCCTTCTCAACAGGCAGACATGATGTGTGTTTCTACCCAGGATTGCTTGGAGAGGAGCATTGTACAGCTGAGCAAGCAAGAATTCAACATCTCAGTACCCTGGTCTTGTGGGAGCACAACCGGCTCCAATAGTTCATCACTGAGCCACCAGATCCCTCCACCCTTCCCCAAAATCTTGAGACATATTAAAGGTCTTGTTCAGTGGGTGTTTTCCCTCCACCTGGAGCTGCTGAGGTTCCTATTTTAATGCTGCTTTTTGCAGGTGTTAACTCCAGATATATTTTTAAGTTAAATGGGAGGAATTTGGGGTGAATATCTGATGCCAGGACCTCCCCCAGCTCCTGGGGGACCTCCAGAGATCTTGGGGAGTCTTAGGGGGTCTGGCTACCCCAAAAAGCCCAGTTCCCAACTCCTCAGGCAGCTCCAAGAGGCAGCAAACACACAGCAGAGCAGTGCCTGGAAGGAAGAACTGCAGGAGGTTTTTGTGGCCATTGGTAGCCCTCAGCACAGCAGCCCCTGTGAAATTTGGGAGCCTGTTCTCCCCCTGGCACAGCTGGGGACCAGGCACTCTTGCCAAATCCCCAAGCCCTGGCAGGACAGGGACTCCTGCCATCCCACACAGGATCCTGCACCAGGAACACATCTGGATACACCTGGAGCCCTGCATGTTGCATCCCTGGGTGGTATGTACACCCAGGAAAGCAGAGGAGAAACCAAGCTGAGTGGCCAGGCAGGAGGGAGCTGGCAGCCGTGCCAGGGCCCCCGGGGCTGCTGAGAGCACCCGGACCCTGGTCAGGGCTTGGTCCTCGGCTGCAAACCCCCTGCACAAGCAGGGAAGGCAGAGGGATTGGAGCTGAGAGCTTTCAGCCCGATTAAGTCACATTCAGCACTCCCATATGAATAAATAAATCATGTAAGAAGCATTAAGGCAGCTTACGCTCCTCAGGAAATCGCCCTGGAGTTCTGTCTTTTGGGGGCTGAGGGATACCCCTATGGATTAAGGGGGGGATGGCTTGGCCATGTGGCAACCAAGCCCCACAAAGGCAAGGGGGAATGGGAGCTACAGGCAGGAACATCCCTGGAGCATCCCTGCCTGCCCCATGCAGGGGTTTGCTCCAGACAACAAGCACATCCCCTGCCTGCCTCATGTGTGGGTCTACGCCAGACACATGTTCCCTGCCTGCCCCATCAAAGGCTCTGCTGGCACTCTGGATCCTGTGACAATACAGTGACATCCAGCTGCCACTGTGCTCTGAAAAGATGCGGAGCGCCACGGCTCCCAGCCGCCATCTATCCCACCCTCCCCAGGCAGCATGTCCTCCGTCCAGCTAGAGCCTGGCTCTTCCGTAGACTGGGAAAGGGCTGTCAGCCTTGTGGGTGACCACCGATGAGCCTGGGTGCCCAACCCTGCCCCCCAAAAGGATTTCTTCAAGCAATCCAGCTTGAATCCCATGCCAATGGGGTCTGACATATTGCAGTAAGCTCCTGGGCAAAAGGGCACACAGAGGAAGAAGATAGGACAGACCCGTGGAATGCCCCCATGCAGTGCCCTGGGGAAGAGACCGGCCGCGTCCCGCTTACCTGGTACATGCACATGCTGGGATTAATCCCATTGGGCAGGTGAGTGCCTTTGGGTTTGCTCCCCGTGTTCATGCCGAGCCCTCATCTCCCGTGAGGACAGCTAGTGCAGTCCCAAGGGCGAGTGGCACAGTGGGCTTTAGGGGCCGCCGTGCCCGGGCACAGAGCCCCAGTGCCCGCGCAGGGGCAGGCAGGGCAGTGGAAGGCAGCGGGAGCTCAGGGCAATTCCCCATCTGCCACCTGCCCTGATCACATCCCTCACGGGGGCAGGAGGCAGCCCTGGCTGAACCGGGGCACCCAGCAGGCTCGTGGGTGCAGCGCTCCAACCGAGCCCCTTTGCACTGACCCAGTTTGCTCCGTCTGCACACCGCCCCTGCCGAGGCACCGAGGACCCCTTATTGGAGCAGGAGCGGAGACTAAATCCGCGTGGTCCCTTAATCCGAGGCGGCTGTGGTGGGGCGGGCAGTGTGTGCTCAGGGTGACCTGACTTGCTCTCTCCAGTGCACGCTGGCAGGGAAGCTGGGAGCAGAGGGGAGGAGAGTTCCCGGTGCATGCGAGGTGGTGGTGGTCCTGCCTGCACCCAGCACTTGGGTACAGCTCAGCACATCCCCAAGGACAGGGAGCAACTCATCCACGGGGACCCCAGGAGCTCCCAGGGAAGCACTGCTGGGTTTTTTGCTTTCAGCAGCCTGGGCAGAGCCAGGGCCAGCCCAGCTCTGTGCATGGAGACACAGGCTGCCTTGCTCCTGAGCTGCCTTCCCCTGTCCAGAGTGGATAATGGATGCTGAGAGCTGGCCAGCCAGCAGACCAAGCTCTGTCCTGGCTTGTGCCACCAGTTCTGATCCATTAGTTATTTCCCGTCTCCCTAGGGTGCCCCAAACCCAGCGCCCAGGCAGGGAAGATCTGAGGTCTCAGCACCATCACAGTCAGAACAGGTATAAACATTTGAAGCCTCCTGCTTCCCCTGCCTGGTGCGCTCCTCTCCACATCACACCCACAATGGAGCAGTGCAAAAGCCTCCCAAATCCTGCTCGCCCCAAGTCTGGGCCCTGGGACACTGCGTGCTGCCCCACGAGACTCTGCAGGGAAGGCGGGCAGCTCGGATCCACCCTGCACAGCCCTGGGACACTGATCCACCTCATCCTCCTCTGACCTGAGCATCTTTCGTCATGGAGGCCAAGCTCAAGTCCAGGGCTCTGGTGTACCTGGATTGGGTCCTGCAGGTGGATGAGCTGGGAGCAGAGCAACACCAGAAACACCAGCAGGGCCATGGCAAGCCCTGATTTCCCTATGTCCTGGGCTACTCACTGAGCACAGACCTCTGGCAGCTCCCCCACCCACTGCCTATCTGCTCCAGCTCAGGGAACAAACTGGCCCATTGCAATGTCCCAGTCCCCACTCTGCCCCCAGCTCTGCCCCCAGCCTCCCATGTCAGGACCAAGCTCAAGACAAAGAAAGTCCGATCACCCCACCGGGCAGTGGGGCTGATGGAAAGGAGCTCTCCTGCTGAGGGAAGGGGCAGAGAGGGGGGGGCTTCAGCACTGGGGAAAGAACGTGGTTAATGTCCTCATTTGGGGACTCGTGTGCCAGTGTGGACTCATGAAACTGAGGCCTTTCTTGACATCCCAAGGAGCTGGCTGGAGGCAGCAAGCCAGATCTGCTACCCAAAATGTGCCATCTGCTCCCCAAGCACTGTTCCCCAGTGGGTAAGTGTGGGCTCTGCATCTGCCTCACTGTTGCCCTTGAGCATCCTCAGGAGATTTTGCCCCTTCTCCATACCCATTCTCCTGTGTAACGGAGGGGATTACAGTCTCACACCTCCCCACAGGGACTCACAGACAACAAGGGGTACAGAGAAGGGGAGATGCCCAAGGTGGTTGTGGCTTGGCCTTGGGAGAACCTATGGGTTTTACTGTTGGCGTGAGATGCAAAACATCCAGCAGCATCAATGCTATCACACCTGGTACCTTTCTAAATGCATGATCTCAAAATCACATCCAAGTGGCTGATCACCCTCATACGCCTCATTTAAGGCTCACAATCATCCCAGGGCCAGATCTTTACCTGTGGGAGTGCTGAGTTGAGTTGCCTCTGGAGCTGGTCACGCTCCCGTAGGGTCTCCTGCAAGCGGCTCTGGGTGACAGAGAGCGTCTCGCGGGTCTCCCGCAGGGTGTCCAGCAGCTTGTCCCTCTCATCCAGCATGTTCACCATCAGCTGCTCAAAGTCGGCATCCGCCTCAGAGCCCTGTGGGGGACCCAGAGGGTCCCCCTCGCTGATGGTGGGCATCACCTCGCACATCATGGCGGAGTGTGACAGGTGGGCAAGTGTCCTGAAGGTGCCCGGTGGGGCAGGCAGTGGGTGCTGTTGAGCTGCAGGGCCCTGATCACATTGCTACAGGCTCCCACGGGTCAGGGGAATCAGCACAGGAGGGGACAAGGGGGTGGTGAAGGTGGAGGGAATACCCCATCACTTCTTCTTGGGTACTAAGCAGAAGCTGGCATCACTCCGGCAGGGACAGAGGGACCTCCTTGGCACCGACAAGGCCCTCGTAGTCTTAAATCACTCCAGTCAGCTGCCTGTCACTGCCAGGGTCCCTTGTGTCACCTCTCTGATGCCTTTCGGAGGGGCTGCAGCATCAGTGAGCCACGGGGGTGTTCAGAGGCAGACAAAGTGACCCCTGAGGACTCGTCCCAATGGGAAGCCCAAGCTGGCAGCAGCACAGGGAGGGCGTGGGAGATATTTGGGCTGTTTGGGCATGCTGAGGAGCCTGGTGGTGGTGGGCTGTTCTCCCCAAGGCTGGATGAGATGGTCACAACTGATGTGGGAACATGTCTCCGTTTGGCATCACAGCTCTTCAAACACACAGCGGTGACCTACAGGAGAGGGGACAAAGATCAGATCCCTCCTGCTGCCCCCAAAATGCCCAGGGCATCTGCCCAGCACCCTTTGCCCCCCATCAAACCCTGGTAGATTGCAACAGGTGGGCTCAGGACTCACAGGAATGGGATTCAGCCCTGGGGTCATGTGGGCACCCTCCACTCACCTCCACTTCTGCAAGGGGACAAACCATGGGCAAGATGAGTCGAGCAGCAAAACATGATGTAGCAAGCTTGGGGTGAGGGTCACTGGTCTAATCCTCATTCTAGGGCAGTCCTCCTTAAGTTTTTAAACCTTTACAACAGATACAATGCTTGAGGACAGGTCCCAATATCCTTATATCACTCTCCTTTCAAACCAGCATACGCACACAGACAAAAAGGACCTGCACGCCATCATGGGCCAGATCAGCCTGTTCTGGCCCTTTGGACTGGAATAAAAGCTCATGTCTCAAACAGCTCGGCAGCACAGCGGGGCATTTCTCCCCCGTTCAAAGGCAGTGTGTGCAAGGAGATGCTTTTGTGCACACCCAGACGTGCAGACACATATTGCCAGGGCCAGGGGAACCATAGCTCCGTTCTTGGGATGACATTGGCTCATCAGCTGATGGGAAGTTTGACACAAAAAACCCTCTAAAAATAGAGAAGCTCTGGCAAAAGCACCAGCCCCTCAATGTGCATCCAGCACTTTATGCTGAAAGCTGGCTCCTGCATGCCAGGGACGTAGGGCTGGACTGACCCGCAGGTAGCTGTCTGACTTTCTCCCCTTTACAGATTTGTCACATTCCTCAAGTGGAATAAAATCTGTTATGGGCCTGTAATGCTGTCGTGGTCCTTCGAGGCTTGTTCATGCTCCTTTTCTGGCTGTTGGGATGTGGATGACCAGGATAATTGTGCATTGTGGACATCCATCCCTACAGCTTCCCTGCAAAAAGGAGGCTGGTAGAGGAAAAGGCATAGAGTGAGGAACCATTCCAATCCCCTGCTCTCCTTGGGTTGAGTTGGACACGAGCCTCATCCCAGTAATTAAGCAGGTAAAATGTTGTACAGTCCTCCCTCCCCAATTAGCAGTCCCAGTGGTACCCACACATGAACGTGGCCATGCTGCCAGCCTCCTCGGAGGGCAGACGCCCTCCCTCCCCAGGCTGTAGGGAGAGCTGGGGCCAAGAACAGCCAATACCAGCCTTACCCCAGGGCTAAGCTCTATTAATTTGGGTGCAAAGCCCAAATGAGGTGACTTTCATGCACCATTTTGCCAGTACCTCTGCTTGTGGGATGAGCGTGGAGCAAGGATGTCCACACTGTGGAAAGCCAGATGGCCTCTTGACCACGATGTCAATGGCAAAATCAGCCACGTGGCCACATCCCTACCCCAGCTGCTGGCAAGGTACTGAATGAATTAGTAGGTGAATTAAGAGATATCAATCAAGGCAGGGAGGGAAGAGCCCTGCAGCCACTCAGGGAAGAGAAATGCTGCAGGGAATGGCCAAGACATAAATCTGACAGGAGCAATGATGGGATGGAAATTTATCCCAGCTGCAAAGGAGAGACTCACTTACCACGAGGACACTCCGCAGACCCCAGTCCCGGCAGAGCAGTGGTGCATCCCCACACCCCGTGGAGGTATTCCAAGGGGCTGAACCCACACAGTGCAGGAGGCAGCGCAGATTTACCCTAGGCATCACCCAAGGGCTAATTTTCTTTTTGCTTCCCCCATGGTTGAGCTTGCGCACAGGTGGCTGGGGCAGTTTAGGTAAACCCATGCGCTACTTTGCTTCATTGCAACCTGCTCCTGTGCACAGCTATATCCTGTTACATGTGTTATATGCTATATATGCTGGAGGGTGTCCAGAGAAGGGCAACAGAGCTGGGGAAGGGGCTGGAGCACAAGTCTGCTTGTCTTCTGCACCTGCTGCCTTCAAGCCTTTTGGAGCAGGAAGTGTGTTCAGCGAGCAACAGGCATGGGCGAGCATGCAGGGGTGTGCACACACCAGGGGCATGCACATGTGCAGCAACATCCATGCATGCAGGGATGTGCACATGAGTAGGAATGTGCATGGGTGCAGGGATGTGCAGGAACACATGCAGGAAGCTCCTGCCCAGGGTCAGCTCCCCTCAACACAAGCATCTTCTCATTTCTGTACCACCTCAAACCGTGGGATTTTCTCTGTTCTCCAAAAGCAACAGAGAATCACCCATTCCCACACATCTCTTCCCCAGGGAGCCCAGCTGCAGCTGCACACACAAAGATGCTGTCCCTGCAGAGCGCAGCTCAGCATTTCCTAAGCAGACCTCCACGTCCAACCGGTCACTTTTAAGGACCTTGAGGATGTCAGTGTGGACAACACTCCGAGCACATCACACACTTTGCTGGTGATTTTACAGCAGTGAGGGCAGACTGAAAGCAGCCCTTCGGCACTGGATGTCGGAGAGGTCCGAGCTTGCTTGCAATTAGCAGCAAAACACCACCTGTGAATCTCAACCTTTCAACTGTGTTTGGTAAAACTACATAAATGCTACTGCCTGAGTTTAGAGGGCCTTAACTGATGGGATAATCATTGGGTAGAGGAGTGAGGATGTGAGGAGACAGCTGGTGAGCTGAGAAAACAGACACTGTGCAGCTCTAGCCCTTTGCTGAGTATTTTTAGTCCCGCAGGGCTGCCAGGCACAGACTTGCTGGAAGCAGGTTTGTTGCCAGTGAAAACGTGCTTGCTTTACTATACCCCCCCAGCCAAACGATGCTTTCCCCACTCTTTGGGATGGAAAACAGAACAGTCACACACTGCCTGCTTGGAGAGGCCGGTGTGCAATGATGGTGCCCAGACATGGAGCAGCTCATGGAAAGCAGAGGGGTTTTTTTTGCCCTTGAGCCGATTATTTGCTTGGCATGACTCCGTAGCAAGCCTGTGGGATATGCTCAGTCCCAGGGAGCACCCCAGCTTTCCCTTTTCCACCAGAGCGAGAAGCATACCCAGCATTTATCCACACACAAAACCGCCTGTGCATTGAGGCAGAGACAGGCTTGCATTTTTTCTCTGAACAGCTTCACTCTCATCTCAGCCCTGACAAGAGAAACTAAAAAACCTCCACGGCTCTGTCAGCAAGATCATCACCCCAGCAGGCAGCTGGCAAAGAGGGTTTAACGCACACCTTGGAGGCAACAAGCTCATGGAGATTGATCATCCCATAAAAACGTCAGTTTGATCTCTTCTGCTCCTAGAAAATCCTCATCAGCTGCCTAACCTGGCCTCAAAAGAGCAGCACAGTCAGTGCAGCAGAGCCCACACCAGTACCCATTGCTTGCAGCTCACCAGCATGAGGACAGCTTCCCCTCCACCAAACCAGTCGAAGATGGGGTCCCAGCATCCTGCACTGACCCCTTCCCAGCCAGACCCAAGAGGAAGAAGGAGGGTGATGCCCTTCTGCTGTTGTTTTTTCCTTGCAGGACTTCTTTTTTTACCTTTTCTTTGTGATGCTCTGTTGAAAATGATTACATGGACAGGCTGTAAAAGTCTTGTATCCTGACATTTCCAGTGTTTCTGCAGAGAGCACCATGTCCCGGCATAAGTCCTTCCCACCCTCGTTGAAGTCAGACACCACCTTGGAGCAGCCAGGACATGTTGAGCCACCAAATCCCCATGGTCTGCCCTGGGGAAGGTCAGGTCTGACCCATCAAGCTGTGAGACAGCTTGTGGATGGCAGAGCAGGAACATCCTCAGCATCTCCACCAACCCACAGGGCCCGCTTTCCATTTTACCCTTGGTGGGAGATGTGGTAATTAGAGGCTGAGAAAACGGAAATTATTCCTGCGCACAAGACAAAGAGGGTGCTGAAGTGCCTTGGCTCAACAGTGGGAATTGCCGTTTTTAAGTGCAGAGCCTAGAAACGGAAATTTTCACCTGCAACAAGTCTTGGAGATGCCTTGGCCACATGCTCATGCGGGCCACCGGCTGAGATTTCACCTCCCCAAGGTGCTTCTGCCCTGCAACCACAGGACAGCTGCTGCTTGTGCCACGGCGTCTAGATGGGGCTTATCTGCATTGGAGATAGCCAGCTGAGCTCCACACGTGCCAGGAGCTCCTCACATCCCTCTCTAAAGCCCCACAGACCCCGAGGGCCTCTCTCCATCCTTCCTTTCCTCCCTCTATCCCTATGTTTGGGCACAGACCCTTATCTATATACTCTACAGGTTTTTTACAGTTTTACAAGCCTGGATCTGAGCAGCCCCATCTGCAAACTCAAGCACCCTGGCTTCTCCACTCTGGGCAATCCACAGGGAAAAAGCTGCATTTTGATAAGAAAACCAATTGGCAGATACAGCCTCATCCCAGCATCTCTCCAGAGTCCTTACATTACTCCCGGGATGTATTGTGGCCTCTGGAGACCTCCAGTCCCCTGAGAAGGATAAGGAAGATCCAATTTACCATGGGGCCCATATGGTGATGGTGCCTCCACATTCCCTAATGCAGTCCCGCCAACGGCAGGGTACCGCACAGATGGTACCTGGCTGATGCCAGAGACAACCCGTGGCCAGGACACCCAGGGATAATAAGGGAAATGAGGTATTCTAGATAGAAGTAAGGTGCCAATTTTTAGCAGCAAATGATCACATACTAAAGGGTAAGATGGATTCACAGAGGGAGAATCACCGCTGCAGAGAACTGTGCTATGGATGTGATTGAGACCTGAGAAAAGATGTAGTGGTGCCTCTTCTCTCATCCAGGCCTGGGAAGTCACCTGGGGTCCCCACACCCACAGCAATGTGTCCTTTGCTCCCCAGGGGACAATGCCCAACTTGTCCCTTGCTGGAGATGCAACCCTGGAAGGACAGGACATTTGGGCAGCGTCTCCACCTTTTGGACCTGTCTCAGAGGTGGCAGGGAAGCAGCGGGTGCACCTGAAGCATGGGGAAAGAGCAGACTGCAAGCAACAAGAGACAGCTACTCCCAGTATCTTACCTTAATGGGCACGCTTCTGCCCCAAAGGCTTGCTCCAAAACCAAAAAGCGGTTCCCATCCTCAGCCCTTGCTTGCTCCAAGGCGCTAAGCCAGAGGAGAAACCAGGAGGAAAAATGTCCAGATCTGGCTGTTTCTTTGCAGGGAGAAGTAAAGTGTTAGTATTCAACCGATATTTATACTTCCCAGTGGGAGGGGAGGCATTACACACAACTTCCAGTGGGTATTTTCAGAAAGCCACCTGCTCCTCGCCATTGTGCAGAAACACAATTGTTCCACAACAAAAAGCTTGTCAGACGATGAGCTGAAATCTCCGTCGGGTCCTCCAGCGCAGATATGGGGTGCATAGTGTGGAGGATGGTGAACACCCCTAACAGAGGTTGGCACCTAACTTTGTCACGTATACCATTTTACAGGACCGTGACACCCCTTGGAAAATGTTGTATCAGTCATGTTATGGTTCCTGACTCAGTTTCCCTGTTTCCAAAATGTGCTACGTGTCCTCAGCTGACCCCAGAGAAAGGGACGATCTCAAATGCGAGGAGGAATCTGGCATGGCAAGGTTCTGCTGGGGTAAAGACACATCAACACACAACCCCCCTGCCTTGGCACTTTGGGGTGACATGACAGACAGGGATGAGCCTTGGAGGGGTTCCAAAGCAGATGATCTGTCTGACAAGTGGGAACCCAAAGCCTGGCCCAGAGACTCAGCAAGCCCAGGCACACCTTTATCTCTGGGTTTGCAACAGACAAAAACACAACAAAGAGGAGAGAGGACAACAGGTCTGAAGTTGCTGCTAAACCCACGAGGATCCCAGTGTGGCCAGGAGCTCATGTGGGAGCACAGCAAGCATGCTGGTGAAGCAAGCGAACATGGTCACTGTAACAAGCCCATGAGCTGGACTTCACCCCGCTGCAGACCTGCCCCAGCAGGCAGAAGGGGTTACCCCAAACCATCAGAAACACAAACCAAATCCCTCAAATCCTGTCACCACAATCCCGCCCCAGTCACCTGCACCGATACTGTTTTGTAGCGGATTTCTACAGAAGTCCAGCAGCATTGCTGACACGACAAGGAAACAGCGATTCCTTCAATGGGTGAGTGGTTGGGAAACCACTTTGTGCTGTGAGCCAGACTCCCTGGAAGGGAGGAGAAGGATGTGCCTGATGCATGACACTGAGCTCACATCCCTCTTCCAGGATGTGGTCTGCACTCAGATCTATCCATGGAGACAAGAAGGGGTATTAACAGCAACCGACCCGACACAAAAAAGCCACAACACTGGTTACAATCATTTCCTTTTTCAATAGCTGGTCCACTTGCCGTCCCTGTACATGCACGTGGCTGTTTCGTCCTTTTTTTCTATAACTTTGCAACGAAACCCTATGTCCTTTGCTCTGTTAGGACAAAGCCTTTGATTTCTGCCTCTTTCAAGGTTAGTTTAAACAAGCAGCAGAGGCAAATGCAATTGCCACAGCTCTTCTGGAAGCAGCATGTCAAGGTTAACTAGTCCCTAGAAGAATCTCCAAGCTAAGCTGAGCACTGTGATCCCAGAAATTAGGCTGGTTTCCAGCCCAAGGTGGATGCAGACTCCTTTGAGAGGGGACGGCACAGAGAAGCAGTCTACAACTGGGGGGAGAAAATCATGTGCTTGTCACAGAGGCGGCATTGTTGCAGAAGCCCCCTCACCTTTGGGAAAGTGAGGGTTTGTGCCTCAGTTTCCCCAATAGCAGGGCATAACCTCAACCATCGCTGAGAGTCAGAGGATGACTGGTGATTTTCCATTATTTCACTTGAGGTTTTGCCACGGGTACATCCCTCCCACCCCATGACACTTTTGATAAAGAGTTATTTCATCTGGGAGCCTAACGCCCTGGAGCCGGGGGCCCTCCTCCTCGCTGACAAACCAGTCCCTGCCCTGCTTTAGTCACACACTGTGAGCACTTGCTGGTGCTAATTTATTCAGTGATGGGGGAAGTGTCACCAGCACGCAGGGGGGCTGCTGAAATCTGCACTGTGGGTGCACCCGAACCTTGTGAAAAGATGCAGAGGTGCCTCTTCACCCACCCCAGCCCTGGTACCCACACTACAGCAGGCAGCTTGGGCTTCTGTGCCCAGCCCAGGGAACACACAAGGCTGCTGCCTGTAAAGAAATCCCACAGCCAACACCGTGTGCATCCTAATGCAGTGGCTGCTCACCCTAAGCAGCTTGCATGCCTCATCTGCCCAAGATTCAGGGTTCCCACCACGTCGCCCAGCTTGCTGGCATCTCTTTCACACCCAGGAACATCATCCGCACCCTAAGCACGGCCCTCCGTGCAACGAGCCTCAGCAACAATAACTGCTCCCACATATCAGCTACACACCTGCCCATTTCCCATTATAAAATTTGGACACCAGCTCCATGAGTGGTGGAAAGGGAAAGCAGCTCAGCGATCTCCCCAGGACCCAGCGTAGCACCTCACTCCCTGCCCCGCTCAGGCAGGTCTTAAGCATTTTGCCACTATCATTCACTGGACCACAGATTTTGAGTGGTGTTGAGGAAAAGCCCAGGGAGGTAATTTGGGGAGCCAAAGAGGCAGACTGGGCTTTCAGTGTGAAATTTGGGAAGTATTAGAGGGTGTTCACAGCCACAGAGGACAGACCAGGAAAATGCCTAGTGTTGCTGGCTCCAGTTTGGACCATGGCAGGCTTGGGAACACATTTCTGCACCACACTTAGAGTGGTTTCACAGCCAACACAACCTGAAAGGGAAAAACAATGGTCCTGGAGCATGACCCGTGCCATGGGGGGGCCTCCAGAGCTCTGCAACACACCATCAACCACTTTAGCACACAAGCAGAGATAAAGGCGGTAAGACCTGCACCCCAAGCCTGCCTCATGCTCCCCATCCCACCTGCAAGCAATCCAGGGACTCTCCAGATGCATCAGGACATTGCTTTCCTCCGTACTCCCAAAACACCGGAGGTTTTAGTCCTTCCTATTCAAGAAGAGCAGTGACATCTTGGCTTGGGCATTAGATGATCCCAGCCAGAGGCAACTTAGATGGTTTTGGTAATTCAAGAGATGGGGTGGAGTGGGGTGTGTGTCCCCCTTGTATTCATCCCTTCTGCTTTCCCTTTATTGTGCTAAGTAACTTTAGCAAGGTATTTAATCCCTTTTCTGATGGCGCTGCTAATTACTAAACAGCTGCAGACATGCCCTGGTGAGGAGTGGGATACCAGCGTGACTCTCAGCTCTGTGCAGCCAGGCTCTCAGGATGTTCGGGCCAGATCCAGCACCAGAACAGCTCTGCAATATTCACGGGGAAAAAAACCTCAGACATACTCCATGCATCTCCAGTCCTGCTGGGACACGTGGGTGGATGGGATCTCTGAGCTGTGGTTGCTCAGCTCTCTAGGGCAAGGCAGGATTGCAGGGTTAAATCCCCACCTGGTTGAAACCTGCTCTTCTTCCCAATCATCCTCATGCTGAGGATAACCACAGCCTTCCCTGGCCAAGTCATGGTCCTTTGGCATCTTGTCTGTCCCCCCACATGGTTTGGAAGGGGTGGATGAAGCTGGCAGAGGAGAACAGAAGACAGGACTGGTGTCAGTAAGGAGCATGCAGAGATGGAGACAAACTCCAGCACAGCTCCCATACACTCCCAAGCCAGGCTGGAATAACCCTGTTGCCACTCACACGGTGCCTGTGCCCATCAGGACCCAGGCAGCCGGGTGCCAGCTCCCGGCGTCTCATCCCTATGGTTCATGGCAAGTGACAGGACATGGCATGGCATAAGCAGCCGTACAGGGACATCTGAGGACAGTGACATTTAAAAGGTGGCCAGGGGCAAGGCACAGACACTAGAGCTCTGTCTGCTTCTGCCTAACCCACATCGAGCAAGTCCACTTATTCAACCCACCCTCTTCGTTATGCACAGTTAGCCACACAGCCTCCAGCCAGAGCAGCAGGAAAGCACCAAGTGCCAGCCTTGGTCAGACAGTGCTGCAGAAAGGCTTCTCCTGCATTCGTCTTGCATTTTTAAGGCTTGTTTCTTGCAAGAAGGAGGTTCTGGTGATGATTCTGCCCCTGCACATCCTCAAACACCAAGAAGCAGAAGACTATGTTCCCAGCTCACTGTGCGAGTGAGGCGGAGGTCCTGAAGATGATGTGCTTTGAGAACTGAGTTGAGAAGGAAAATATAAGTTGTCTCCTTTCAGGAGAATGGTGGAATTAGTCAACCATCTGGAGCTGACCAACTACAACTAGATGTAGTCCACAAGGAAGACAAAAGGGATATTTAAGTCCAGTTCCCTCCAGAGATCCCAAGTACTGGAGGAGATTGGGAAGAACAAATCAAGCTTTTTGTGAATGTCACGAGCTGTGTTAGATCCAGCAGGGAGCTTTGAGCAGAGTCCCCGAGGGTTTCACCCAGCTCCACCAGCCCTCTCCTTCCTCTCTCTCTTCATTAACTAGCACCCCTGTCCCCCAGCTAATGACCCGCATGGTTTATGGGGCAGAAAGGCCATGTCCTGCAGCCCAGGAAGATAGAGCAGGACCAGGTGGCCTGGAGGGCAGAGCAGCCACGGACACCAGCCAGCTCCCTACCCAGTGTGGTCCCCATCCCAGCTGGGAGCCTCGGTGTATCAGTGGGGAGAGACAAGGGTGCCACCGAGTAACCATCCCCTTGAGATGTCCCCAAGGCACCCAGGGGTAAGTGAGCATGCTCCAGCCCATGCTATCACCATGCCATTTGGTGACCCTGTCACCCATCCTGCCTGCAGTGGTCCCAATGGTACATGCCCAGCACTGCCTTCATCCTTGTTCCTCTGCACCAGCACATGATCTAAGGATGCTCAGCACTGTGCTGGATAAGCAGAGAGACCAGCCAGAGGAAATACAGTGACCCAGCACTGTTCCCCTGATTTGGGGGATTTGAAAAAAACAGCGTAAGCTTCAAATTGAGGGAACTAACACAAAATAGCTCCAGAAAGCGTGGGGAGTGTCGTGTCTGCAGTGATGCAGCAGTTCTCTGTGTCAGCAGAGCTCTCGTCTGAGCATTTATCGTCACAAAAAGCAGCACTGGGCATTAGTTCAGCTCAATTTCCAACTTGTTCCCTCTTAAAATGTCAGTTCTGTGGAGCTAAGGTAATGCAGTGAGCTCTGTGTCCTTGCTGGTAGCACTCAGTGCACCCCAGGCAAAGCCTCATGCCTGGCACCGAGAGCCCCAGCAGCTTGTCCCCTTGTCCCCACTGTGCTTCCTGCAAGGTCCCACAGTGATGGCCAGCTCACCCAAGAAGACCGCTAAGGTGGTGGCCCCAACCATGCCATCATCACTCCCGGCCTGTGTATCCACCCATCACCTCCGAAGCACGTCCAAGAAGCATCCACCCCCGTTACGCCCATCGATGCAGAGTGCCTTGACACAGCACTTTGCAATGGCCCCCAGCACTTCAACGAGCTCCTGCACAAGCTGAGCTGAGCAAGCAGCCCTGTGGCCATGCACCGGTGCCAGGGATGATCCCCCAAACCCCCCCAGGAGGAGGCGAGAGCTGGATTTGGCCAATCCATGTGAGATATCACGAGGAGAGGGGGGAACAGTGTTTGCAGCTCAGCAGGCTTTTAGAGAAATTAAATGTAGGTAATTACACTCATGCACAACTGGCTGGAAGAGATGCAGGCATGGTGGTTTCCACCCTGTCTGTCTGGTTGAGCAGTGCTCCTGTGAGCACTCAAAAAACCGTGGTGGCCAGGAACCTTGAAATCCCTGGAGGGGGGATGAAGAGATGGGGATGACCCAATGCTTTGGCAACACATCTGCTGCCTGAGATGACAATGTCATGCACTATTAAAAGCAAGCAGCATATTAAAGCTCACAAGCCACCAGGATGCACATAGGGTTGGGAGTCCCTCTCCACACACAACTCAAGCACAGCAGCTGAGCCAACATTTTCTAGAAGGTTTAGTGACTGTTTTGCAGCTAGCTTTCGATTTCTGGCTTCTTTTCAACATGATTTTGGACCCTGGGCATCCTACAGTGCCCTGTTCCTGCAGATGTTAGACCAAGCAGAACCCAGCTCCACTGGCACTGGCTTAGGGATGATTCAGCCCAAAGCAGCCTGTCCCTGGGATCCACCACATCACTGCTGCAGTGCCAGCACCACGCTGCTGCGATGCTGCGCTCACTCCAGGGCAATGTAGGGGGAAAAAAGTGTCAGGGTTGGTGGGATGCTTACCCCAACAGAAGTGACTCCCTGCCTGGACTCCCATGCTGTGCCCTCCTCCCACCTTACCAAGCTCAGATGATGACTGCAGCCACCAGCTCACCTGAGATGAGCCAACACAGGGGCATTTGCCAAGTGATGCTCAGGACATGCACACCTGATAGACAGAGCTCCCCGACCTTGTCCCTACTAGGTAAATGCACTAATTTATCTTAACCAGTTTTGGAAGGGGCCCTGGTTTGGACAGCTGCAAGCCCTTCCCTGCCAAAATAGTGATTCAGTGCCAGCTTGTCTGAAGCGATGCTTGCTGCTGGGTTTCACTTTGCTACCACCCACATCAGGACCTTCAGTCTACACAGACAGAGCAACAATACCTCCTTGACCCAGAAATCAACCCAGTGCAGGAACTCAAGGATTGAATTTACTCTCGACCCAGCATCCTGAAAATGGGAGGTGGGATTTTTACGCATTGTCCTTTGCAAAGGGCTTGGCCCTGCTGAAGGACATGGTGGACTTCAGGCTTGACTAGCCTCAGCCAAAGCATTCACAGCACCTCTGGGCATGCACAGGTTAAACCCACCTTGTATATCTGCCATCGTCATGGCACAGTGTGAAGTGCTGTCCAAAGACCCTCTCTCCACTCCAACATCACAACCACACCTGCCAGTCACCTCATTTCAGCTCAGTAGAGCCACCTCCACCTATCTGGACCTGCTGAGATCTGACACCCCAGGACAGCTCAACGGCTGGGTTCATATGTAGCAACGCAGTGCATCCTTACAGGCAATGCAGCACACAAAACCTCTCCCAAGGTGCTCCCACTCGAGATGTAGAGTCAGCCTGAACAAGACTCATCTCTCCCTACAGCCAAAGCCACCTTCCTCCCAGGCAATGGGTCCCCATGGCACCTTTGCAGGTCCAAATCCTTCCATGCATGCAGTAGGCATTGATATGAGCCCACCTTGCTCCTAGATCTCAACAGACTTTCAAAGAACATTGGCCAAGCCTGAGGGCTGAAAGAAGATAAGGACCAAATCTTCCAGAGATATGGAGGAATCTAGTTCCCGAGGCCCAAGAACTGAATACTCACCCAGACTGGGCCTCACCATCTCCTCTGCCTTTTGAGAAGCACATGACCATCCTCCAGCTGTGTCTAGTCTGGGGAACATGGGACAGGACGACACAAGAGGGTTTCTGGGTCAATCTTGGTCTCGTGACAGGGAACAGATGGGTTTTCTGGTGGGACTGATGTTCTGAAAAGCAATTACACATGAAGACATCCCCAACAGACTATACTGTGCTCTGGCCCAGAGCCCAAGTCATCCTGGGTTTGGATTTTAATTAGCCCGGTTTTGGTATCTGTTCTCTACTTCCCTCCAGATAATGATTTAATTATTACAGACATGTCTTCAAATTAGCAGCTTCCTCAGTGGATTATTCAGCTGGGATCTCCTCAATTAGAGAGCCCATCTCACCACCATCAAAAGAGAGGCTGGAGAGAACAAAGGAAAACCGAAACCCTTCCTGGAAAGAGAAACCAAGCACCCAGCTCCTAAGCAGGGGCCACTGCCAAGCCCTTCTCCTACATTTATCCATGTCTCACAGTTGGTTAAGAAACCTAGCTCCAAAACACACCCCAAACGTCTGTATCACGCATGACCACGGTGGCATCAAGGCTGGTCTTGTCTTCCCACCATCAAGCCTTCCCACTCAGCAGACCACAAGTATGGCCAAGCACATTGTCCATGAGCCGCGACACAGAGGCACTGCGTCCCCACTAACAGGATTGCACATTTGGGGATCTGCTAGGAGAAGGGATCCCGTGGGGACCTGGTGAGGACCCTACTCATTGCTAGGCTACAAGTGCCCTTCTGCTCTCTGCCGGCTTGGTGCCACCCAGCAAGCCCCCCACGCTGGGAAGGGCCACAAGGGAGAAGGGAAGGCAGGTGCCTGGTGGGACCAGGCAGAGAGTGAGGCAAGGCCCCCTACAGCAACCCCCATCTCCTCTGGCAGTGGGACTAGGCAGGGGCCATGCTGAGGTTCAGCAGGGCTCCAGGCCTGAGGGACAAAGGCTGAAGAGAGAACAGCAGAAAAGGTTGCCCAAAAGAAATACCAAATGTACATGGAAAGTGAAGGACATGGCACAGCAAGGGTGAAACCTTCCAAGTGCAGCTCTACAACACAACTTGGTGCCAATGAGCAGTAACTCACCCACAGAAAAGCTTTGCCCGCAGCTAAATTGCCAAGCAGACAGGTTGTCTCTCCACTGCAAGGCCTGGGCACAGCATTTCCATGCTGCAGGGCTTCAGCAAACCCTCCTCCCCAGCCTGGCACAATCCTTCTCCGCAATCTAGACTGGGAAAAGTGGGAACACACTCATAAGGCACCCCATCTCTTGTTGCAAATGGCAATGAGCTCCAAGGACACATCAAGAACCACTTTGGTCCTTTTCCACCAATGCACTTGAACTACCGGCGACACATTGTGCTTCTCCCAGGACCCCCAAGATTTCCCTCGCCAGTTAGTGCTACAATCCCCATGTTACTACCAGGGAACCAGATTTTGCAGCAGCCACTGGCAAAGCTCTACCGCCTCTCCCTCCTGTAGCATGGACAGCAGCAGAAAATCTCCCCTGGCTCCTCTGTCGCTGCAGTTCACACTCCAACAGATTAGCTTAGACCAGCTGCAGCTCCTGCTGCTGCAGGAAGAGCCCTCGAGCCACACGTGAGGCTGCAGCTGAAAACACAGCCCAGTTTTCTTGAAGCACAGACTAACACCCTGTCTGTGAGCTTAGAGCGACTCTTCTCCTCTGGTTCCCCTCCTGAACACAAGAAAAACAGCTGGACCGCAAAAATAGCCATGCAGTGCAGCCTGTTATCCCAGCTAAAGGGCTTGGGGATACAGCCTCGGCACCCCTTGTGCTCTGAGTGGGATATGGAGCCCTGTTCTCTGGGCAATGAGCCCCAGTCCACTGCACCACCATGGGCACCTTGCACCATGTCCCTCCAGGGCACGGCCTGGCTCTGTCCTCCCTGCCAGCCACCGCAAGCCCCAGCATGTTTCAAGCTCTCCACCCCATCAGATTTGCTAAGGGAGATCAACAAATTTGCGAGCAAGCGTGGGGAGAAAAAAGCCCTGACAACACAAGTTCTTTCGTTTCATTTCCTTAAGATACCAGGCTAAAGAAGATGGGAGTGGAAGCGACACACAAGAGAAAGAGGGAAAGATTTTCATTAACCTGATCAGACCTCCTGGAATATGATAACAGAGGCAATAACAGACACCTCCCCCTTGGCCGAAGACAAAGAAAGGTTTCCTAGGTATGAAGAAGAGGAAGAAAATTGGAGTAGAAGAAAGGAAATGACTCAAAAATAGCTGAAATGTCAGATGTTATTAAAAAGCCTCCACCCAGAGAGAAATAATGACTGATGAGAACAGGGATATGATGGGGGAAGCTGAACAGCTGGAGAACAAGTGGGATGGGGAGCAAGCACCTGAGAATGGCTCTGCTCATCCCTGAAAGCCACCCTGGTGACTACAGTGGTGGGCTGACTTCTGCAGGTGTGCCTGGTGTGACCTGTGAGAAATTTAGGATGCTTTTGGCTGTGCCAGCAAGGAAGGCAAGAGCAGCTGCAGGAGACAGCAGCCCCAGACCAGCCTCACCCCCCTGCAGACCAGCAGGCCCTCTAGGAGCTGCCGTTAAATGCCTCCATATTTTGAAGCATCCTTCACAGAGGCCCTCATCCTGCTCTCTGGCCACTCCTGGGCCATGCTGCCACTGTACCACATCACAGGGTCCCTGCTCTGACTGCCTGAGGAGCTTTCTCAGGGTGCTTGCAGCACCATCAGCACAGCCACGAGCCCAGCTGCCAGAATCCCAAGCAGAAAAGCAAAGTGAGCAGTCCCTCTGGCATCCTCTGCAAAGGGTCACCCATGCCTCCAGCCCCCTACGGACCACCCCACCCTCAGAGGAGCTGAGCCAGAACATCTGCAGCCAGGGTGGAACAGAGCTAGGACCGCAGCCTCCAGCTGTAGCCGGCAGCAGCTGGTGCCTACGGTGCCTACGTTAGGCAAGCACAAGCACGGCCTTGCACGGCCCCGGCTTTTTCAGGCTGCTGCGGTGACAGCCAGGGAGAGGAGTGTCTGGGCTGTATCAGTGTCACGCAGCATTGCGGGCTCAGTGGCTGCCGCTCCAGAGCAAAGGTAGCTCCATCCCAGCCTGGGAGGTTGAGCTGAAGTCATGCTGCTCTTGCTCTTCCAGTGCTGACACAAAGCCCCTTTCCTGCTCCCAGCGTGGGGGCAAGCTGGCGCTCCCCAGCTGATCTGCCTCTCCAGCATCTATCTCACAAGCAGCAGCGTGAGGAGTTTTGCAGGCAGGAGCCGCTCAGATTCCCCGCAGCAGCCTCCCTTCTTGGCATCTCTCTCTATCACTTTCCCAGCTGTCTGTGAGCTGCATTTGCAGATAACATCCTTCTGAAACCCCTCAGCAGAGACCTCGATGTGCACACACCCAGCTCCCACCCCAGCTATCCGCAGAGGTAGACACGTGCGTGCTGAGCCTTGCTTTGGCTCCACATTAATATGCATATGATATGGCCGGAGTTGCTCTGAATCTGACAATATTCGCTTTTTGGAAAACAACAAGAAGCAAGAGTCCAACTGCACACATCTCCCTGCCGGAGCAAGGCTGAGGGCAGCTGGGAGCCAGGAGCTGCAGCTGCACAGAGGCCAGACTCTTTCAAACCCAGACCATCATCTTCAGAGGAAGACAGAGGCGATAAAGCTGTCCCAGCAGCCACCATCGCCTTCTCCTTAGCAGCATCCTCCTATCACCACCAGTCCGGACCACCTCTCTCCAGCCAGCCTGCTCTGGTTACTGGTGTTATTACCACCTGTCCTGTGCCCATGACTCCTCACAGATTTATGAAAGCTTTGGGCACTACCAAGTGCACTTGGCAGCTGCCTCAGAGCGGATCAGCCTCAAACCAAGCCAAGGGGGGATGGAGAGGGGCAAAAGGAGACCATGAAGGTCCCCAACTGCCCCAAAGACTGGTTAACCTGGACACTCATCAGCATCTCCCAATCATTTGGGGATAAATCCTGCTAAATCTCATGCTTTTGGGAGAACAGGCTCAGGCAAATCGCCAGCTCACCAGCGACTAGATTGTAGCTGCCCCATGGTCACTCTCCTTGTGTACACACTTGCATTGAAGGAAAGAGGGTGGAAAAAGCTGAGGGTGAAGGCAGTACATGGGAAAAACCTTCTACTTCCTTCTCCACAACAGGTTTTTGGCATTTTGAGGCACACCAGGTCAGCACACGTGGAGCCTTGGAAGGAGAAAATCTGGGCACTGAGTGATGGATGACCTACTGCAATCTTGGTCTGATAGACCAGGGTGGCTCTTCCTGGTAAGTCACTACACTCGTCCCCACCTGGGGCAGTGGCAGTACCTGCCTGGCATCTCCAATGGTTGGATTTCCTCCTACTTGCAGTGGAGAGCTACTTGGGGGAAACCAAGTAGCCAGTGTCAGCCAGCTATGCGGGGCTGGTAGCTGGTTTCCTCACCTTTTAAGCCTCCAAAACATACTTTTCTTCCCCCCCGCCCCTAGACTGAGGGAATTATCAACGCTTGTGTTCATGGCCTGACCATATTGCAGCAGGGTGTAGAACTCCCAGCTACCAGCCAACTCTGTTAGCTGTGTGTGCCTCAAGCCTGTGCTCGCCCACTGCTCCAGGAAGCATTTACAGCTCAGAAATTAACTCCCCCAGCAGTGTAAGGGTTTATTGCATAGAGATGGAAAGAGGAAAATCCAAATACCTTCAATCCAAAGTCTCCTAAGAAACACATCCATTTAGAGCATCACTCATGTTTTATAGCCTCAGCACCTCCCAGCTATGCTGAACCTCTTTTCACATCCATTGCATCCAGCACGGCTCCAAAATCCCCCAGTCAATGCCACAAAGCCAGTAAGCCAGTTTTCCACTTCACCCCAAGATCACAGCACATGTTATTAGCCCCTGGCTTCATTTGTAGACCAACAGATGAGCTCTCCCCGCCCTGCCAGTAAGGTCAAGAGGCTGAAATATGCTGAAGAAAAAAAGCCTGCTTGCTTCCAAGTTACACACCAGTCTGCCCAGTGCCCTGCATGAACTGCAAACACCAGCATGCCCTCTGCATCACCCGTTACAGAGAGACCCAGCTACTCAAACTGAAGCAGTCAGTCCCCTTCCCTGTATTCCACATCTCAAAGCCAGACATGCAAATGCAAATTATATATTTACTGCAGAGGATGTAATAGACACCTGGGGCACACACACGGAGGGTATAACAGGAACGAAGTGCAGTACACTGTGTTATCAAGAGCTCCTAAAGTGGGCAGGTACTTGAGCACAAGAGCATCTTCATGGGCAGTGCTGGGGAGACGGGTCTGTTCACCTCTGCTCTCCTCACCACAGGGACAGCTCAGGGGCTTGGAGGGCTCCCGCGATGGGCTGGAAGGGATTTTGGAGTGCCTTTCCCATGCCCCGAGATGGCCAAGCACACTTGGCCTGCCCTTCCCTGGGAAGGTCACCAACAACAATGGCATTTTCTTTGGCGGTCACTGAGGGTCCATCTCTTTGGTGAAAGGATGCGTTTTGCGGGGTATTTCGCTTGATGCTACATCAGGGATGAGTTTCCCCACCTGGACCCTGCTTCCCTGAACACTACTGCACCCCTGATTAACACATTTCACAGCACAGAGAGTAAAAGTAATAAATGTTCATTTACCCCAGAGATCGACACAGCTGCTTCATTACTTAAAGACCAGATTTCAAGAGCAGAATTTCACCCTTTGTAGCATAACAGATGTCCTGCACTGAGCCATGCAGCAATACTTAAATAAAAAATGGTGGCTGTACAATAGCCAAGTCATTTGAGAATTAAAGCGCTGGTATTTTTAGGCAGCAGGAGTACGTGTGGGAGAGATCTCAAAGTGCAGGCTGATGCCATTTACTGCAGGGCAGTTAGAATTAGATTTATTGACGACGTGTGATTTGAAAGCGACACCAGCGCTCATGAAGAGCCACGCGGTGATCAGCAACGCTGAGGCTTATTTCAGCTTCATTTTAAGAGACAAAATTTCTTTACATACATGCAAATATGAAGGACATGCAGAACGAAAGCCATTTCTACTTGCAGAGATGCTCTCATTGCCATCTCCAAAAATGGCCACTGCAAAAGACTTGTAACTAAATTAACTAGAAGCAGATGATCAAAAAGGGGAAAAATGCTCTTTTTTTTTAATATGGCAGCCCCAAAGTGTTGGCAATAATCAAGTGATTATCATCCAGGTTTTGATGCTGGGAAGGAGGAAAGAGAAGTCTCTCTTCATCAAATACTAGCTGCTCTCTGGGTGTCATATCTGGATACCAGACAGGTAACAGCAGCAAAGCAAACCCTTTCTGGACCTGGGCTCAAAGGAAACACAGCTCTGATCTAGAAAGATGAGCCTTCTGCCTCCAATTAAACACTTACTAGATTAAAATTAGTTAAGTCATATTATTCTGCACATGGCAACTGGAGAGCCCAATCCTCTGGAAGGGTTCAGGGAGGTGTCTCTCCAAGGGATGCTTGCAGTGACCTTAGAGACCTCGTTCTGTCCCCCGTGTCTCAACAAAGCTTGCAGGCACCTGCCTCCAGGTGCTGCGATGCTGGGGAGCAGTGAGGGCAGCAACTCTCCAAAAGCAGATGGGAATCTCCAGGACTTCCACTTACCTACAGTCTAGCACAGCCAAGTTTTCCAAGTGGCAAAGCAGCAGCCAACATTTGGTTTGCTCAACAGCTCCATGGGTCCTTTAGGGGCTTGGGTTCACAGCTCCTCTGCCCTCACAAAGCTTCCCGCAATCCTCCCCAGCCTGCCTTAGCCAAAATGCCTGGCTCGCTCTCACCATGCAGGCCTGGCCCTGCCTGCCTCCTCACTGCAGGAGATGTGGGGATCAGGTCCCCCTTTGCTCATGCCAGTAGTGCATCCATGGCTGGACATCGCCACTGACGTCCCCAGACATGCAGCAACTACCAGGGTGGCACAGGGACTGGATCTCTGCTGCAACCAGCAGCTCTGCAGGGGGATGCAGCTGACGGAAATGCCATCCTCAGCTGGGGTAGGAAACACATTATCGGCACAATGGGATGGCAAAGGCACCGTCAGCACTATGTCCCAGGGATGCCCACCCTGGCCGACCCACACTAGCCCTGGCCAGAAATCAGCTGCGGCGACACCAGGAAGCCCCATGGAAACAATCTCTTGTGCATACACAGGAGAAAAGCAGTATCTGGCTGTGCCGCCCTCACACTTCATTCCCACCACCCCTTCCTGAGAGCAGAGAACTCAGCTTTGCAGCATGCCAGGGGAAGCAAACATAACAAGAAGACATTCAGCACCGCAGCTACCTCATCCTGCAGAGAAACTGTCCAAGACGCTGTGGCACTTTCCAAGCCTCAAAACGATGCCGTGTTCCAATGAGCCTTGAAATGCTGCCCTGTGCTCCCCAAACCTAGGTCTCACCCAGGGAGACCCACAGTCTAGCTGGGTGCTCCCTTGGATGAAGCAGGAATTTCAAGCCACAGTGCTTTCTACCACCCCAGGGACACAAGGCTCAGGTCTGTCCCTGAAGGACCAAGGACAGGAGGGTGCAGATCCTGTAATTCCCTGGCTGTGGGGCTGGCCTGACCTGAGCTCCCTGAGTGGGCTCGCAGGACAGTGGGCCATCAAGGCACTTTATGAGAGCTCACTCCCCCAAATAAGAACATCATCTTGCAACTTCACCCGGAGAAATCACACTCGCACAAGGTACTTGCAGGTTATGTGGGACAGTTTGGGACCAGAATAACTTCCTTTCCTGGCTGATCAGTGTGTGAATAAATCAGCCACAGCCAAAAATAACCTCTGGACCTTTTCTGACTCCTTCCTGCAAAGCAGTTTTGGAGGGATGCTAGAAAGAGGCCAAGATCTAGTTAGTACAGCTGCCAGACACTGAATTATGGGGCAGATTAACTGGATTATCGAGGCTGTAAACTTTGTACAAGCCCATCTCTTTCCCCTCACTGTCTGCAGCCCCTGGCACCATGAATTTCTGCAAGGGGAACAGCAGTAGGCACCACCACCAGACCTATTTAATTCATGCCTAAGAGCTTCAGATCAGGTTTATGACACCTGTTTTAATGCCACAGCAAGGCTACAAATATCTTTCCTGATTTTGGAAGCCAGAAAGGCCAGGCTTTGGCAGGAGAGGATCTGTTTGGAGATGTACTGCACTAATGAGACTCCCAGAAAGGTGAGCGCTGGGCTGGAAGCACGGCCAAACATTCCCCTTTCCCCAGGCTCCAGCTATCTGGTGTGCAGCCCAAGAGATAGCCTACCTCTTGCCTATCAAACCCCTCAGGGCACCACGCAGCAGCCAGCCCTGCAACAGTGCGTTTCTTCTGTCCCAGAAGATCAGCTGCATCACAAACAATGCTAGCCAGGGAGGTAAAACCCATTCGTAATTATGGAAAAAATTCATTCTACCAAGAAAAGGTGGAAACAGGAGCTTTAAATCAATGTGCCTGGTGGATGGGCAGCAATTTTGGGAATGGGTCCCTTCCGGTGCTGTGCCATCCTGCCCTGACGATGGATCCTCTCCCCTCTGGGATGCTGGATGGAGAGGATCCTTCCCTGCTGCACATCCCCGCGGCACAGCACTCGCTATTTAAAGCTATCGGCCGCACGTTGTCAACGTCTCACCTCCCTGCAGAGGAGCTGGGCCCATGCCCCAGCGTTTCCTGGCCTGACACTGCCTCCGTGACCCCCAGCATGCAGTGGCAGGGGCTCGGCACAGCTGATGCTGCCTGGGAGGCTGCAGGGGAGAGGGGCATCACACAGCAAAAAACCCTGGGAACTGCCCGCTCCTGGAAATTGGTCACAACAGACAGGAGGATGGGGGAAATGAGCTCTCATTCGCCACTTGCTTTCTTCTTCTTTTTTTTTTTTTTTTTTACCCCCCGTTTGTTTTTTTTTTTTAAATGCAATTAAAGGCAGCTACCCAGCCGGTACTTCCTCGCGCTTGCCAAGAGAAGCGTGGCAGAAACTGAAAACCGGGAGCTGAAAAAAAAATATCTATCTGCATTTCAGATAAATTCCAGCCTTGTCAGTCCTGCAGGATTACAGTGCTGGAGACAGCGACCCATGAGCTGATTTAAAACACCAGGGTGGAGATTCAGGAAAGGAAGGGCAACTTGGAGGACACAGGGTCAGCCCTCTCCTCGCCAGCGACTTTTGGCCCTGTCTTTTGGAGAAGGTTTGGCACCCAGCTCCAAGATCCCTCCACCTCCCCACTGCAGGATGGAAATCGCTGCACTGCCAGTGCTGCACAGGGGTTGAGGGGCAGGCAGCGTTGCTCTATGCACAGCTTTGCACATAAATGAGAGAGAGAGAGAAACACCCACTTCATTCCTTAGGGCATCCTCACCGCACAAATTAAATGGAGGGCTTTACGACGTCCCCACAAGGATTTTAACCCGCTTGACCACAGCCCAGAAAAAAAATCCAATTATATCAGCACAACTTTTTTTAGCAAAGAGCCCTGAATCATTTTTCACTACTTCTACTCCAGATGGGCCCAAATGCGGACCTGTCCCCCAACACTGCAGTTGTTTCATGTGATATTTTCCCTTCCAAATGCCAACTCGTGTGAGCACACCCACACGTGCACCCACCTCCAAGCCTTTTGGCATCATTTGCTCTGAGAAGGGCCCTTTAAGCACTGAAAACTCCCAACCACATCCCTCAGGAGCTTGGTCAGGGCTTGGACCCACTTGTGGAGCCCAGGCCAGAGCCCTCACCCTCAGTCAGGACCATCAGTCACCCCCACACTTGGTGCTTGGCATTTCACAGAAAGCACCTGTGAAGTAGGGGGTTGTTACTGCACTTTACACCTCTCTGGTAAGAAAGCTGGGCAATGGACTCAGAGCATCCTTCCCCTCCAGCTACCAGCCCGGAGACCTCCCAGCTCACTTTTGGGAATCACCTGGGAAACCTCAGACTCACCAAAGCATTCTTTAGGAAGAAATTAATTGTAAAACAAGGTTTCAAGGTTTGCTAAAAAAATCCAGTATATGTCTGCTTGGCTGGAAAACATGAAATGGCAGTGGGCAGATACTCGCGCTGAAGTCATTCCTTGTCCCCAGAGAGTGGAGACCTCCAGAAGCATTTCCAGTTGGACCCAAGTCTGGGTTCAGCACCCTCTGAGGTTTCAGGGCTGCCTCCCTCAGCTTCAGCGCAAACTCCCACCTCTAACAGAGTATTTAGGCTCTCTCTTCACACTGACTCACGGCCATGATCTCCCCAGCCAGCACACCACGATCCCATCATCTGCCCAGCTCGCACTCACTCAGCCTCCCTCTCCTCACACTACCACACTTGTGCCTGTCCCTATCCCCCTGCACCCCAGCAGGAGCTGCCTGAAAGAGCAAGGCTTGAACAAAAGGGCCCTCAAAAGATACAGGCAAGGAGGTTTTGAGGGTGTTTTTTACTGGCAGCACGTTCTTAGACAATTGAGACAGGCAGGAACCCAAATCTCCAGCAAGATCAATCCCCGAGCATCTGCTCTTCAACTGCTGGCGAGCGTGGAGGCACAGCTGGACCAAGCCACTGGTGCAGAGCAAGACCTCCTCGCCCTCGCCATGAAGCCAGAAAGCTGCACAGAGATGGACAAGCCATTTAATCCCACATCGGCCAAGTCACAGCTGAGCTGGCCACCCTGGAAAGCCAGATCACCAGTCCCACCATCAATGTCTCAGAAACCTGCCAGTTTAGCGGCTCCCCATCACCCTTCAGCTGGTGATATAAGTCCCAGCCAACCTCTGGTCTGTCTCCTTGAAAAGAGATGTAGGAGAAGCAAGCACCAAATCTGGGAAGTCATCTGTGCAACTGAACACCTCTGGGTGCCACGGGGACAGCACCAGCATCCTGTGCTGGCAGCTCCCTGACAAATCTCTAGGGAAGTCCCCAGAGATCAGTCCTGTTTCCCAACCAGCACTGTCCTGAGATGCAGGGAGCACCGCATTGTGGTATCCCCAACAGCACAGATACCTAAGACTCCCAGACCATCAGAGCTACGAAAACACTGACTTTCCACCTCCTGGGCAGGTTTCTGGGCAGCACTGCAAACAAGAAACTCCTGAATCACATGGGCACACTCATCCAGGTACCAAACTCCAGCTCACACCTTGCCTCTGTACCAGCTCACGCTCGCGAAGTGGCATGGTGGTATCAAACCCACCAGGAAAACTTCATTCCAGCGTATGAGCAGATGGTGGCAAACGAGCTTAAATGAATACTTTGCCAACCCTGACTTGGCCAAAACCAGGGCGTCCCCTGAAGGTTTTGCACAGCTTTAACAAAACCCAGCTTCCTAAGCCAATTGCTGTTATAATGATGCAATTTAGGGGATAAACAAGCCCTTAAAGGCTGGTTATTCAGGAGAAAATCATGGTGTCTGGAGGCAGCTTGCCACAGCTGTGATGAGATGGCACCAGCTGACAAGTGGATGGGAACCAGTATGAGCACAGCTGGAGCTAGCCAAGCTGGCTGGATGCTCACTGGGCTGGTCCAGCCCTGAGCACAGTGGGCATCTGCCCAGTGCCAATGTCCAGGCTGGACCAGCTTGGTGAGCATCTGCCCAGTTCCGAACTGGACCAGCTTGGCGGGCATTTACCTGCTACCAAGCTCCAGGCTGAACCAGCCCCATGAGCATCTGTCTAGCCAGCATCCCCATGAGCTGGTCCAGCCCAGAGCTCAGTGCCAAGCAGACACTCACTGGGCTGATACAGCCCAGAGATTTGCACTGGGTGGATGCTTGCAGGGCAGATGCTCGAGGGTTGGAGACAGTATTCAGGGAGGTAGGGGGATACAGTGTGGGGAAATCAGAGAAGCAGAAGGCCAGGGTAGGGCCAGTCTCACCAAGATGCCTTCCCCCCCTCCTCACTGTAAGGTGGCAGCATGAGGGGGATGTGGGGGGGGGGTGCAAAAGGACAGCTTGGGACCATACTGAGGGGCTTCCAGGGGCAGAGAACAGCTGAAAACCCCTCCCCACTCCTGAGTTACAGGAACCACTGCTCCCCCCCCCCAAATCACGCAGCCTCAGGGGAGGTGGATGTGCCCACCCCTTCACCCCTCCTGCCTGCACACCCAGCGGGGATGGGGGAGCACATCTGCCTTCTCAGCCCCCTGCCTTGTGGCCAGCTGTGTGTGTGGGGTGAGCAAACCCTTGGCTCAGATGCCCAGCCTGGGGGTAATGTCAACGGACAGCAAGTCCCCCCACAACCCAGATAGGGGGTGAGGATGACATGCCTCCAGCTCAGATGTAACCCAAGGGAAACGGAGGAGCTCAGCACACCGCCTGACCCAGACACCCCCTCCAAGGGGTAAAGGGGTGGGAGACAAAGCACCCCCGGACTGAAGCAGCCCCTCCCGGGGGCCAGAGCATCCCTGCGGGGCACGGCAGGCCAGAGCATCCCAAGCCCAGCCCCACCCGGGGGACAATGGGGAGCAAAGCCCCACCAGCTCACCCCCACGGGAGGGCGCAGAGCATCCCTTCGAGGGAGGGGGGGCAGAGCATCCCCGAGAAGGCAGAAAGGGTAGAGCCTCCCGAGTCCAGCCCCACCAAGGGGGCAGAAGCGAGGCTGAGCATCCCCTACCTAGCCCCTCTGGGGGACCACGGGGGCAGAGCGTCCTCCGCCCGGTTCCGCGTGGGGCGAAGCATCCCCCTGGGCAGCATGGGGCCGCCCGGCCCCGCCCGCACTCACCGACCGCCGAAGTCGCTGGAAGCCGCCGCCGCCACCGCGCCGCTGCCTCCCGCTGCCCGCCCCGCCCCGCCCCTGCGTCAGCATCCCCGCCTGGCCACGCCCCGCTGGCCACGCCCCGCGGGGTGAGGTAGGGGTCGGGGGGCTGGGGGGACAGGAACCCCCCTGGGAAGGGCATAGAACTCTCTTGGGGGGCAGGAACCTCCTTGTGGTTTAGTAGCCCCCAAGGGGGCAGGACTCTCCTGGGGGGCTTGTGTAGCCCTGGGTGTCCCTTCCCTCCCCCTCCAGCTGCAGAGACCCCCACTGTGTGGGAGCAAAGATGGGCCAGGCGGTGGGCCCCATGCTCTGCCACATCCCCTTCCTCGCCATGCCGAGGCCCAGCTCTGAGCTGCGGGGGGGAACAAGGCACATCGCCCCTCCTGGTTTCGGTGGCAGTGGATGTGCGAGGCTGTACCATCGCCCTTGGCTCCTTCCCTGGTGAGGGTCCCTTGCACCCTGAAATGGGATTTGAGACAGAGGCTGCCCAGGAACTGCAGCGGGAGCAGCTGAAGGGCTAACCCACCCCAGCATCCTACCCCACACAGGGAGACATCGTTAACAGATAAGTGATTAATTTGGGGCCCCTGAAATCACAAGATGCCACTCCTACCCTCACACAGCCCCAGCATCCAGCCCTCACCAAGGAGCTCTTCTCAGCGAGGCAGCTGGGAACGAGTGGGATCACCGGCACCGTCAGGGAGCGGCACCAGTTCCATCATCTTACCAGGCTTTATCAGGGACATTGAGCTCATTCATCAGTATTTTTGCTGGAGAACTTTGGGGAGGTCTCAGACAAATACCCTCAACCTGCTAGGGGAGGAATTGTGCTGGATCTGAATCCCAGCCAGACTCGGAAACAACTGGCTTTGTATTGCTTCATTAACATCCTGGTAAAATTTTATCTGTTTTCCACATGCCAGAGTTTTCCAAGCCAAGACAACCTCTACTTTTCAAAAACAATACTGTGATACAGTTCTCGAATGATGATGATAAATAGCATCGTCCAAAGAAAACATTTTCAAGTACCAAAGAAGTGGGTAAAGCCATCAGAGCCAGGATCTGGTTGTATTAACTGCCATTCCCCTTAATTTGATTCAATTGTTTTAAAAACAGATGAATTAGAAATAGCATTTCTGTCAAGGAATGGCCTTTCCTGTCTGGGATGATCAAAAGTCTTCTCAATCATCAGGTATGTTCTTTGCTGATAAAATGCTCTTAACATATTTTAAGAAATGCTGAGAGAAAGAAATGTAGTCGGGAACATAAGTTACATACACTGTTAGCTCCTGGCCGTGCCTGGAAAGCAGAAGAAATGTGGATTCCTGCGTACCCTGTGCATTGCCTTCTTTCAGGGAGGCATGAGAGGTGAAGCCACAGCCCTGAAAGCATCTCACCGCGGCCCCAGCCTCCCAAGAGCTGAATCATCTCCTGTGGTCTTGTAGTAAAGGAGCACAGGTGGAAAATGCAGCACTCTGGGGGCTGATCGGTGCCTGTTGAAGGAGGGAGAGCCAGACAGGGCTTGTGCTCTTCTGCTGTTGTGTAAATTCCAAAGGAGGGGAGTGGGACCCACCAGCCTCCCGGTTTGGACTCCTCCAGGACTGGCCAGGACTCCCAACCAGCATCTGCTCTTGGTGGTGCCCAGATCCCCGATTCAGCATGGCACTAACATTCAGCCGGTCACAGGCCCCAAAATTTCCATCAGACTCTGGGCTACTGTTCCCATTTTCTCTTTGTGGATCCTCTTTAAGTGGTTTCTCCCCCATGAGGTAGCATCACTTCTTCAACAAGCATGGAGTACCCGATCTAGCCCTAAAAGAAATAGTAAATGGTTTACAGCTGGTGATCACCCATGACTGCACCCGCAGGTGAGGTGACACCCACCATGAACACATGGGATGGGCACTGGGAGCTGGTGGTGCAGGCTGCGCTCCCAGTCCCCGGTCAGCAGCTTTCTGCAGGGTGATGGTGAGCTTTGGCTGAGGCACCCCAGGGTGGTGGCAGACACCCAGGGTCGGGGGCATGGCTGGAGCCAGGGATTTGGGGAGCGGAGGGGAATCACACAGATGTTGGCACTGGGGAAGTGCTCAGGGGGACAGTGGGCACGAGTCGTTGCTGGAAGGGGTAATTGCTTCAGAGCCCCTTGTTACTGAAAGGACTGGGGGGTGGACTGGTGATGCAAGTACCTCAGGGTCCTTGTGACTGGGAGGACTGGAGGGAGCCATTTCCTCAGAGGCCCCTCATCACATGGGAGCACTGGCAGGCAACTACCTCAGAGGTCCCCATTACTGGCAGGACTGGGGACCCAGTTACCCCAGAAGCCCTTATTACTGGGAGAACCAGGGGTGGAAATCCCCACTGGGGTGGGCGCCTTGTTATGTGTGTGTGAGGTGACTACCTCAGAGGTCCCTGTTACCTCGGAGGCCCTCATTACTGGGAGCACTGGGGAGCCAGCTATCCTAGAGGCCTCTGTAACTGGGAGGTGATGGGAGGCAATTACCTCAGAGACTCTCATTACTGGAAGGGGAGCTATCCCCTCAGGTGCCCTTGTTACTGGGGGGGGCGATTACCTCAAGGACCCTCATTACTGGGAGGTCAGTTACCTCAGGGACCTTCCTTATTGGGAGCATTAACCCTCAGGGACCCTCGTTACTGAGGGGGCCAATTACCTCAGGGACCCTCGTTACTGGGGGGTGTCCCCTCAGGGACCCTCGTTACTGAGAGGATAGACCGCTGGTACTGGGGCTGTTCTTACTGGGAGGACTGGGGCGGCAGGGGGCGCCACCCAGCGGCAGCGCACAGAGCTACCCCTCCCGTGCCTCCGTGACGTCAAAGCGGCGCGCCGGCGGGGTCGCGGTCGGATGACGTCATGGTCTCGCGCGGGGGCGGCGCTGTCCCCGCTGTCCCCGCGGCCCCGCTGCGGCCCGGGCGGGACATGGCCCCGCGCGGCCGCCCCGCCGCCGCCGCCATGCCCAAGAGGGGCGCCCGCAAGCGCCTCAAGTTTCGGGCCGATGATGTGTGCTCCGAGCGCGGTGAGGGCCGGGCCGGAGGGGAGCGGGGCCGGGCCGGGCCTGCAGCGGGGCCTGGGAGCAGCGGGGCCCGGCCCTGCCGGGGGGGGGGCCGGCCTAGGCTGGCCCGAGAGCGGGGCCTGGGCCGGGGTCAGGGCCCGAGGGACGACGCGGCCTCGCCCGAGGGATCGAGGGGCCTGGGCCTGGCCTGGCCGAGGGGCGATGGGGACGGCCCAGGCTCAGCGGGAGGTGGATCTGGCTTGATGTGGGAGTGTGGGAACCAGCTGTGCTGGGCTGTGGAGCAGGAGCCTGGGCCGGGGGATCAGCCAGGCTCGAGTCGGGCTGCGTGAGGCGCGGCGTGGGGCTTGGCGCTGGGTGAGGTGGAGGGAGGCAGAGACCCGGGCTGGGCAGGGGGGTGTGTCCCCTGGCCTCCTAGACTGTTGGGCGGGGGTAGAGGCCTGCTGGGGCTCCTGGCCAGCCGCTGTCTGCCTGGGCGCATTTTCCTGCTTGTGCATCTCCAGCTCAATCCTCTGTTCCTGTGGGGAGTGTCCCCTTGAGGGATTGCAGCTCTTAGACCTTCTATCCCCACCTTTATAATCCGTAATCCTGCTGACGCCCTGTCTTCCGACTCTCCTTCAGTGACGGTGGCAGATTATGCTAACTCAGATCCGGCTGTTGTGAAATCTGGACGGGTGAAAAAAGCCGTGGCCAATGCAGTTCAGCAGGAAGGTGAGTCTACACTGGCCAGTTTGCCTTCCCCAGGCTGCCTCCCTGTTTGCTGGCCTCTGCATGATGTGGGAAACTCCCCTTCCATGGCCTGAGAAAATCTTGTCTCATTTAGTGCCTGAAAACAAGTCTCTGTCTCTCTGCAGAATGAGGTATTAAGGATCTTAGGAGGTTTTACAGAAAGCCTGTCAGAAGTCCAGTAAGAATTGCTGAGTCTTTGTTAGTGCCTGTAATAGAGGGTCTTTTTCCGTTAACTACCGGGTGTTACCTCATGCTTGAAACAGAAAATAACATTGATGGGAGTCTTTTTTACCTCCTGTAAAACTGTAGACAACTTTATTAGCTGGTAAAATTCTTTGCAGTGAGAATAAGGTTGTGATAGTTCTGGCATATTTGTTTGCCCCTCCCTGTGCTGTGAGCTGCAAGGTCTTTTGAGGGTGTTGCTGTTTCCTTGGTGAACTGTATAAAGGAGTTTCCTGGAAAGGTATTGTAATAAGTTGTTATCTACTTCCTCCTTGGTTTTTAGCTTCTGGGAACATTTGGAACCAACACACCCTGTTTGCTATTTGGGTCTCAACTTCTAAATGTAGCTGGTCACATGTGTTGCAGGTGAATGGTACTACATTGACAGTGACAACTGAACCCTTCATATAGGAAAACTCTTATTATATTGCTGAAATCTTACACCTTTAAAGAAGATATGCTCTTTGCAGGAGTGCCTGTCATAGGGAAACTGTATGGGGCAGCTATGCTGGTAAATACCCTTTTTAGCAGCTGTTTCTCAAGCTTTTAAGATCAGGGCACCTCCCTCTTCTGTCACCTCCTTTGGGAGGGGGTTTCCCTCTTCCCATTCCCTCCCCTATTCATCCTTCTGTATTCTGTTTCTCTGAGGCAGTGGCTCAAAGTATTGCCCTTCAGTATAATACCTGGCAAACTGTTGTCTTTTCTTTCTCCCTGGCCCACCACCCTGAGTCCTTGCATCCAGCATTACCTGCTTTGTCCATCTTAACCCCTCTCCTACCATCCTGCTCTGTTTCTGGCTCACCTCCATGCTATCTAGGTGACTCCAGGTCACGGCAGTTCCCTGCCTACCCCTTTCTCAGGTCTTTGCAGTGCAGAATCACTGGGGCTTTCCCTTCCTTATGCCAGGGATCCTCTGGATCTCTCCTCCCCAGCCCCAGGGCTGTGCTACAGCCTTATCTGGTGCAGTCCTGACGCGTGCTACAGCCTTATCTGGTGCAGCAGGCCACGGCCATGGGGATAGCAGGCAGCTGGGAGGAGATGGCAGCCTCTGCCCAGGGAGCTTTAACCTTTGGCCTCACGCACCTCCTGTCTCTTGGCTCCAGGTAAACATTGCACTTTGTGCAGCTGCCCGCACGTGGGGAGCCAACCTCACGGGGAGGGAAGCAAAGGCCAGGTGGAATTTTCCTGAGCTTTTTTCCTCCACATCCTAACCCCCAGGGGTGGGGTGGAGATTAGGACAGTGAGATGAAGGGGAAGTGCCTCTGCAAGGTTGCAGTGCAGTGTGATGCGGGACTTGTGTGGTCGACTTAGATGTTGATCTTTCCTTTGCAGAGTTTGATGGTTCCTGTTTCTAAACCTCTTTCTGAGTCTCTTGTCAGTTGCCCTCTCTTGCTTGGCTGTATTTGATTTCATAATTTACTGTCATCTGTGTTGACATCTATTTTTCTTTTTGCCTAAGAAAGGTCTTGTAGAGAGGGCGGTATGATTTGACAGTGAGGGATACCACTGGCATGAATGTATAGTGTACAGTGTAAACTGTGCAAAGTGAGGCAGAACTGCTTTAGCAAAGCACTGAAGTATCTCTAGTCAGTGGGTACAATCAAGCTCTTTCTTAAGACTGTCTTTCCAGCTGCTGTCTTACCATTTCAGAACCTTGTTCTGTCATTAGAAATGAGAACATTTCTTGCCAGAGTTTATGTTTAGTAAGTTCTTGATTTCCCCCAAACCCGCTGCTCTGTCCCTTTAATTCAAATAGCATGTCTTGCTCTCCAGTGGCTCTGGTGACTGTAACGGAAGTAGAAAACCATCCTGGGCTTCAGTTTGTGCTGGGTTAGAAAAGCTTTAGCAGTGCAAGCCTCCTCTGGTGTAGTCAGGTGCCTTTTCTTCACCCAGTGCATTAGGTTGAAATTCAGCTTTCTTGAATTAATTCTACAGACTATTTGCAAAGCATTTGTAATGCTGTTACAATGTTGGTCGTTATGACAGTGCCTGTCATAACAGCTGTAATGTAGGACCACATCTTCCTTTTTCAAGGATGCCATTACTGCCTCACACGTGTATTTTTCTGCCCTAATGAGCCCTCTGTTTCCAGATCAAGTTTTAAAAATAATATTTCCTAGCGGGAGTGTGTCTAAACATCTCCCCAGAGGCAGCAAAACCCAAAACCAGCCCAAAACCCAACTCATTCGACTAGCTCTTTTCCTCATTAGGCCAGAGTCTTTCCCTTCACTGGATTCTAGGGTAAGTGGAGCTTCTGTGTGCTTGGCGCTCAGTTATATTGCTGATGGATTGTGTGTCATCAGCCACAGGATCTCTATTCTGCTGAGTAGGGCATCTTCTCTGTGTTCATAGAGCAATTACAGAGTAGGTGCTGGCTTTATACAGGCTGAGCAGTGGTCATTCAAAGAAGCTCTGGTGTGCAGGGGAACCAGTTAGCTCTGTAGAAAAAGAGCCTGTTGTTCTATTCAGTTGTAAACAGCTTCAGCTAAACCAATGGAATCATCTGCATAATGTGCTGTTAATCATCCTCATTGTTCATTCTTTAAAACAAAAAGCGGAATGATTATGTTTCCAGTTCTCTTACCCTTACTAATCTTTCTCTGACGAGGTAATCCTTGAGCCCAGGATTTACTTGCTTGTGTCACTCACCAGAAAGCTTTAATGCAGTTAGCATTCTTAGCTGTGTCAGTGGTTCTACTGAAATATCTCCTGAACTCGGATCACCTTTTCCTCTCTGCTGTTATACTTACTGTGGTGTTGCTTGTCATTCTAGTAAAATCCCTCTGTGGTCTGGAAGCTTCTTGCGTTCCTGCTGAGGAAGTTCTCTCCGTGTCAGGAGAGTCTTGTGACAGCAGTGATGAAATGGATACAAAGGAAAGCATCAATGGGCGAACTGCATCTAGAAAAAAGAAGAGCAAAAGACACAAAGGTATGGTTGCCAGCTTCTCCTGGGGGTCTCTGTGGGGGCTGCATCTGCATCTTCTGCATGTGTGATGTTAGTGTTTGCTATTTACAGGCTAGTCATGGGGCTCTGGGGCTTTCTGTAACTTGTATGTGCACAAAGAAATGCCAAGGGTTAAATCACTTTTAAATCTGCTGGGACTTGGTCAGAGGTGTTGCCTTTTCACAAAGGCAGAGCCTTGGGCATGAAATCAAAGCCTGAGAGCTCGTTGCCTTCAGTAAACTTCCCTCAACCTTGGAAAACAAATGCTGCTCTTCAAAAGAGTTGTGAAACTTTGCCACTGAACATGTTACTTCATTGCACAAGTTGGTGAAAGAAGGGTTTGCTTTAGGGGGGAGAAAACCACTGCTGCTTCCAGGATGTATTTGTTGGCAAAATACATTGTCTTGAGGATGTTTCCAAGGCTGTGGTTTGTTACAAATGAGTTTAGAGGGCTCTTCTTCCAGCAAGGGAATTTGGCCCTAGTGGCATCATAGTATCTTAATTCCAGGGAGATAGATCTGTCAGCATTTACACTGTGTGCAACTCTGTAGAAAGCAATTTGCAATGTAGTATAAGCAACACACTGTTCTGCCACACGGTGGAATCCTGCAGGAATTTCTAATAACAGGTTGCTTTCAGGCTGAGAATTAAAATTTTAACTTGGTTTCTTGAGCTTAAGAAAAACTTAATTTTATTAATGCTGATACTAATTTATGTAACGTGTCAACATCCACCACTGCCTGTAGGTGCCCAGCACTCCTCTGGGACAGGAGTTTAATCTCTTTTTTTATTACATCCTTCAGAATCCCGGGGAAATAAGAATATCTGAGCAGATAGAGTTATGCGGGTTATGAGTCTGGAAGGGCAGTATTCTGTTCTACCATAGCCTTGTCTTACTTCTGCTACATGTGTAGGGAAGAAAAAATGATAACGCACCAGTGGTGCTTCTGGCTGCACTCTGCAGTTCAGCAGTTGGGTAGTTTGATGGCTTGAGTCAGAGCTGAAAGAGCAAAGGGGACATTAAGCCCGTTGTGGGTGTGCCTGCCATAATTCTGTTGTGGTGTGGGGAAGTGATTGCATCCAGAGCTTTCTTTGGCAATGAACGTAGCAATAAAATACTATCCTCATCATGTGAGGACAAAGTACTGCCCTATGTTATTAATCTGCTGTCTCGGGGTTAGATCTGGCACCCTCAAGTTCTTAAACACCTCTTTTTAGGCCACTTGTTTGCAAACCTCATAGCAGTTCTTCTGTTAGCACTGTGTACAAGTTGTATGTTTTCTTTCTCTTTTCTTGATGTTCCTAATGCTTGGTATTGTTTAGTTATTTATGTTCTTTAAAAGTATTTTTTCTCCTAAAGTTGGAGCAATGGCTGTGGAAAAACATGTGGTGTTGACTTAAAAACACTGCAGGAGTGAAAAGAGTTTCTGAACCTTCAGTTCTGGTTGAGCAGTTCTGACACCTCTGAGAGTTAGAACAGGCCATTCTGTTCATGTGAATTGTGTTAAAAGTTTCCCGTTCAAGAAGCTTTGATGCAATTACAGATTTAAGAAAAGCAACTGATTAGCCAGTTGCAGAAGAGATTGCTTGCTCTCCCTAGCAGAGCTCCTACAAAAATATCATGACCATTTGAACAAAGAATTGATGAGCTTGGCAATGCCTTAATATTCAGGGACTTCTAGTGTAAAGCATTTTTTGAAGACCTGTTAAATGAATGATTTTGATAAAAATGCATGAGCTTGGCCCTCCTTTGCATGAAGTTGGCTCTGTATTTGCCATCCAGTTTTTTACTGCTCCACTTAAATGTTACTTCTCAGCTGTGAAAAGTTCAAGCATTGAAACAGGGTCCAGAAAGGCTGTGGAGTTTTCATCCTTGGATACAGTCAGAACTTGAATAAGATCCTGAACAAAATTATCTAACTCATCCTGCTTTGAGCTGGGCTGCTTGGACTAGAGACCTCCAGAGAATCCTTTCAACCTGAATTATTATTTGAAGCTGCCGCCTTGCATACTTGTGCAAACAGTGCAGCAGGGACAAGTGATGGCATATATACAGCAAAGGGAAAGTGTAATGGTCGTGGGGACGGGCAAGAGCACACTGAAGAAGACCGGTGGCAGTGATAATGAAGTTGTACTAACTCGGGTTTGTTTGGCTGGCTGTGTGTATATAAGTATTGCAGCTACTTACCCTGTGCTACAGGTAGTAAAGCACATGCCTCTAGATGTGACTGATAAAGAGGTTCTTTACTACACTAACGTACCTTCATTGCATTTAGAAAATCCTGATGGGGGTGGCGGAGAAGAATACCCCATCGATATCTGGCTGTTGTTGGCTTCCTACATTCGCCCTGAAGACATTGTCCGGTTTTCTTTGATTTGCAAGAAAGCCTGGACTGTTACTTGCACTGCCGCCTTTTGGACCAGACTCTACAGAAGGTGAGACTCTAGAGAATTTTTAAACTATTTGTAGAAGGCTTCAGCAGTGACCAGCTCTCTGCAGAGCTGTAAATAAGGAAATAACTCCCTGCAGGCTAGGGTCCTATAATGTTTGCATATTGACGTGGTGATGCAGGCCTTGTTTGGCCAGGGGTTGTGGTGTATTGCATCTGCTTTGGGTCCGGAAATAGATCTATGTGGCATGTTCCTGGATGCTCTGTATAAAAATCTCAGAGCATTTTGTGCTTTTTTGCTAGCCATGGCGTACGCACTCCTGTTTGTAACAGTGTGCTTTGTGTGTAAAGCACTCAAAGTGTTTACAGTAAGGTCGGTGCCATTACCTTGCCGAAAACAGGCAGACATCCCTGATAGAAAACTTGCCCTGCCTCAAGCTTTTATCATGGCCACCTTCCTTTAATTTGGGTGACCTCAGAGAAACTAAGGTATTTTGAAGCTGTCTCAGTGGCAGAAGTAAGTTATAAATAAAGTAAGAGAAGAAGAGCAAAGAGGTGGTGAAAATGTGAAAGAAACCCTTCTGTCCTGTTGCATGTCAATTAGGGTTCCCTTCAGGACAGCACGTTTTCTTTACATTTCTCTGTCACCCAGGAGGCACAGGCAGCAGGAGTGCAGAGCAAGTAGCAGCCATGGTCATCCTCGCCTCTGGTTTTTATTGTGAATTTTTTTAGCAAAGGCTCCTTTGGCATCTGATCAAAGAACGACCCTCAAGCGCAGGCATTCAGATCGCTCAGGCAGTCGTTTGTAAGCGTGCTGTCAAGCTCAGCTAAAGCGAGTCCTTGAGAATCTGCCGGAATCTGCATGCAGGCCTTTGTGCATCCTGCAGCTAAAACCATGTGGTCTCTCTGGGCAAACTGCAAGGAAGTTGTTGGGGAATTGTAGCGTGATAGGCTTATGTGTATGCTGAAAACCTCTCTGATGCAGGTAAAGTCTTTTAGACTGTCTTGTGATTTCATGTAGAGCAGTACAACGCCCTTGAAGCACTCGGAGTTGACAAGAAGTTCTCTGATCAGATGTTCAGTTTTCTCTCAGCATTGATCTCTTCATAGCTCTCTCCTGCCTGTCTCTGGCATTCTGACCCTTCAGCATGTGCTGGGTTTGTTGTTGGCTTTTCAGGCACTACAGTCTGGATGCGTACCTGCCTCTCCGCTTGCGGCCAGAGTCCATGGAGAAGCTGCACTGTCTCCGTGCGTGTGTCATCCGGTCGCTGTACCACATGTACGAGCCTTTCGCGTCTCGAGTCTCCAGGAATCCAGCTATTCCAGACAGTACTCCCAGCACTTTAAAAAATTCCAGAGTAAGTGGAATCAGTAAGGACATTGGATATGTCAGAGATGTTGCTCTTCCTGCTTTTTGTTCTCTTTCTAAAAGAAAAATAGGTGATATTTAGACAGTGACCAGTGGAGCCTGGGTATAGGAGGGTTACTAAATGAATAGGGATTTTAAAAGTGTGCTGGTTACTTGTATCTGTGTAGTTGCTACTGCAGAGGATTTTGATTACTCTTCTGGGTAACTTCTGCCTAAGTCCTACCACAACATCTTTGTAATCAGCAAAAAAGCACTTCACTGAACGTCAGAACTGCTAGGGGTATTTGCAGCTCTCCCCACCTCTGTTGCAAATTTGTTGCTGAAAGGAGGCTGCAGTAGGATCAGCTTTTATGTCTTCTGCTCTATTCTGACACTGTCTGCCAGAATACATCTTTTCTCTGTAGCAGGCATCTGGAGAGATGAGAAGTGACACCGATAGCCTCTGAAAGGGACTCATTTCATACTGCGTTCCTGTCGGTCATCCATCGACTTTGGTGTCTGGCCAAGGGAGGGTAGTGAGGTTGTGAGCATGGCAAGTGTGCAGAGCAAGTCTGCTTTGGGACTGGGGCTGCAGCTGTGTTGGGCTGTAAAGGGTTTGTCTCTGGTGTGGGCAGCCAATTCCCTTTGCTATCCCAGCTTGGAGCATTTGCATATCCATTCCTCTGTAATTGCTGTTGACCATTAACTCTGAAATGCCTCTGTGTCTCTTGTTTGGTTTTAACTTGCAACTGGCTGATACTTTGTGAGCAGCTTAAGCAACAATGTGAATTCTCCACCCTCCAAATCCAAAGTCAAAAACCTGTTGAATGAGGTTTTTGGAGCCAAACTGAAGTGCTTTTGGTTCAAGAGTTGTACTTTCTTCTCCATGCAAAAGAGAGCAACCTCATCTATCTGTACGGACATCTCTCCTTTCTTCCTTCCTATCCCTGAGTGAATACTGGAAAAAAAAAGTCATACCACTCAGGGAACATCCAGCAGTAACACAAACAAGTCGTGCTGCTGAGCAGGAGAAAAGCACGCAGTTCTGTGTGTAGTCTTATCTCTGCATCCAGAGCTCTTCATTCTCTTCCTGAAACCCCAGTTTGGGTATCATCTTTCTTAAAAAATAAAAAATAAACAATAAACGTTTCTAGGAAATTCCAACTTAAGCTTAGTCCTTCTGAGTCTAACTTCCTACCACTGCTCGGATCTGGTAGCGTGGCTGTAAGAGCTAGAAACCCTGAAGTGATGCTGGCAGGGTTGGCATTTTGGAAGCATACATGTTGACATCATAACGGCTTTGGTGCCCACTGCTAGTGCTTCTACTGTACTAACAGTTTGAGGAAGATTCTTGAAGCGCAGTCTTTTATTATTCAGCTTTTCAAAAAGGAAATTAAATGGTGACGAGGCTTTGTTAGAACAGTAGAGGTTTGACCTAATCCCTTGGAGCGTAAAAGGCCATCCTGAGTCTGGTCGTGCTGCACTACTGCATTGCAAGACTCTGAGCTCCACCTGTGTTACTGTGCACAGAAATGCCTCGGCACAGTGGGTACAGAGGAGGATCTGACACTGCCTCCCCACGTTCTCGCTTTCATGGGCTTTGGTTATACCTTTACGGGTCGTTGAAACTAATGGCAAATGCCTACGTAAACTGCATGTGGCAAGAGGAGACCCCAGGCCCGGGTGTTATCAAATCTAGCTTTTCCTCTTTAATTTCCTTTTTTCTTTCCCTAGCCTAGCTTGTGTGGGACACTGGAGCCGTTATGGTGTCAGCAGAAGTGTTTGCCCTTTAAAGACACCCCCATTATTTTTGGTGGAGCGGCAGGCCGTACGGCGCGTCTGAAGGGCAGGACGGCTGACCCGTGGACGACATCCTCTGCCCCTTAGGAGGTACTGACCATTTTGTGCTTCACTACTTGCCATGACCAAACAAGTTGCTAGATCAGGCTGTCTCTGCAGGTGAGCTACAAATGCCACTGACGGCAGCAGCATCTGCTGCTTACCTGAGTTAGCAAAGATCTGGAGAATTATTTTAATGGGAAAAAAACCTGAGGGCCACCTTCTCCCAGGTGGAGGTGACTTGACACATTTCTGAGCTTGATTCCACATAGCTTTGGTGTTGACCTCATGAAGATTGTCAGGATAAAGGTCCTTTTTAGGACTCTTGTTTATGGACGTGACTCAGAGTTTGAAGTAAATGGTCTTGTATTACCTGTAGTGTTTAATTACGGACCCCCCATGGTGGAAGCTGGCTTTGGCTTTATTTCATTTGGGGTCATGCTATCTTGGAATGAAATTAAATGTGTGCTTCACCCTGCAACCCAGTCAGGCTTTCTTTTGTCATGGGAGAGACTGTGCGTGGGTCATGGGGAGTTGTCTTTACTCATATTATTCTTCCTTTTCCTGCTGACGTTGTTAAAAGATAAGACCAGCTGTGGTGGGCTGGCATCTGTGGTGTGGAAACGTTTTCAGGGCTGGTTGGACTGACTTGCTAGATTCTTTTCTCAGCTGTTGAAAGCTAGTTGCTTCTGCTCACTGTAGGCAGGGAATTTCCCTCCTGCTCAGTTCAACACAGGAGTTCTGCTGAAACTTCTGCTTAGAATGAGTGCAGCATGCTGGCACGGATCCTGTGGACACACAGTGATGAGCAGATTAAATTGGAGGACTCCTGGTGTATGCCTGCATGGGAGGGAAGTACTGGTTAGTTCTGATGCTGTTTGAAGCCCTTTTCTCATTTTCTTTTAAAAAGGGACAGTAGGTTGATCAGGCTGTGCTATCCCGGCAGTGTTTTTATACTCTGAAGTATGACAGTTAGTGCTTAGTGATGTCAAGACCTTTTGACACCACGGTGGCTTAGGAACTTTCTCATCTGTCACCTCATAGCTCGTGTATTGGTCTTTGCATTTCCCTCTGGATTCTCTCCTTCTTGATCCTTAGCCTGTTTTCAGTTGTTCCTTGCTTTAGTCTTGTTTGGGGTCCAGTTTAATGGGAGTTCTTGGTGGACGGGGGAAACAGGTGAGTTTGTACTGCTCATCTCTGCATCGTGGAAGGGGCAAATTGCACAACAGGATTTTTCTGTTTAGCACGTCAGTGGCCATGTGTTGTATTGTATCATCCAGTTGCATGATGAGTTGGCCAACTTGAAACTGGGAGATCTAAACTGCTGAGCCTGTTCTTCGAACATAATTAATTTGAATAAATGGCTCCAAACTGTTCCTATGTAATTGTGTTTGTAATTGGAAGCCTTTATGCTCTGCTAAAACTTACTTAAAGTGGTGCCTCTAAGGGTTTCATAATTCTGTGTTTCTTTTTTTTTTCCCCTCCACCGCAGTGTCTGCTTTTCTGGTGCAAAAAGATTGAAGGGAACAGACAAGAAGCAATGTGGGAATTCAACTTCAAGTTCAAAAAGCAGGTATGAAAGAAGAGCCAGAATGGCTGTGACTTTTTTTGAAGCAGTAACGATTTTTTCTGGGTGGCAGTGAGGAAGGTGGAAACTTTTTATTCATTCAGACAATAAATGGAAACTCTGACTCCCATGATCAACTAAAGCACATTCTGAAACTACACTCGGTTTTCAGTCTGTTTTACCAAGACATTTAGAATCCTACATTTTTATTTCCTCATTAGGTGTCCTTTCTCCACTGTAAGATGTGTATCACTTGTTACCCCAAATAATCTAATCTTTGGGTCATTGCTACTGATTACTACCAAAATCCAGACTGTTTGGCTTTAGTGGTCAAAATGCGGACCAAAATCTGAAACTTCTTGTTTTACCATTGGAAAGATTTTTCCAGAGAAGTGAAAAAAGCCAACACTGCCAATGAAAACCTCCAGCGGTCTCAGGAGAAGCAAGGAGTTTCAGGCAACCTGGGGAATTCTGTAGCTTTCCCCTGTAAAGAAATGGTCCTGCAAGTTGCCTGTACTGAATGATGGTTTTTTGTTTTTTATATAATGCTCTGCCCAAACACATGGGAATGTGGTGAGAACCTGCTAGTCAGCACTGGTGAGAAGCAGCCAAGCTCTCCTCATAGGTTTCTGCTTAGCTAAATAAATTTCTCTCTCTTTCAAGTCTCCCAGATTTAAGAGCAAGTGTTGCAAAGGTCTTCAGCCACCAATTCAGTATGAAGAAGTCCATACAAATCCGGATCAGGATTGCTGTCTACTGCAGATCACCACCTTTAACTTCATATTCGTGCCAATAGTCATGGGTATGACGTTTACCTTGGTAAGTGAGCAATCTGCCAGGCAAACTTTGCATGTGCGGTTTTTGTAAGGAGATGAAGAGGACACCTCTTGGGTGTTGTGTAAATCATGCTGCTGCATCAACAAACGGATTCTGGGAATCTTAAGGAGATTGGAATCAGAGGAAATGCTCAGGATCTTCTCAGTTTAGCTTCTGCTTTTCCATCAGCTCTTAGCTATTTGGATGTAGAGAATCTGCAAGGAGCTGTGATTGTGCAGCATCTGGGGGCAGATGAGTTGTCAGTACTCCAGCAGGGAGTGCAAGAGGTGGGGATGCAGGAGAAGAGGAGGTCTTCCCTCCTCAAGAAAATATCTCTTTACCTCATGGCAATAAATTGTAAGAGCAAAAATCTATATGAGCAAACTCTTTCGATGTGTATGTGGTCCCTGCCTCGTGGGAGAACAGAGCAGCTTTTGAACAAACTTCCAGACGCCGTGCTGCAGACGGCAGCAGAGCAGGTATGCTTAGGCAAGAGCAGCAGCAAAGCGTGGGGCAGCACCTGCGGCTGTATGTGGGAGTCAGGGTTTCAGAGTGACCTGTGCCCAGGAGAGGTTCAGTCTGGCTGCATTTAAGAGTCAGGCAGTGAGTTCCAGGCTTCCTCAGACAGCCACTTGCATTCAGGTTCACTTCTGGCATTATTATTCGGGGTTGCAAGCCAGAGAGAACTGGTTTGTGCTGTAGATTCAGAGTGCAGCTCTGCCAGCACCTGAAATACTCCAGACTTGTACAATTTAGAAGAATTAAAAAAAAAAAATACATATATATCTAAAAGTGTACTGTTAAGAACTCTGAGTGTTCATGACTGCTTTTTCTGAAGCACCTCCTGGTCTCTTTTCTTGCAGTTCACCATCAATGTGAGTACAGACATGAGGCATCATCGCGTGCGCCTGGTGTTCCAGGATGCCCCAGTTCGCAACGGCAAGAAACCTCGCCTTGACCAAGGAGTGCAGGTTGTGCTGGACCCTGTGCATAGTGTGCGGCTCCTGGACTGGTGGCACCCGCAGTACCCCTTCTCTCCAAAAGCTTAGTGCTCTCCTGACTCTGCAGGAGCCGGCAGGTGACTGAATCTGGCAGGCTGAAGAGAATTTCTAGGAACCAGGAAATCCTATTTTTATTTCTTAAATAAATTCTGCAGTCTCCTTGCAAGTGGTTGAAGCTACTGAGCTAATCTGTATGTATATAACTTCTGGTCAGTGATGGGCAGAGCTGAGTGTAAAGCAGAAACTATTTGTAAACACACTTTTATGTAAAATTCACATTTTATGATTTGAAAGGAGCTCCCTGGAACTGTTCATTTAAAATCCTTTTGGTGCTAATGAAAGTGGTCCTGTTTTCTGTTCGGGAAGAAGCAGGAGGTTTTGCTTTCCAGCTTTAGTAGGACCAGAAACAATTAACAGACAAAATGCATGTTTGTTTTGCTCCAGCAGGATTGCATTCAAACACAGTGTGATATTTCAGTGTCTGAGGAGCAGTAAGCAAAGCAGCGGTGATCAACAATAATGCTAATTCGCAGTCCAACAGACAGGAGTTTAAGGAAAGAAAAAAGCATACATGATCAAACAAAGGAGTTATTTCAAAGAGGATTTGTAAGGCAAAAGTCTGTCTTGAATTTAAAGATACTCCAGGTTCTCACAGCGATGTTTCCTCTTTGAAAAGAAGATCTAAACCTTTAAAACCAGAAGGTGCTTTTCAGAGAAGATAAACAGAGGGAGGGAGAGGGGATGGAGGGGGTAAACTGAAATAACTGAAGCAGTGATGAAGGACTTGCCTGTGTCTTATCTAAGAGCAGTGGAGTAGTGTTGGCCTGTTGGCACTGGAAAGCCTGGAGGCAGTCTGTGGTCTGGCTTTTGCCTAAAGAAATTAATTCCTGTGAGGAAGAAGCGGCCCTGAAACTTTCTGTGGCTCTGGGTTGACTGAGAAGGGAGAGGGGCAGAGAGGTTGGGCCCGTCAGGAGCACGGACTGTTGCGTCCAGCGTGCGTCGGGCTGGAGAGGCGATGGCAGGTGAACACCTTGCTGCTGCCAGCCGGGGGTCTGGTGGAGGAGTGGTGGCAGCAGAGGAGGTGCTGGAGTGCAGGTGGGCCACAGCGGGAAGAGTAACCCTGGACTGGGTTTTGCTGCCTGTCCGTGCTTAGCTCCTCAGACCTGTTTCGCATCACATCTTGTCTCAAGCGGGAGTAAGCGAGTGCTCTGTCCACGCCTAATGTTTAGTGAAGCTCCTGGAAGGAGAGAGAGTTCTGCCATCTCCGTTTGAATTTCATACACAAATACCCCCTGATCCCGGTGTAGCTGCCGGCGAGGAGTTCCTTGCGTGTGCCTCTGCCACTGTAAATCTCCACCAAGGACATCTGCCCCAAATGTGGATCTGCGTGAGGGTCTCTGTGCTGTTGACTTCAGACAAACATATTTGGGAAAACTACCTTGCCATTCCCCTTTTCACTGCCGCTGGACACACGTCGATGCCGACAGGTGGGTTTTGAAACTAGATTAATCAAAGTAGAGTTACAGGGCAAGAAAAATGTGCCGTTATCCGTGGTAACGAAGCTGGTTTCGGTGATGGTGCAGCCGAGTCTGAGCTGTTGCCTTTGCGGTGCAGGAGAGGAAGAACAGCAAGCTGGTGCAGGAGCCGTGCGTAAGGGCTGCAGCTGCAGCGCTCCAGGCGTTGCGCAGCACACGTGTGGCAGGAAGCAATGGGTAGATAACGATTTTCTTTTTATGATGGGATGAACTCGGTGACAAGTCCTCTGGTCACAGGGTGGAGTTTCTCCACTGGAGTTGAGGAAGGAAACATGGACAGTGAGCGTGGTTACCTTTGCCTTGCGCCGGGGCTGTCTCAGCCGGTGTGTGCTGGCCCGGGGGGGCACCCAGCTGCTCGGGGCCTGTCTCCCGCAGAAGCCCAGGTGCTTTGAAGAGCTTCAGGGCGCTTTCCACAGCGTACCCTGAGAAGTGCTGTTGGCCACGATGGTGCCAGCGCCGCATGCCTGGTGGTTGCTGCTTGTGCTGTGCACAAGGTGTGGATGTGGAGGGTGGGGGCAGGGATGTTCCGTTCTGGGCTGGCGGCTGGGGTCTGTATGAAGCTCTGCCCTTGCTGGTGGAGAGCTGCTCCAGCCCAGTGGGGACGGCAACGGCAGCCTGTGCCTTGCTCTTGCTTCTGTGAAGAAACACAGAACAAATCTCAGGGCCGTGTGGTTTTGACATCTGTGGCAGCAGGAAGATGTTCTAACCAGGCATATGGCATGTCCAGGGCGCGCTTCGTGTTCTGGAGCAGAGGTGCTGCAGCAGCACCCGTGCCAGATGGTGAACGGCTTTCAGCCCCGTAACTCTCCCTGGGCAACCGGCCCTTGAGCCGTGCGGGTGGCAGCGGCTGGGCGGGAGGTTTCCTGCTACCGACAGACTGGCTGGTTTCAGATAAGGACATTTAAATACGGACAGATGCCCCTACCTCAAAGAGGTGCCTCTCCTATGCCAGCTGCCTTTAAGTCTGAAATGCATAAAAGGTAGAGGAACAATGTTGAATTTTTTTTTCCTTTGCAATTAGCAAACCTTACGATGACTCCAGTGAGGGAGCTGTGTGGTTCAGCAGTGTGGGCAGGGATCCAGGACCTGTTGTGATCCACATGGGGAGACCAGTGAGGCAGTGGGGACGCTGCAGGGGTTGGGATCTGCTTGCCCACGTGTAGAGCCGCAGGGCACCGTGGTTTCCCCTCCCTGGCATCGTGATGGCCAGAGCCCGACGCTCTCCCTGCTGCGTGGGGCCCTCATTTACCTCCGCTTTGTCCTGCTTGGGCTCCTGAATAATGGAAGGCTTGTAAGCGGATCTGGCCCAGCTCTCTGGTTTCCCCAGGGGAAACACGGAGGCTCGGCCACCACCCTGCCCTCTCCTTGCCGGGCCTCAGGTGTAGGGTGGGAGCTGAGCCGGGGCAGGGTGAGCGCTGGGTGCCGTGGGGCAGGTGGCCAGTACCTGTGGGGAGTCCCCTGGTGCCTGTCCCACCCCAGTGCTCCGCTCCAGCCCCAGCTGGGGGGACTGGCCCTCCCTGGCCCCCCGCACAGGGTCTGTGCCTGTGCAGCCACATTGCCCCTCTTGAAATAGCCTTTGGACCTGGGGCTTCGCTCTCCAGTTTATTGCAAGAACCAGCAAAAAATGTGCCTTTTAGCTTCGTTTGAGCCACCTCTGTTCTTCAGGCAAAATAATTCAGCGAGCAGAGTGCGAGCGCTGGGTCCCAGGCCAGGGGGAGGTTTGCAAGTGGCTCTGGGGGCCAGAGCCCTGGTTGTGCCTGGGTGCTAACAATGTGCGGTGGCCCCTGGGGGGGAGGTGGGTGGAGGGGCCCTTTTCCAGACCCTGAATTCAGCATTTGGGATTTGCACCATAGCACAAGGAGGTGACAGCTCAGGCTGGGCTTGTGGGACTTGCTTGGAAGGCAAGAGGGCCCAGGACCACATGGCGGTGGGCACCGGGGGCTGCGTCCTGCCTGTGAATTCCTTTCCTGCTCCAGGCAGGCTCATGGATGTGCCTAGAGAGGGTCAAATTCTGCCCTAGCACTGCACCCTGAGATGGCACGTGGGGGGAACCAAAGGAGGATTCTGGTGGCTCTGCAGCACCCGTAGCAGTGCTGTCCTGACCCGCGTGTTTCTGTGGCCGGGCTGCCTGTTGCACCCGCGAGTGCTGGCGACTCCAGGGCTGCGCTGGGCTCCGCGGCCGCCCGCCCTCCTCCTCCTTCCTGCGAGTGCAGGAAGGACCAAGCCCTGGTTCCTTCCTGCACAGGGATGGGGGTCATGGGGCATCTGTGGTGAGAAAAGCCCTCCCCATACTGTAGCTGCTGCTGGTTGTTTAGACATCCCCCACAAGCTGCCAAGCCCCACATCCCTTCCTTTCCGCGTGCGATTGAACAGCAGATCTCTGCTGGGTTGCACCACCCTGGCTCCCTTGGCTCTCCCAGCACCTTCCAGCCCTGCCCAGGTGTAGATGCTGGCTTTGCTCCAGTGCTGGCAGGGTGTCCCCACTGAGCTCCTCGGGACCCTGGTGTGACAGAGCCACAGGCATCCCGTGGTGGGAATTTAAGGATTTAAAAATCAAGCAGAGTTTGAAAAGCAAAAGCCATCAGATCCAGGAGCCTGTGGACATCTCTTCCTCTCCTTCCCGGCGCCATCGCCTGCCTCCTGCCCTGCCTGGCCTCTCTGCAGCCCCTTGTCCTCGCACAAGTGTCCAGGGCCAGCGGCTCCACTGGGACCCGCAGCAAGCAGCGGGGGCTGGGAGGTGTCACAGGGGATTCGTAGAAGATGGAGCCTGGGGAGAGACATTGGGGCCTTTCTGAAGGTAGGAGAGGTCCAAGCCAGCGAGGAGGGAAACGGGATCTGCGCTTCCATGTGGATTAATGGGGAGGATGGGATGGAGGAGAAGGGAAGGGTCTCGCTCTCCTTGGGATGCTGTAGGTGAGTTGCCGTGTTGGAAGGTGGTGAGGAGCACCTGGCTGAGCTGGGTGCTGCTGTTGGGTGACTGATGGGTGCTCGGGGTCCACGTTCCCGCTGTGGGTCTGGAGGGAGGAAGCAGTGGGAGAGCAGCAAGGCTTGGAGGGTGGAGGAGCTGGGGGCCAGCTGGGCTGTGGGAAGAGCCCCGCGTGGCCGCCAGTGGCTTGTGGGGAGGGAAGAGGCTTTGTCCCCAGCCAGGGCTGTGATGCCCAGTGCTCCGGTGGGTGTGGGGCGTGGGGGGGAGCCGTGGTGGTGCCCCTGTGGGATGCATCCCGGGTGGGATCCTGGCAGCCAGCCCTGCCCTGCCCTGGGTTGCCGGGGGTGCAGTTCTGGCTCGGCAGCCCCAGAGGTTTCTGCCATCTCAGCACAAGGGCTGGAACACGAACGGACAGGACAGTGCAGTGTCACCGTGGGAGTTTGGGGCGCTGGGGCTTGGTGAGAGCCCTTGGGGGTCTGACCCTGCCTGAGGGACCAGGGCTGCCAGCAGGTGCCATGGGGAGTGCCCAGTCCGGGCTAGGGGGGAAGCTGGGGTTGCCCTAACTCCCACAGTGGGACTGGGGGGCCTTTGCCCCATCCCACCTGGGGACCCCACCAGCCCGGCCAGTTCACCCAGTGCTCACCGGCATGGGGCAGAGGCGGCCAGCAGACGCTCCTCCTCTGCGGGAGGCAGACGAGGACTCGGGGTGGGGCTTTGCTGAGCGAGAAACCAGAGTCCAGCCAGCCCTGGGGAAGTTGCCAGGGCCGAGCACCCTGCGAGACAGCGAGGCTGCCTGGCTCCCACGGCTGAGCACCCACGCGCTGGGCTGCCGCGCACCCGTAAGTCTCTGCCGCCACGGTGGGCGCATCTGGAGCGGTGCTGGGCATCAGCTGCCTCACCGGTGTCATGGGCTGGGGCTGCATGGGGAAGGGGTGCCCTGGGCCGGGGTCGCCTGGGGAGCTGGGGCGGGTGAGGACGGGTTGGTGGCTGGGGGTCCCCATGCTGTCAGCTGTGGGGACCGGGTCAGACCCAGGTGTCCCTTTACTGAGCTGCTTGCAGAGCCCCCCTGTGCCGTGGGGCTGTGGGAGACCCGGGTTGACCTAAAGCTTTGGCTCCCAGTGTCCTGCGCTACTGAAACGAGGCTTTTCCCCCCAGTTCCTCCCTGCGGGACATCCCCTGGAACAGGTAAACCAACAGTGTGGGGCTGGACCCCAGGCTGGCTCCCAGGGGGCCCAAGGGTGCCCCATCCCACGGAGCCCCAGGCTGCCGTGATTTGCCCATCGGGGACATCGTGCTGCCACAATTTGCCGTGTCCTCTGCTCAAGTGAGTGACGATAGCTGGCACTGGGTTACACCCTGCCCCTCTCCATCCCGGGGATCCACACCGAGAGGTGGTGGTGGGCACTGGGCCAGGATGCGGGAGATCTGGCACTTACCCCGCTGGGTGATGCGTAGCCTTTTTCCGTGCCTCAGTTTCCCCCAGCATGGAGGGGTGCTTCTGGCAGTGGGACAGTGAACCCTGGTTGTTCCCCTCCTCCGCCGGCAACCAGCCCCAGTCTCCCCAGTGCTGGAGGAAGCAGCTGGAGCCGCCAGCGTGCAGGGAGCATCCGGCCCTTCCTCACAGCCTCGCGGGACCGAGGCTGTGTATTTACTCCTTGTCCTTCCCCTCCGCTGCTGAACTGAGTCATGGCTGCTGCGTCACGCAGCCCATTTGGCTGGGGCTCTCCTACTGAAGCAGAGAGTTTGGCTCCAGGCAAGTGGCTCGCAGCAGCCAGCCGCTCCTGGCCGCTGGCCCGATGTCTCCGTAGGGCAGGAGCAGGAACCGGGATGCTTCGTGGAGGCACCCTGAGGAGCAGCAGCAGCAGCCAAGAGGGTGCTGCATCCTGGTGATGTGTCTACAGTGGCGTGGCCCTTGGTTGTGTGCCTGTCTAGCTTGGCTGCTCATTTCTGCATGGAGCTAAAAATCAAAAGCCCAATTAGGGAGCTAATTATGGGGTAGCATTCATTACCTTCTGTTCTGTTAAGCCTGTGATGTTGGAGGGGTGAGGTGCATGGGACCCCCTGTTCCCCACAGGCTCCGCGGATGATACTGCTGCCTGGGGGAGCTGGGGATGCTGAGCAGCACCTTGTTTTCCATCCAGGATGGGCTTCTGGCAGCCAACCGCCCTCCCGGCAGCCAGAAATCCTTTGGCCACCCAGAGCATAAATACGCCCAGCGCGGTGTGTGGCCAGCGGCCAAGCCTCATCGTTCCCAGTTTGCCCCATGGCCTCGCACTGCCCCGCAGAGCACGGAGGTCCGGGCCTGGAAATCCACCTCCAGGTGGCTCTGGGGTGGGGGGTCCCCTGGCCTGGGATGGGTCCCCAAAGCTGCTCCCCCCGCAGCCGGCAAAGCCTGTGCCCCATCGCTGCGGGGGGTGGGGAGATTTGGGGAGAGCTGGCCATAGGGCTGCCCCATGGCAATGAGCACCCCCAATTCTCCCCACCCAGCTGTGACCTGGAAGGAGATTTTAAGCAGCTCCAGGAGCTTCTTGTCCCCCCAGTGCTTCGAAGAGCCAGCGATGGCGAGCTTGCGGCCACCACTGGGCTCGGGGGGAGGGGGGGGGGGGGGCGGCTCCTCCACCCTCCTTGGCCCAGGTGGGTCTGGATAATGGCACGGCTCAGCCCAGCCCTCCCCGGGAGAGAGCAGCTCGTGCTGTTTTAATTGCTTATCTGAGAAACCAGCAACGTTCCTGGGTGAGGTCAGCGCAGCAAGGACAGCACGGGCTGCTGCGTTGGGGGAGGGGGACACGGGGGGGACGGACACAGACGGACAGTACGGGACGACGACGTACGGACACCTGCTTGAGTCAACATCAGCCTGTTGAGAGGCTGAAAACCCTCCGAGGGACTCTTGGGCAGGAAAATGGGGGGTTTCTCCTTAAAATAAGCCCAGCACGTGCAGCAGGGCTACGTGTTGGCTGCAGAGCAGCGGTTGATGCAGTGATGTTTCGGGAGAGAAGCCCTGGGCGAAGCCCAGCCTTCGTGCGGGCCGGCCGGCAGCTTTCTCACCGGTTGGTTGTACAACTTGTGAGCGCTTTGCCTCCATGTGGCTCATCCAAAGATGCTTTGACCAAAAGGAGCTGCCGTGGCCTGAGGAGTTTGGATGGAGCTGGCTGTGTGTGCCCCGCCAGGCTGGGCGCTCGCTCGGTCTCCAGTTTCTCTCCCAGGGCAGACCCAGTCATATTTATAATGGAAAAAAAGGCTCCCAGGTGCACACAGGAGCCTTTTAGCCTCCTGCCACGCCTCTGCTACGAGAGGTGAAATATCTCGAGAGCAGTATAACGTCCTTGAAGGTGACGCTCTCCTGCCTTGGGGACAGGTTTCTTGTCCTACCGAGCAAGTGATGTGGCTGGGACTGGGCAAACACGGCTGCCTGGAGGCAGGCAGTGAGCAGGGGGGGCTGGGGGGGCTGCTTCATCCTGGCCGTGCTGGAAGAGCAGCCTGGGCTCCCTTGAGACCTGAGTGTTTCCCAGGGCTTGGTGCCAAGTCTCGAGGACTTGGTGGCTGCTCCTGGGGTGCCACCCTGACCCAAAAGCCTTCAGGGATGTGTGTGTCACCTGCGTTTCTTCTGCCTCTGGCTCTGGGGCTGCGGCGCGGGGTGTTGCAGGGCAGCTGGGGGCATTGGCGGGGCTGGTGGGGTGGATTTTGTACCTGGCTGAGTTTTGTTGGTGCTGGATCGGAGTGTCCTGCCCCTGCCTGCCCAAAGGGGACGGTGCACAAGTGCCCCATGGCTGCCCCAGGTGCGCACCCCTGGGTGCTCTGAGCAGAGGGGTGAGCCCCAGGGGTGCATGCAGGTGCCACCCCGCTGTCCCATCCAGGGGATGGTGGTTTTCCCCAGCCTGTACCCGTTCCTCCAGCAGGCCTGAGCGTGCCAGCCTGGTGCTATGCGATGCTCCCTGAAGCGCTCCGTCACAGCTGTGCTTGCAGCCTCCTTCCTCCTCCTTCTCCTCCTCCTCCTCCATGGGGGCAGCCAGCAGGAACAGGATCACCCGGAGGTGAGTCCCCCGCCAGTGATGTCCTACTGGAAGGGGCCTCTGGAGCATCCTCCATCCCCACCTGCCCCACATGGACCCCAAGACCAGCTCTGCTCCCTTCCATGCACCGGATTGCTTCCAAACCCCAGCTCTGCCTTCCCTTCTCCCTGGGGCTGCCCAGTGTGCATGGGCCTTCCCTGATCCAGGAGCTGGGAGGGCAGGACAGGGGCTCCCCCTCATTTCTGGGTCTCCCTTTTATTTCTGGGTCTCTCTGTTGTCATTCCCCCTTGCTCACGTGTGTCCATGGGATCTGACCTGGCTGCCTGCGGCTCCCATCCAGGTGGAGCTTAGGGGCTTGGCCCCAGACACCATCCTGCAGATGCTGCAGCCGGAAGGAGCCCAGCGCATCCTCAGGGACTCGGATGATCTCTCTGTGCTCCACAACATCTCCTACCACCTCCTCGCTGGCTCCCCGTCACCCCACAAAAGTGAGTGGCTCTGGGTTTGCACATCTGCCCCGTTGCAGCTGCCCATCTCAGCATGGACCTGCCCTATCGCTGCTGCTGCCGTGGCAGGGAGGGGGTCTGCTTCCAACCTTGTGGGGATGGGGGACCTGCTGATACCTGGTGCCTGCCTCCCTAGCCAGCCTTTGCTGCTCTGTTTGGGGAGATGGTGGGGTAGAGGAAGATCCATGTGGTCCAGGTGTGCTTCATACTTCTGTGCCTTGCACTGGGGCAGGTGTTTTGGGTTTCCCTGATCTCTGTGGGGTGGCTGAGATCCCACAGCCTGCCACTGCCTCTCTTTTACCTTGCAGAATTCTTGGCGGTGGGATTGGCATCAGTACGGCGGCCACGTGGCTACTACCTCCCGGCCACGCTCCAGTCCCTCTTCAAGCAGTCGACAGAGGAGGAGCTGCAGGAGATGGTGGTGGTGGTGCACCTGGCAGATGCAGACCCTGGGTGGAATGCGCGTGTGGCCGCCAGCATCGCCCACAAGTTTGCTCACCAGATCCTCCTGGGCCGGCTCCTGCTTATCCACGCCCCCCACGAGTTTTACCCCACCCTGGAGGGCCTGAAGAGGAACTACAATGACCCAGAGGAGCGGGTGAAGTTCAGGTCCAAGCAGAACGTGGACTATGCCTTCCTCCTCGCCTTCGCCGCCAACCTCTCGTCCTACTACTTGATGATCGAGGATGATGTGTGGTGCGCCAAGTCCTTCCTGACGGCCATCCGCAAGGCACTGGCTTCCCAGGAAGGCTCCAACTGGGCCACCCTTGAGTTCTCCAAGCTGGGCTACATCGGTAAGCTCTACCGCTCCAGTGACCTTCCTCGCCTGGCTCGCTTCCTCCTCCTCTTCTACCAGGAGATGCCCTGCGACTGGCTGCTGGTTCACTTCCGCCTCCTGCTCACCCAGAAGGACGTCATCCGCTTCAAGCCCTCCCTCTTCCAGCACATGGGCCTCTACTCCTCCTTCCAGGGCACCGTCAACCGGCTGGAGGACGATGAGTTCCAGGCCGATGCCTTGGACCTCCCAGACAACCCGCCAGCCGCCTTGTTCACCAGCATGTCCATCTTCGAGAACTACGAGCCCCTCAAGGCTTACAGCACGGCAGAGGGGTACTTCTGGGGGAAGGACCCAGCAGCCGGCAGCGTCTTCTCTGTCGTCTTCCAGCAGCCGGCCCGTGTCACCCGTGTCCGGGTACGCACCGGTTCCAGCGAGCGCCGCAGCGATTTCCTGCACGCGGGGGTGCTGGAGCTGGGCCGGCGGCATCGGGCCGATGGCCGCGACTGCGCTGCCTACACCACTGTGGGCACCTTTGAGAAAGGGACCTTCGAGCGGCGGGGCCTGGAGAGGGGCATGCCCGGCCCCGTGGAGTGCGTGAGGATCCGGGTGACTCGGAACCAAAGCGAGTGGCTCATCATCCAGAGCATCGACATCTGGACCGCAACAGACACCTGACCGCGGGCGTGGCAGGCTGCCAGAGCGGCTGGATTTTGTATTAAGAGATCCTTTATTTTTATCACTCGCTTTTTTGATAAGGAATTAAATTATTGACTGCCGCTGGCACTGCTGCTCGTCTCTGGAGGGATGGCAGGCGCTGCTGTGGGGGCCACCAGGCTGTGCCGGCTGGGGGGTGCCCGGGCGAGCGGCGCAAGGGTGTGGAGAGGAGCAGAGGCTTGGGAGCCTCAGGCTGGGCAGTAGAAAACATTTCGTCCTGGGGAGGGTGGTGTACAGGACAAAGCTAATCAACCAATTAACAAACCCAGTAATTAACCAGGCAGCAGCATTTTTTGCAGCCTCTCCAGTCCCTTCCCCATCTGAGGTCTCCAACCCACTGCCTCCCGACATCCAGCCTGCGCGGTTTTTCCTCTCCTGTCCCATTTTCAAGCTGTTCCGGGGGGGCGGGGGGTGTCGCTCACCAACCCCTCCCCCCTGCCCTCCAGGATCAGGGACCCAGGGGTGCAGGACCCCCCCCCCCCCGCTGGTGATCACCCACGGCTCGGCGCTGACCCGAGGGGCACCGGCCACCAGATGGACCCATCGCACCAGCCCGGTCCCGCACGACACCTCGGCAGCTCAGCCAGCCCTCGCTTCTGTTCACACTCGTAAAAGTTTTGGGTTTTTTTTCCCCTCTCAGGGGCTGCAGTTCCCAGGGACCAACACCGTGTCCACGAGGGATGGACAAGGAAGATGAGGTTTCAAAAAGGGGGAGAAAGATCCAACGACTGAGCACCACAGAACAAGGATGGGTGAAGGAAAAATGTGACCTCGGTACGACGTGCAGCTCTGGGTACTTTTTAGCCCAGCGAGGTGCTGAGGGGTAACTGGGGTTCAGGTAGGCAGCGGGCACAAAGCCCCCAGAAGGTTCCGTTTGGATTTGTCTGGCAGGATCAGCGGGAAGGGCTAGATCCTGCTGGGCAGCTCCATCAAAAGCCGCTGGCACTAGCATGCAAGGCGGTGACCAGTGCCTCTCCCAGTTAAGCTTTTAGCACCAATTGCCCAACTTCCCGCAAGCGAGGAATTCTGATCCGCTCGGCCCCCCCGCTGGGCAGCTCGGGGGCTGACCTGTGCCACACAGGAGTGCTCTGGTGGGCTGCCGTTTTAAGCCCTGCTCTCCTGGAGCGAGACAGTCACCCCCCTGAGCACAGACAGACCAAAGCCAGCGCCAGGGCATCCACCTGTGGTGCAGAAACACCCGAGTGCCATAAGCACAGCTCTGTCTTGAGGTCTTGTGGCCTGCCGGGCACTGAAGGCTGCCTGGAGGGCAGCCACCCAGTGCTGGGAGCCCCAGACCTGGCATCATGGGACCTTTCCCTGAAAAAAAGCCAGCTGTGTACTAGATCTTTGTCTGCATTTAATAGAGAGATGCTACATGATAAACTCCAGCACCTTCCTGACATTACAAACGTTCTCAGTGGGATCAGTATATACATTGCAGATACACTTCAGTTTCCTCCACACAGCTCAAGTACAGTCAGAGCTCTCCGCGTGTTTTGAGCAGCACAAGTGTCCCCTTTCCAGGGCCCCAGGACCCAGACAAGTGTTTACGGTGCTCCAGTAGAGCCTTTGCTCGATTTCTCCTGGACACAAATGCTCTTCACCCCAGGGAGAGCACCAAGGGTTACCACCGTGGGTACAAACGGAAGGCTTTCCTCCCCAGTATGCTTTTATCCACGGATAAAGCAGGAAAAGATAGGAATGTAAATCAACCTTTTACCTGCTGGTCTCTTACTTCTGAATGGACTAATCAGTTCTGCGATATGCACCTACACAGAAACAAGCTGCAGTCTCAGTTATGCTGGTGTAGATCTGGACAGACTCCACTGAAGAGAGTGGAAATCCACTCCGTTTACACCAGGGTAAGTGCAAGCAGCAGCTGACCGTTGGCAGGGAAACCCCTCCTCGTCCTTCCACACACTTGTCTCAGCACCTGACACCCAATTAACATCGGTGTAAACTGGAGGAGGGGGTGGCTTCTTTGTCCTGAAGGAGCGCCACATAATTTATCCCACATTAAAATGATCCCACTATATTTATCCCAGAAGGCCTCAGCCAGCTTCCAACACTCCGCAGCGAGACCCCTGTCTCTGATGCGGGGGTGGGCTGACGGAGACTTCAGTCCCAGCAGGTGGTGCCTGCAGGGCCCAGCCGAGCGTGCAGCCCCACTGGAGCCAGCTCGTGGCCGCGGCAGCAGCGTTGCATGCGACTGACCGCTTACATGCAGCCACGACTGACCGCTTACATGCGGCCACGGGGCTAACGGTCAGCGCAGAGCTCAGCCAGGTGAGGGTTAAGGAGCCTCTGGGCTGAGAGGTGAAGGGCAAGGGGACAAAACCAGAGGCAAGCATTTTGGTCTGCTTCTCTCTACGAAGACGGTAAATCAGAGAGGGTTAGAGCTGTCAGTCAAACACCACGAATGTCCTGAAGGATGACCTGCTGTCTGTCTTGACCAGCGGAGCTACCCTGTCTTTTGGGAAGTGGTGCCGCATAGCTCAGCAAAGATCTAGCTCAGCATCTTGTGGCGGTCAAAAACTGTCTTCCTCTGCTCCTGCACCTGGCGCTTCCAGCGCTGCTGGGCCCCCTCCACCCTCTCCAGCACCGTGTTGGCTCTGGCGCCAGACGGGGTGGGGGCTGTGGCCAAGGAGCGAGCATCCTGCAATGGAAAGAAACGGTAAAAGAGACGGAGGCATGCCCAGCCCAAACGCAGCAGGTGGCAGCTTGACTCTGGAAGAAACTTCAACTGAAAAAGCAGTTCAAGGCTTGAGTTGTCCTGACACTCATTTTCAGAGCTCCTCAACACCAGCTCCCCAACTCTGCTGGAGAGCTTGCTCTTGGGGACCACCCATGGTAAAGGCACAGGCCTCAAATAAAAGCCCTTTAGGAGAGGAACTGCACCAAGTCTAAACCTCTGCTGGAAAGCCACTGCTGGGAGTCTGCAGGGAGCCGCACTGCTAAAGCAAAACTGCATCACCCTGCTGAAACGAGGCCAACAATTTCTGTTGTCCTCAGCGCGCTTAGCTTACCTAGTAGCTGCTCATCTGTCTCTCAGATGGTGCTGCAGGACTTTTGTCCAGCCCTGCTGTTCAGACTGCTCAAACAACCGCATTTACACAGCAGTAATATCAGAAGGCCCCTTCAATGGGGACCCATCGTGGCACACAAACACCAAGGCACACAGAGTTTACAGTCCAGCACATTGGAATACGATAAACTTCATCTAAGATCAGGAATTACAGTGTGCACCTAGCTCTAAATCTGAATTATTGCTGTGGAGCAAAAGCATAATCAGATAGCATCCAGAGTCACCAGTTGCTAGGGACGGCCTCCTCACGAGTGTCCTCCCAGCAGCCCGGGGGTGGCAGCCGGGGTGATGCTCGAGCAGTGCCCTGGGGTTTGGAACAGCTCCGGGAGAGCTCTGCCTAGCACTGCGCCTGGCTAAACTGCGCGTGTCTGAACCGAGCAAGCCCCAGGGAAAGCTGTGTCACAGAGCCACGCGCTACGCTCAGAGCCAGCCAGCCTGGGACAGCCCTTGCATCCTACAAACAGAGCGTGAGCTACAGATGCAATCAAGCATGAGAGCTAATCACTGTGCATGCAGCCACTCCACTCCACACAGATTTACAAGGGTGCCCTTGTTCTGAAATCCCCCTTGGAATCGGGCCCGATCTTTCCCCCTAAAGCACTGCCTCTCTCCCAGGGGGAAGGATGTTGTAAGCTGGATGCTGAAATTGCATGAATTTCATGCGGCAAGAAATTTGTTCTCCCCTGACATCTGAGAGAGATTGAGAGTAGCTCTCTTCAGCTGGGTTCTGATCTTCTTACCCAAGATTTTGTATGCCAAGTACCCCAGAAAGATGGAATCTGACTGAAATTCTGCTCTGGGAAGAAGCACAAGGGACAAGAGCCTAGATACAACAGGGCCCAGCCCCAGAGCAGGGTCAAACAACACCTCAGAGGCCAATCTTTCAAGCAGCTAGAAAAGAGGCCTGCCTGATGTTTCAGCACATCATTAAACCCATCCTTCCCTGGAAGCTCACCACCAAGTAACTACACCTAGGACACTGCACAAACAGGAACTGTTTGACTTTCAGTTTCATCTAGACTGACATACCAAATTCAAGTCACTTGGTGAAAAAGCCACCCCCTGCCCCAGAGGACGGGTCTCATCCTGGGCTCGTAATACAGAACTTGTACTCTGAGTATTTCTTTGTGCTTCAGCATGATTTGCACAGATTTGAGTCTAAACGTTTACCTGTGATAAGTGCCCAAAGATCAATGGCGTTGGTCCCACACTGGATCAGAGGGGACAAGCACAAGGTCACTCTGTTTCCCTGTCAGTCCTTCTCTTGTCACCCTACCACCCAGTCTCCACCGTGACCACAGCCACCCGCATGCATCAGGTGGCACAGCCTCACCTCGTTCTCCTCCTCGTTGTGCAGGGGCTGGGTGTAAGCATCTGGCTTCCGGATCAGAGGGTCCACCAGCACAAGGAAAGCCATGTAAAGCAGCAGTGCCCCCACCACGGACAAGTAAATGATGATGATCACCTGCAGTTAAGGACAGCATAGTGGAAAAGGATCAGCAATGTAGAGGAGAAGCAGACAGAGGATGGGAAGCTCCCTTCACAACTGCCTCTCACATCTGATCTCTCATTTTAATTCTGCTCACTAGAAAGCCTCCTGCACTTGCAGGAAGGCTGAGGAGACCTAAGTGCCATCGCTGCATAACCCGTGCTGATCTGCTCTGCACTGTGCCAGTTTTGGGCATGTGCTGCATGTGAAAGGAGACCAGCATGATGGGTCCCTGCTCAGAGGTGCTTGGCACTGTCACACATCCTCAGCAAGAAGACCGGGCTCCTGTGCAGCCTGCTCCTCACGCCAGGAAGCCTCCTGACTCGGACACTGTGCTCCTGGCACTACCACCGTGTAGTAGCTGTGACAGTTTTATTTTCCCTTTCTGGGCTCTTCTCCATGAGCCCGCCAGTCTCGCTGTGCCTGTGATGGCATGGCATGGCAAGGAGAAGGAGCCAGCCACAGGGAGCAGACCCACAATTACCTTGATGGTGGTGGTGCTGCGCTCCTCGTACTTGCATTCACACAGCAGGCAGTAGGCCTCCACATCATTCCCTGGCACGGGCATTGGCTCCACAACGTGCAGGCAGTTGCTGCAACACAAAATCAGTGACAGTACAAAGTGAAACTCATGCTCTGTGGAAGGACGTTGAGGTGACTTTGCGTGTCCCAGCTTTCCCATCAGGCTGATAACACTGATCTGGTTTTAAGAGTTCCCCTCACAGCTCAACTGGCCCAAAGCTCCTGGGACAGACTGTCCAAGCGCCTTCTGCAGGGATCCAGTCCAGGTGAAACAGACTGGAGGGTATGCCCTACATCTGCTGAGAGCCGCAGCTTAAGAAATCACGCCTCCCAGATTCCTCAATCCCTGTTCAAAAAATGCCCCTTGCCTGGGTTGAACATCACCTACCAAAACTGCTTCCTCTGCAAATGCACAGGTAGGGAACTACTTCCTTAGCAGCAGCTGGAAACTCTGGAGCGTTGGACCAACCCCTCAGGCTTCAACCCACAACTCACCAGTCCTTCTGCGACACATTCTTGTTGTAAATGTGCCCACTGATGTTCCGGTATGGGGGACAGATGCACTTGCAGCGGATGTCCTCTGAGCTCTGCAGAAGCAAGAGGAGACGGCACTAGTGAGCGAACACGTGTGTCCAGTTCTGCTGCCCTGGCCACGCAGGGGTGTGGGAAGAGGCAAAACATTCTCAGAGAGAGGACTTCACACATCTCTTCTTGTGCTGCTGCTTTGACATGAATAACTTCACAGTTTTAAAACGCCTTGAGCACCTCTGCTCCAGATGCCAGGTACTTTTCAAACGAATTTTAAAATGCAAACTCCAAAATATGGCAGAAGACAGGGCAGAGGCTACCATCACATACATTCACAGCTCTACATACGATAAATGTACAACTGCTATAGCACTCCTTATCTTTGCAAACTTCCACAGAAAAACAGCTGCTTCTCTGCCATTGCTGTTTGTGTTGTACTACACACACGGTTCACTGCTTGTGTCTGAAGCTGTTCACTCACCTTGCTGGCTTGTGCTGGGGGAGAAAGGACGCAGCACAGCAGCACAATCAGCAGCATGGAGCTCGCACACTTCCAGGTGCACTGGACAAACATCATGGAAGCCTGAGGAAACAAAAATGCATATCCAGGATGAAGTATCTCAGCTGAATGCAGCCAGAATGAGTTAGTTTGAGCTTTCTTTTTTGGCCCACTTACTTCTATTTTGCCCAGGAAGTAGAAATTTATCCCTGAATCAAGGCTGATGCCAGTTGGAACCTCCTGGAAACACTTTACACAGATCCCAAGAAATACTCAAATAAAACTCTCAAGGCTTTCACCATCTAGAGCCACAAATCCAAACTCTCATAGTCCTGCAAAAAAATACTGCTGACTTCCTCACAATTTGACTTCTGCAACTCCAGATAACCTCCTGTTACTCTCCAACTACTGAAGAGCTCTGCAACAGGTACTTTGCTGCTGACAGTTTCGCCCAGTAAAAGATACAGAACCAGAAAAGCCACGGACCAAGACTGACCTGAAGAAGTACAGTTGGGCCTCGCTGGTGGACTGTGTAAGTGTTAAATCGTTCACCTTCTGATACTCATTTTGCTTCTGAAGGGGTCAGCATATTTTCCTCTCTCAAGAGCCATTAACTATGGCAATGGAATGGAATATTTACCGATTCCTAAACCTCCTTTACCTCAAGACAACTGTTCCGTACAAACCTAGTTTCTAAAAATTACTTCAAGTTGCTAGGCTGCTGAATTCATTATATGCGTTTTGCTCTATATGCATAGGTAAAGTTGTTCTAGAGACGTGTGTTTGCACAAATCCAAAAGAATACGGGTTCATTTTCTTTGCCGCAAAAGGAAAGTCAGTTCATTAACAAGGCTGGCATTCACATTGCAACAGCAGCAGCTTGGAGACAAAAGGCACGGCAGGCCTCATGGTGTCACCCTGGGGAGAGCTCTGAAAAGCCACTTCAGCACAGCTTTATTCAGGGAAGGTAATTTACACCTTTATTAATCAGCTCTATACGGCACATGTAATCCCACAGCTAACTGCAGGTACTTATACTCTATTACCTAACATAATTCCATTCGTATTTACATCACTGGGATGCTCTATCACCGTTTGCTTTATCCTATGTGAACTCTCTTAAAAATTAATGTAACAGGTTACAAACACCAAGTTCCTCTCTCCTTTATCTAAACAAAACACCAGTTAAACAAGCTGACCTGCCAAAAACCATCAAAGTGCATTCCAGTCCTACCTACCAGCCTATGGCAGGATTTCTTAACCCTTTGCACCCCAGTGAGCAGAAACCTCCGCAAACAACGTATTTTTCTTTGGAGACATCAGGGTTTTTACTTCTTCATCAGAAATGCTGGTTAGTGTATGGCCTAGCTGCACATGTGCCCCACTGTAGGTGGTTTCGGGTTGCTACTTGCTTGGATTTATAATTCAGCAACGGAGCACGTACTTAGAATTTTGTTTTAACCTGGTCAACTAAATTCAGATCATCTGAACAATTCATAACTGCCATTTTTAATAAAAGCAGGGGAAAACGCGTCGTCTACTAGACCGTGCCTCCCAGCAACGCAATGCGAATTTTGGGTGCCGCTGGCCAGGCCCGTGACCACGCCGAGGGCAGCGCAGCCCCGGCCCCACGGCGTGCCCAGGGGCACCGGCCCCCGCGCCTGGAGCCGGCTCTTCCCAGCGCATCAGCCCGGCCGCCCGCAGGCACCTGCCCAACGGCACCCGCATCCCGACCGCCCCAACCGGGAACCGCCGCGGAGCAGCGGGGCTCACACGCGGCGAGGTAGTCGCGCCTGAGGCGCCTGGCAGCGCCCCCGGGTCACCCCAACACCGGCTCCACCTTCAGGTCCCCCGCAGCCCCCCCGAGACTAAACGCGGCCCCGCTCCGCCCCGGGCTCCGCATTGCAGCCGCGGCGGCGCTCACCCGGCCCCTCGGCCCCGCAAGGCGCGGGGCTTCCTCCGGCCGCGGCCCCCCGGTGCCCGCCGAAGGGCGGCAGGTGCTCAGCCCCTCAGCGGCTCCCCCGACGCCGCTGCCCCCGCTCCGGCGGCTCGGCCGCCCGAGGGGCCTCCGGGCAATCCAGGCCGCTGCCACCGCAGGAGCCGCAGGCCGCCGCCACCGGAGCGCCCCCACCACCGGAGCGCCCCCCGCCCACCAAGCATCCGCCCACCGGGTTCCCCCGCGGGCCGGCGAGGCCACTCACGGCTCAGGCCCGGGGGCAGGGAGGCGGCGCGGGGCAGGGAGCGGGCCGGGCCCGGCCTCCCCTCAGGCCGCTCGGAGCGCGGGGACCCTACCTGCCCCTCCACACCGCCGCGCACGGCCCGCCGCGCCGGCCCCCACAAGCCCCGCCCCCGCCCCGCTGCCCGCGCTCCCATTGGTGCGAGGGGTGACGTCCAGTGACAGGCAGTAGTCCGCAGCCAGTCGGGAGGCAGGTCTCTCGGGCGGCTCCTGAGGAGCGGCTCCGCGCCTCGTTCGCGCCCCGCAAGGTGAGGGACGGGCCGGCCGCCATCGGCCCCGGCGGGCCCGGGCGGCAGCAGGCGGCGTTAGGCGGACCTGGCCTGGGGCAACCCCCGCGTGGCTGCCCCCTCGTCGGGCAGGGCAGGCCAGGCCAGGCCAGGCCTCCCCGTTCTGAGGCTGAGCCACGGGAGAGCCCCGTTCTCTCTCAGTTCTCCTCCGCCCCAGCTCCTCCCCCTCCCCTCAGCTCCCCCCCTCCAGCTCCCTCCCTCTCAGCTTCCCCCCCCCCAGCTCCCCCACTCCCCCGCACCCCCCCCCTGCTCTCCCCCCCAGCGCCCCCCCCTCAATTGGCCTCACACCTTTCGCAGGAAAGGCATTGCTGTGTCCATCAGAGGAGAAAACCCAGGCCACGTAGCCTTGGTTATGATGTTTTGGCTGATACGTAGTTATAAATGTTATCTGTGATCTTCTAGGCTCAAAGACTGTGGGTCTGTAGTCAGTCTCTTGTATTAGAAGCCAATGACTTATTTTTGCTCTATCATTGTGCCAGGAGGAGCGTTGTTCCTTTCCAAGGCTGTGGGGTCTTGTGTTTGTCCAAAGAGAACGTTTCTGAGACCTGGCTCGAGAACCGGCTGGGTTTTGCCCCATTTTCTGTGGCTGCACCCTTTGCTTCAGGCGTGCACAGAGCCGCGGCTGTGGCCCTGCTTCTGTGGCAGCCCCCTGGAAAGGTTGAATTGCTTCTCCGCTTGCTCCAGTCTTCTGCTGGTTGACCTGAGCTCTATCAGTGGCGCTGGATAAAATCAGGATCTAATTCTCTTTCAGATAAAAAGCATCCATTGATGGAACAGGGGAAAAAGGAGACCCAAACCTGGGGTCTAAAGTCTTCAAACCTGGTGGCCGTGCCTCACCTGGTGTGTGCCCGCGGCCGTGTCTGTGCAGCGATGGGACCATTCCATGCAGCACTGCAGCCCTGTCCCGTGTTGGTGGCAAGACCCTTTCTGCATCGATGCTTCTTTGATGAAAATAAAAATGAGAAGACTGAGGTGAGAGATATTCAGGCTGAAATTTGTGTAAATCAGAGGGGAATGTCTGTCTGGCATAGATAAGTTGTAACTTTTTAGAAAGTAGTAAATTGATTGAGACTGCTTGTTTTAGGGTTTGCAGAATGTATAGACTGTGGCAACTGCCAGCCTTTAAAATGCCCCACACTGCTCCATGCACCCAGGGATGGGAATTACTGATGTAAAAGTGTTTTCTAACCCCATTGCTGTAATGTGTATAATCCTGACCCTGCCACGGCTGCATTCCCCCCACACTCAGCTGGAGTCGGTTATGGGACTGTGGCCTACATCAGCTGGACTGATCTAAGGAAATATTCCATGAGAATAATCCTGGGTATTAGATGCACGAGGGACTTCTAATTCCTTCCTCCTACTCCAGCACTGCTGAGCGGAAGAACCTCTTTGGTGCTAACTCACAGATCTCACTTCAGAGCAGAACCTTAGGCCTGGCTGTGGGACACTGCCAATGTTGTGAAATAACTGAGTTTTTATAGGTTTAAGAGCCAGATGACCATGGGGATTTTATGTTACCAACTTTCCCAGCACACAACTGGTGAGGAGATATTTTTGTCTTCTCTGACATGCCTGTTGTCAATCTGTTCTTCTGTGTTCTTGTGCAGCCCAAAGGTACCTATCGCCGCTTCTTGTGGGGCTGGAGTAAGCTGAATAGAAACCTACAGGAAGCAGCCTGAACTCGTGACAAGACACTGAGAAATCCCCTTGGAATAAGTAAAGGAACGGGCCCAGGCAGCTGAGACACTGAATGCAGGGATCATGTTTTTCAGGTGAGTGCCTCAAAGACAGACCCACCAAACACTACACAAGCTTGGAAGTTGCATTTCGCTTTCAAGGCTGTTTTTCAAGAGACTGATTTGCGATTCCTGGGAAAGGAGACTTAGCTGTGTGTGCATTTTCTTCGTAGTGATGGGAGGGAGATCTCACACACAACACCTCCAGGAGAGTTTTCTGTTTCCTTTCTTGCTGGCTGTCCCCCTGCCCAGTACAGCTTTTTTGTCTGTTCGAGGTAACTCAGATGTAGCAGGATCAGTTACTGTCTGGATGTCACCCCTGTTGCTGTGTTTAAAGCCCAGCAGCAGTGAAAACACAGAGAGTTTGGCTGGAGGGAGCAGGATTTGCCACTTTATTTCTTTATTCATAAGTGCACCGCTACACAAATCCAACAGATGTGGTCACGTTTCCTGAATTTCTCAGTGTGCTGAATGCTGGTCCCTGCAAAAATCTAGCTTAGAGATCTTGCCCTGGATTCCAAGATATTTGATGTTAGCTACTGAAATTGGCCTGCAGGGATCTGTGACTTGCATGGTGGTCTGTGGAGGGGCTTCATCATACTTTGGAGACTGCAGGACCAGCAATGACTTTGTGGGGCTGTTCATTCCCAGTTTTTCCCTCTAGCTTTGTTGGCAGCAGAAAAGTGAGAGAGGTGCCTCAGAGGAGCTTTCCATAGGCAGCGTCCTGGGAATACAACCCAAACACAAATCATTTGGCATGGAGGGAGAAGGAATTGGAGATCAGCATAGGAAACAAAGAAACACAAATACATAAAAGAGGAGAAATGCGTCAGGCACCACTGTTAATGCCCTGAACTCTCCCCTTACCGATGTATTTAGTCCTTACTGGTATTTGTGGTATCAGCTTCTGAAGGACAGGTGGCGTTTTTGTTAACGTGACCAATGGCTAAGGACACAGAGCAGCTTGTCCTTGCTCTTTCTGGAAATGGGTGTTAGTGATTACACTGTAAACCTTTTTCCGGCACAACGATGGGGTCACATCAGCTGCCAGATAATTAAAGGGCAATTTATTTAATATTGTAAACAAACAGATTGACTTGTAAATATTCTCGGGATACATCCTACCATTATAAAAGGTGTCCTATAATTCAGGGAGAAGACAATTCACTCCTCACCTGCAACAAAATGATCTGGTCTTTGTATTAAGCTCAAAACAAGGTGCTTCCCTTGACAAGAGAGGATGCAAGGGTGCTTGGGCATTGGCCCAACCTCCCTGAGCTCTCTTCCTTGTGCGGGATGGTTGGTTAGACCAAGGAACAGCAATTCTTCTTCTCTTTTTGCTGTCACCTCCCTTACAACTCCAAGGAAGCGGCTTCTGGTGATGTGCCTCAGTTTTCTCAGTCAAATGGTATGCAGCAGTGCTCTAGGGTTCCTGTGAGGGTGACTGAAGACCGTATGGGGATCGCAAGAACTGCTTGTGAGGGTGCATTAAGGTCTCAACATGAAAGACCTGGCAATCTTAAAAAGACATGTAGAAGCCTTATAGAGATTTCTGAGTATATGTTGATGAACAAACATTGTCAATCACAAGCAGGAGCAGCTGGTGTGTGTGTGGGGGTTGACAGAAGGTGTGGCTTTCCCAGCATGCTGGACTCCGATAGCCTGGGATATGCAGTGGCAGTATGTGTCCTTTGGTCGCGCACAGACAAGCTGGTGTTGTGAAGGACCCTCTGTCAACCATGATCTCCCGTGGGATGAATGTGTTGGAGAACAACCATTAATGTAACAGCCATGGAAGGATAAATCTAGACCGTGGAATTTGGTGTTGTGTCACACGGCTCACAGCTGTGCAGTTATTGCTCACTTGCACCTTGAAGTGTTATGGCGAGGAGACTCCTAGCGTTGGCGGCAGGGTGTCTCTGGGTTGGCGAGGGGGAAACAACCCAGGCATGGCTTATATCCCGAAGGGCTTGAGTCATGCTTCTCCACCTTAGTTGCATTTAACTGTTCCGTAGGCTGCCTCTGCCCCTAGATTGGAAACCATTTCCAGTCTAAATATGCACAGGACAGTGGAGGAGAGAGGCCTTGTCCAAGCTCACCCAGCAGTGCTAAGACTAGAAGAGTTTGCTGCTACACCCCAGGGAAGTGCTCTAGGCACTGGTCCACACTGCTTCCCTCTGCCTGAGCTCGGTTCCCAAGTAAAGAACAGAGGCCTTGTTAGAAGGAAAAGAGAATTCTTTCTGACCTGCAGTATTTCTTCAAGAGATGATGCTCTGTCCTGAAGCCTGGGAGGTGTGTAGAGGTGCAGCCCTACTGTGAACCACACAGGAGCTTGAGAAATAGCCTCATCTGCTGGAGCTGCCACCTGAAGGGGTAGGAGAATGTGTTCTTACGGGGTTGGGGCAGATAGAGACTTTGCAGAGCCAGATACATAACTGTTTTCATGTTCTAAGACAGTGCTTATAAGAGCACTGCCTACAGAGATGGTGCTTACGGCGCGGTTTGGGTGTATAGAAGTCTGTGAAGTGTCAGTGGCACCCTTCCTGCTATCCTCCTGCTAACCTGTATGTGATGTGGGGGAAGAGGGGAAGGAATAAAATCAGGCTGGTTGTGATAGATCACGTTTGTGAGACTGAGCCTCTGGTGACAGTCCTCTGCTGTTTGGTTGCTTTGCACCCATCTCTGCACTGCAGGGGCTTCCCTGTAAGTGTCCTCCTGATTGGCAGAGAAACGCTGCATTTGGCATTCTTTTCTGTGAGATCTGGTTCAGCCAAAAATAAGTTTCTCCAAGATTTTTGATGGAATGGCATGAAACACTGGAACAGTTAGGCCTAAGTGTATTATTGGCATCAGGCCTGCAGCGGCTTGGTTTTACCTTCTAAGGTCATGCTCCTGCTTGGCTGCAGCCACCCCAGCCCACCTCCCGCTGTGATCTACTCCACTTTATTAGCTAAGAGCTATTGAGCTGGGCTGATAGTCAGGGATCCCTCTTTCTGGTTCAGAGTGGGTCGTGATTTAACTGTGGCCAGCAACTGAGCTCTGCGCAGCCACTTGCTTGCTCCCACTTGGTGGGATGGAGGAGAGAATCCTGAGTAAAAGTGAGAAAACTTGTGGGTTGAGATAAAGACATTTTAACAGGTAAAGCAAAAGCCACGTGCTCAAGCAAAGCAAAACAAAGAATTCATTCACCACTTCCCATGGCAGGCAGGTGCTCAGCCATCCCCAGGACAGCCGGGCTCCATCACACCCAATGGGGACAAAACGCTGTAACTCTGAGCATTCCCCTTTCCTCCTTCCCCAGCCTTATATACTGAGCATGACGGTCTATGGTATGGAATATCCTTTGGCCAGTCGGGGTCAGCTGTCCCGGCTGTGTCACCTCCCAGCTTCTGGTGCCCCCCCCAGCCTGCTTGCTGCTGGGGTGGCGTGAGAGGCAGAAAAGGCCTTGGCTCTGTGTAAGTGCTGCTCGGCAGTAATGAAAACATCGCTGTATTGTCATCACGGTGACTAGCACAAATCCAAAATATATCCCCATACTAGCTACTATGAAGACAATTAACTCTGTCACAGCCAAAACCAGCACAGTGCGGGAAAGTACTTTGTGTGAGACCAAGGAAATCATTCCTGCCAGAGGTCACTGCTTTCGGAGCAGTTCAAAGCCAGGTCTCCATGGTTTGGAAGGGTTGCTTGGTGCTAGTTTGGGAGCAGCAGTATTGGAGCAGTTGTCTAAGCCCTCTTCCAGTTTACACAGCTGGGGTTTTGTTTCCCTAAAAATTCCCAAGCCGCAACTGGATACAGGATTCATCATCTTCTGACCTGCTGTGCTGAGCTGCTGCTAAACAGCTGCTCTGTTTTGAAAAGAGTGAAGTGATTTTTGTAGAGACTTCCGGGCAGAATGAGTTTCCAGCATGTGGAAGGGCTGGTGGGACTGGGAGAAGGCTGTGGTTGTAGGATCCCGTCTGTATTTGGCTCCTTTGGAGCAAGGTGCTCTCCAGAAACGTTAGTAGCAACTTGGAGAAATGATTCAGCTGCATTTGGAGGAGGTAATTTTCAGTGTAAGTAAAGTATATCCTCAGTTTCTCTGGCACAGAAGAGAATACAAAAATGTTAGCGAGTGGACAAGTTCCCTCAGTCCCAAACGCTGTGCCATCAGCTTTTAATTTGGGAGTCTCCAGATGGGACATCACTATGGATCCATCCATGTGGATGGGAGTTTTGCCTCTCACGCCAGGGCCTTGCCTCAAAGAGGAGAGCAATGGAGGCTCCAGCCACAGTAGCCTGTCGTCTTCTGTGTGGACCGGCACTAGGGAGGGCTGAGAGGGGTTGTCTGTGGGTTTTGTGGCTTTTGGAAAAGGACAGGGAATGCTCATAAGCCTTTTATTTCTATATTACTTGGAGGAATTAAGACATAAGTCAGACAAGCAAGCACTGGCACGCGGGTGGGAAGCTCCTGAAGGCTCCCCATATTACACCAGTCACTTCAACGCAAGTACAAAAATACACTCGTGTGACACCGCATCACAGCATCTAGCCAAATAACCTGCTTCTCTCTTCGTGTGACAGTGATGTGTAGGGCAGGGTGCAAGAGCTGTAGTAGTGTTCAAGGATCCAGTTCCTGGTGTGCCTCAAAGGTCCATCTGTCTGTGAGTTAGGAACTTCCTGAACCAAAGACCGTGGGCTCGTTTCAGTATTTAATAGCTGCTTGATGAACTTTCCTCAGAGAACAGGAGCATAGGCCTAATCCACTGTTGTCTCCACAGCTTTTGTTGTCAGCTGTAGCGGAGTACATATATTTATGGTCAATTAAAGTGACATATTACAGCCACATGATGTCATCGGCAGTCACCCCAGCTGTGCTGAAATTAACCCAAACTGTTGTATTTCCAGCTGGGGGACTCCTATCCATGAGGGATTGTCTGTGGTGTGGGATTTCCCTGTACATGATCTTTTCAGGTCAGACTTGCTCCCCAGAAGGTAGTGACACTTTTGTTAGAAAATATTCCATCCTGTCTAAATTAATCTTTTTGTTACTAATCTTGGAAGTAATAAGATAGTGTTGTGGCAGGCAGTGCGCTCATCACACATGTAGGTTGTATTAAAAATAGACCTTAAAAAATAATTTCTTGGGCCCTTTTAAAATGATCCTGGATCTTTGTCAAGAGAACTCCATGCTTTTCCTCCCCCAGCATTCCTCTCTCCTTGGAATCCTGCTCCCCTCATGGCTTTTTGGTTAGCCTTGCTTGCTGCCATAGATATTATTTCTCATATTATATTTCATCTTCCCCCTCCCCATGTTGCACTGCAGCCACTGAACAGGACGGTCCCTCATCCCAGTCTCAGCAGGACGAGAGGGGATAATGTTGCTGACAGAAGACTATACGAGGCAATTAACAGCTTTTACCAGCAAGTGGATACTGATTGGAAAGCCGTAATTCTGTACTTGTCAAAGAGCCTTCTGCTTGGAAAGGAAGACAAAAGGGCCTGGGCACAGGAGCTGCTCCGTGCTACTGCTACGGCAGCTTTCTGCTTGGTCAGGATTTATTTGAGACTGGGTTCCAAGGGATATATTTGATGGGGTTGGTCTGTGCAAATGTGACACGCCACCACTCAATGCTTCTGCATCACCAAGACCTGTGCTGGATTGTTCTGGGCTTCCAGCTCTGTGTAACAAAGGGTCCCATGAGCAGTAGGAGCATGCCAAAAATCCTGTTTCCCTCCATTGCTCTTCTGAGCTCAGGGACTGAGGGGTGTGTAATGCAGAGTGAGATTCATCAGCCTGTGGTTGTAACAGTGAAGAACATCTATGGAGGGAGATACTTGCCCTTTCTATGGAAACATGGGTGATCTGCACTGCTGGGACTGGCAGAACCCTGAGTGCAGCCTTTGTGCAGAGAGAGGGATGGGGGATGCTGTGCCAGAGGGTGTTTGATGCAACACTGGAAGATACTGGTCAGTTACTGGAAAGTGGTGGTGGTGGTATTCTGCTTCACATTGCACTGGCAGTGCTGGAAAGGCTGACACCAACATCAGTGAGTGCTGCACCTGGCGTCACAAGCGTCTCCTGAACCTTGCCGTTGGCTCAGCTTAGTCTGCTGCAGGGATGTGGGGTCTCTGCTGGAGCTTTGCCACAGGTGTTGGAGCAGTGCAGGCCTGTGCTCCTGGCAGGAGAGCTGGAGAATGTCCAGAGCCAATCTGCTCTGGAGGGAGCTCTGGACTGATCAGTGATCCGCCAGACTGCCCCAACCTTGCAGGGTCAGGCCTCTGCTGCCTAGTGCTGTGTTGTTTACTTACCACTAGTTCCCTCCAAACATATGCCTGAGACTAACATATCTAGTGGGTGGCAGCATACATCCCCTGTTCCTCTCTCAGTTGGCCCTATTTATAGATTTCAAATGTTGGCAGGTAGGGGAAGTGAGACATCTGAAGTATGAGAGACTGTCACCGAGAAGGCAGGGTTATTTATCTGAGTTGATGAAACTTCTTGTCATTGCGGTGTATTAGGAACTCTGCACATGTGTTCCAAATCATCATTTCCAGGGCATTGGTGGGCTTGTTATTCAGGACAGAGCAAACAAAATGGTGTTAGAGTGGGAAGAGAGATTTCTACCTGAATAAATTATATCTAGTTATCACCACCTGGATGGCAGTCACATGCCAGGAAGTTTCTCCTCAGGGCTAAGATAACATCTCTCCCTTTATATTTCAACAGTCTGATCTCCCGAGCTGTACTGTTTATCTTTTCTATGTACACAGGACGAGTGGAGAGAAGGACCACTCAGCCACATGTCAGATGGGCAGAAATCTCTCCCTGGTGATTTAAAGACAATGGAGAGTGTCTCTGTTATTGCCACCATTCCTTCTTTTGTCTTATCTAGAGGAGGCTACTGCAGCTGCTCACCAGGAACCTCTGCTGCTTGCTGCTCAGTGGTTGGTTCTTTCTCAGTGTACTGTGAGACCCCCTTAGATCTCTATAGATCTTCTGCCTCAAACGCAACAGAAATAGGGAAGATTATCCTGAAAGCTGATCTTTCTACCATGGCCAGATTTCACAGTCCCTTCCCAGTCTCAATGACTCTTTCCTTGTTGGGAAATACTCATGTCTGATAGTACAGGGGTGGCCAGATAGCCCATAGGAGTGGTGGCCAGGTCTGCAGGGTGTCCCAGTGGCAGGGAATACCACTGCATTCACAATAACCAGCTCATACTGGCGCAGAGAGCTGCGATCCTACAGAAGGTGGGTGTTTTGCCCCTTCTCTGCAGCCTTCTCCCACTGCAAAGGTGTTTATCCTATTGACAAGTGCTGTGGTCCTTTCATAACTGCTGCATTAGCAGAGGATCGAGTAGCACTTAATGGGAGCAGTCTCCCTCATGAAGTGTGATTGAAAAGGTCACCAAGGTGGAAGGGAAAATATTTGCAGCAGGCTGACATAAGCCTTGGCTTCTGATTGACAACAGGTGTATATTTTATGGGCTGCCCTCCCCATCCAGCATTTTTGCTGCCCTCCTCTCCTTCCATGTATTGGCTCAGTGTTTCGCAGCGGCGCCATGGAGCATCTGCAGAGCTCAGTGGGTAGCAGACAGGGGGAATACAACCTGCTGCAGAATTCAGGGAAAAGGTGATTTCAGGCCAAGTGTTGCCTTCTGAATTAGTGAAAGCAAGGGAATCGGGTGAGGTGTAAACAAAGCTTTCTTGTGAAACTGCTCCAAGCTGAATTAGTAGGTTGACCGTGGCTGAGCTCTTTGCTTTAATGGCACAATAAATAGCTTTATTCTCCAAGGCTACTGGTTTTGCTGGGTTTTGCCTCTCCCTTCTCTTGACCCTGCGGTGGGTTTGTTGAAATGAGGTTGCTGGATCTCAGCCAACCTACATTTTGGACACTCCCAGTTTGTTCAGCTGAAATCTTACTACTGCCCCTGGCAAGCCTGCCACTGAAGTCAGACACATACCAATTGCTTTGCATGTCTTCTCACTCTACTTTCTTGCTGCTTTTAGTGTCCCATCTGCCTTATATGGTTTCTTTTGGGACAATACAGGGTATTCAGTCCAGGCCAAGTTGCTGATGACAAGCTAATTAAAGATCTAGCAAGAGAGGAGCAGCCTAATGAGGGAGAAGTGGGAGGAAGGGCAGTTTGCCAGGACTCTGCTGTGACACTTGCTTAGGGGAGCTAATTGTATGTTGTAATTGATGGTTCAAGGGAGCTATTCACCACACAGAGTAGGGCAGAGTAACAGAGACCTCTTTTGATGGCATGTCCTGAAAGGCTGTGGTGGGATCACAACTTCCCAGGTCCAGTTCTTCCTCTATGGTGTCACGTAAATACTTCTATCATGGAGTTACGCCGTCTTACCATGTTACAATGGGTGATCTGGAAAGTATGCTACATCTGTGGCAGTGGGGACAAAAAGCCTATAGCAGGAACGGCATCTTCTCAGGACTACTGGTGGTCATGCTGAAGGTCATGTGCTACCCAGCAGCCCTGACTGCGAGCCAGCTCACCTTCCTGCAGCGTACAGTGCACAGAGAGCAACAATCAGCGCAAAAGGGAGGTGGATTCTGGCACTGGCAGGAGCAGATGCTCTGCTGGGTCATTTCATTAGGAACGTGTGTGCTGGTAACTTGCAGGGTAACGTGGGGTTGGCCCAGCCCGGACTCACAGGGAGTCGGCGGCAAACGGCCAAGTCACAGCAGTGTGCTGGCGATGAGGCTGCTGACAGAGCTGCATAGCCCGACACTGGTCTCAGTGCCCCACTCGGTGTCTGCTTCTCCCACTTCATCCAAATTAGTCCAAGCAGGGCAATTCTTCACCTCTGGGGGATGCTCGAGTATGAGGAAAAGCTCGCTTATGAGTATGAAGAGGCTTTTATTTGGCTTTGCTTCCATGATGAGCTTCCTTTCTGAATGGCGTCACTGAGATTTCTGTGAATCACAACCAAATTACTGCCTCTCACCGAACATGGAAAATTAATCAAGAGAGCCTCTGGATGGTCTCTGTAGCTCTGAAAGGGACTGTGGACTGTAATGCAGTTGTGTCAGGTCTTGTGTGTCTTGTCCTAAAGTCTGGAGAAAGACTTTTCTAGTAGCTGCCTCAGGAACGCTCATTTCTCAAGTTAACAAATCATGCAATAGCTCTGTCTCCCACCTCCTCAAGAAACAGTCTGGGGATTCACGGTCCAGCAAAACGTTCTTACCCAAAAGGCGCAGTACAAGTGCTGTTGTTGTTGTTGCAGTTGTGTTTGGCACAGGCCTCTGCCAGGGAGATCTATTTGCAGGGTGAGCTCCCGTCCTTGAAGCCAAGTGCCCAGGGGTGTCAGTAGGTGTATACAGCCACATTCACACTGTCCTCCCTGCCACTGCAACCCCTCCTCACAGCTTCTAAAATTCCTCTCACCAGGGAGGTTATTTCCTTATTATTAACACCTGTTCGGGCAGGCAGATGCGCGGACCGCTTACAGAGCCACTAGGACTGAAAGCTTTTATGCATAACTATATCAAGAGGTGTTAAAACTGGCCGTGTGTAATTTATAGTCTGTAGCAGGGGAGTCAGCCCACTAGACTGAGCATGCTGGAGCATTAGCTCTGCTGTCAGCTCAATTGTCAGCCGGATGCCGAAGGAGGTGGAGTGGATACTCTGGGTCACAGCTTTCCGCATTCTTGATCGCAAGTCAGCAGAGTTATGAACCCTAAGACAACTGTTGTGATTCTTAGGCCCTGAAGCACTCAGCAAATCAAATCAAGTACTGTCAAGCAGGCATGCACACAAATACACACATCTACACACCAAATGATGGAAGAATCACCACTATAACTGACATAGGAGAAGACAGACACACAACAGTGGTATTTCTGCCTCTATGAAATGCCAAACTGTGATTTCTACCTAAAAGATGTGGAGGTCTTGCTAGCAGGTGAGAATTGGGACCTTCTATTCTAAGGGCATCACTGGCCTGGATGTTGGTAGCGCTTAAAGCTTGTGTAATGCTGGCTTGTTAGTTCAAATGAGTACACTGTCTTACTTAAAGCTTTCTTCATTGCCCTGCTGCTGGCCTGGTAGATGGGTGTCCTACCGTGCTGTGCACAAAGTTCACTATGATTTGGCTATTGGAAGAGAATGCCTGAGAGCAGGGACAACAAATTGCCAAAATAACTGTACAGCAAGTCACTCCCAAATGGCATTTACTGCAGCCAAGGGTTTCTGAGTTCAGTGTCTCCGGGCCATTTGTCCTCCCAGACTTCACTCCTGACCTTAGAAAAGACCTCTGAATCTGAGCGGCAGAAAGTTGTGTCACAGAGTTCCCATTATAAAATAAATAAACCTCTGTTAACTCTGTCAGATGCTCTGCCTTATTATTCTAACTAGGAGGCTGTATTAGTCAGATTTAATAGTTAAAAATCTCCTGATATTCCTCTTTATAGTCAGTTATTTCCATTTGTCCTTCTTTCACCTTGTCCCCCCTTTTGATATTTACTTTTGTAAGGTATTTAATAGTATTTTCCCCCCTTCTCTCCTTGGCTGGGCTGAACAAACTAACCTTATTCATTCTTTTTTAATATAGCTTGCTCTTCACTACCTTGAACAGCCCATGATGCCATCTCCATACACCTTCTTACTTAAGAAAATTGTTCCTGAATATGAACAAACAGCAGTGTTCCCCGTATTCTGGTGTAGGCCTCAAAAACTGAGATTGAAAGCTGGCCCTGATATTTTTCTAACAGCAATACTTCATCAGCTTGTACTGGAATTGCACATGGAGTTTTTCTTCCACTGCTTTCACGGTAATTTCTGTTTCTGTTCCCTCTGTTCTCATGTCAGCTTTGTTGTCATCATTATCACTGTCATTATTATTGAAAACTGAGGCTTCACACATTCTCACCCTCTCAACACTGCAGAGTGAACCCATTTAATCTTCTTTTTTTGTCTAGATTTTTTCACTGTTTTAAGGAATTTGTACTATCCTCCTGTGGTTGATATTTGTCACTTCTTGAACACAGCATATCCTGATTTTGAAAACAAACCAGGTTGGAAAAGGCATAAAAACTACTAAAACATCCTTTCTCAAACTTATCAGGACAAGAAACCTGACAGAATCTCTAGGTGTGAAGAAGGTGTGAAGGAAGTACGCTGGAAAATTAAGGTCATAGCAGAAAAAAAGCCCAATATTTTTTTTATATCTGTGTTCAGTGTGGAGGTCCCTACTCTTTGGTTTCTCATTTGTGAGTGTCTCCGCTGGAGCCTCTCTCAGACTGAAGTCTCAGAAAGTTATGGAACGTATAGATGAAATGAAACCAACAGATTTCAAGGACCAGATAGATGAAAATCTGCCCCAATGTAGGGATTAAATAGCTGAACTATTATCTTTACGCTTAAAATTGACTTTGTACCATGCCAAAGACTTGAGGGTTAGAGTCAGGGTCCTGAGTGTAGGAACAGGCCATAATGGTCCTGGCAGGATTGGTGTTTTCATACACCCATGCAAGGTCAAAGGAACCTGATCGTGCAAGGTCTCTTCCTCACTTAAAGCAGATGAAAGTAACTTGTATCCTCTCTGAGCATGCACAAATTTACTCCTTTAATAAACTAGGACTTCCTAGTTGTTAATAATAACTGATATCAGACTGTAGCATGTCAGCAATTTTTTGTAGAGCCTTAATGACAGACTTCAATGGCAAGCAAGACCATTAGAAGAGAAATGTTGCCAGGAATCCTAAATCCCTGACTCTGGCATGCTGAGGTTTGGAAGCTTCCACCCCAACCTGCTCTATGGGGGATGGTTTATCAAGATGGTTGTTGACTCTCAGAAGTTCTCTTTTCTGTATTGCTTGCCCTTCTTTCTTTATGGTCATGCCTTTGCTGATATGCCTTGTCACTCCACCTTCATCTTGATCTCTACTGTATTCATGATTGTTATCTTCTTTTAGCCCTTCACCTGTTTCCACATTTTTTAACAAAGCAAGTTCCTTCAGTTTTGCCCTAGTACTTGTACACAGAAAGTGCTTATCCAGTAAAATTGTTAATATCTCCAAGGATGGAGATATGATCTCTCTGGGCTGTTGTTCCAGAGTTTGACCACTCTCACAGGATTTTTTTTCCCTAACATCTTATTGGAACTGCTCTTGTACCTTGTGTCCATTGTTTCTTGTAATGATAGGAGTTTGGCTCTCTTCGCTGTAAGCCACCCTAGGTAGCACAGGAGATTGAAATTCAGACCTTCCCCATCCTTTCTTCTCCAGGCTGAAAACATCCAGCTCCTTCAGCCTGTCTGCCTCATGGGCTCTAACCCCCTACTGAACCTCCTATTTGTTGGCTTTCCACTGGACTCACTCCAGTATGTCCAGACCTTTTTTTTTTTAACTGGGGAGCCAAAACCTGTACATACTACTTCAGATGTGGCCTCAGAAAAGGAGGGGAAGAACTGCTCCTTTTGACCTGCTGGCCGTGTTCTTGCTGATGCAGCAGAAAGCACTACAGGCCTCAGCTGCTTTGTAGACTCTCACAGCTTTTCTGCCACCTTCTGACCAGGTAGGTGTGACTGGCTGCCTGGGACCTGTAGACTTCTTGCCTGATACACCATATAGGTGAGTGTTAAAGAACATTTCCTGCGTGTTCAAACAATTAAGGAACTGCTATAACTACTTGTGTTTAAAAGAGGCTTCAGTTCATTGAGACTTGTAAAGGTAAACTGGGACCATCCTTCTCCTTTGACCCTCTTGGTTGAGCTCAGAAATCAGCTGACATAGTTAAGATGACAGTCATTAGATTTATATGTCCTTTGCTTTTGGCATTCTGTCCCGCTGTCTGTTCTGGCAGTTTGGGTCTGTTGACCTTTGTGGCATGTGGCAAGGCCAGTATATCTTGGCTTCTGCCTCAGACGGCTGTGGCTTGTTGTTTAAGGAAGTTTATTTCTCAAGGATATGGTCATAAGACAGCAATGCGCATGTTCTATTTTTGCAGGCATACCTAGAGAGTCAGGAAGGAGGCCAAAACCCTTCCAGAGAAGACAAACTGCAGATCTCAATGTTCTTATCAATGAGATATAAGTTCATAAGCTACAAAGAAGATACAAGTTATCCAACAGGATAAATAAAGAGAGAGGACAGGGAAAAGAAGGGTACCTGGAATACGAGATAGCCACTTAGAAGATGATGGATAGATAGGAAAATAATACACCAGGATGAAAAAGTTGAATTTTTAGTGTATTTGTATGGGACAGAGAACTAAAATTATACTTCGAAAGATGGACATGTTTCAATAAACACAAAGCCCAGAAATTGTGTCTTCATATTCTTGCAGAAGGGGAGTAGCAACAGTTAATGGTTTACTTGTTTGCTCCCTGCTTTTTAAAGTTTTCCAGAGTTTTTCTCTGTGTCTTCTTGGGCTGCTAGAAGTCTTGTTCTCTGTGCCAGATTGACGCTCCTGCATCAGCAGCCTCCCACTCTGCTGCTGTTGCCAGTTCAGAGTGTTAACACAAGTTCTTTAATATTGCCATGAAAGGAATGCTAAGGATGGTGAAGAGGAGCATCTCACTAGTGCATTCCTCCTCCCAACAAGGACTGGGGAATTGTCAGCGTGACCCAGCTGGCCCTGAGGAACCACAGGGGGTCCAAAGTTGTAGTGCCACTGAGGAATACAGGCCAGCCATCTCGGATGATACACATGTGAGGTTTCTCCTCTTCTGTGGTCCACCATGGGCTGCACAGACAGCTCCACCCCTGTATGGTCACTGTGGAAGGAATAATACCTTTGCTCTGGTTACAACCCCTTCAAAGTAGAAACACTTACTGGGTGAAAAGAGAGGAGTGAAAGTGGTGAGTGTAAAATTAGATATGCCTGGAAAATAAGATGAATGAAGCTGAAAAGCACGAGTGGCTGAGACGATGACCCATTCACTGTCATGGTCATTGACAGCTCTGAACCATCTAGGACCCAATCTGTCAAAGTGATTGACAAGGACATGCTGGACTTTGTGAAGGCCCAAACTGCAAGCAATTTGCTTGCTGTTCAGTTTGCCTCAGAGCCACAGACTAGTTCTGTCTAAATGAAGGGTTAATCAGGGCCTTTTCGTGGGTCTTGTTTCCTTCTGCTCAGCTCCTGGCACTGATATTGTCTGCCCCAGCCACCCTTCCCAGAAGACAGTCCTCCCTCATCCATCACCCGTTCTGACACAGGACCCGACTCTTGACACCCACTCCTCCTTTCCTCTCTTCTCCTTGTCTGGCTGCAACGTATCAGCACCCCTGACATTATCCTGCCTGTTTCAGTGATGCGTCTATCCATCCGTCTGCCTTGAAAAGTGACCTGCTCACTATGTCCCTCTACCCTTCAACCAGACAGGAGCCTGCCTGTCTGCCTGACTGAGAGCAGGCAGAACGTGCTTGGTGGTGGAAAATACAGAGCACATGCAACTGAATGTCACCAAAGGCAATACATAAAAAGTACGTCCTGGAGACTGTCAGAGACCAGGATGTAAACTGGTCCACAAGATGTTGTATCATCATCTGGTTCCTATTCGGAGGCTCTGCCTTTCCCAGGCAGTTGCAAACTTAGCTGTGTCATAGGGAGTAACATTGCAATGAGATGACAGAACTCAGTGTGAGATGTTAAAGGAGGGGAAGGTGATTTTATTTTAAAACAAAATGATTTCATTCATTCAGACTCATGCATGCACGTTATATCCCAGTGGTCTTCCCAGCATGTGGGCACCAAGACATGTGCATCCAGGTGATCCCAGTGATGTCAGGGAAGGCTTGAGGTACTGACCTATTAGTCAGGTCTGGACACTTCAAACTGAGATGTTCATTGAAAAATGAAATTTTGTATCTTCAGAAGCATTGAAGTCTGGCAGTGACTTCATGATCTAACACAGCCAAGCACTAGGCCACATGGCAGTCTGACCATCATTCTTTGATGCTCTTTACTGGGCACCTCCAGTTCTGTGCTTGTCTCATCCCTGGGTCAATGGAATAACTGGCTGAAGGAGAGCCCTGTGGTTGGGGACACAGCTGGTACAGCTTCACAGCACAATGAATTGAGCATCCCTAGCAAGGAACTATTTTGCTGAAGACGACTGAGACCTTCCCACAAGAGCTAGTTGCAGTTTTGATCCTAAACAGAAAGATTACTGTCTGTGATGCTTTTTAGAAAGTCAGCTTTAGTTTGAAAGGCAAAGTAATTTTTAGAAAGTCAACATTAGTCTGAAGAGCAGGTACCTCCAGGGATGAACTTGGATGAAGACTGTTGTGTAGACAGCATTGATCAATCCACTGCATATACTCGAGTGAGGAAATGGCACAAGAACCAAATTAAATTCCTTGTGAAAAGTCTTGCCATGTTGTTTAAAGTGGGATCGCATAGATTCATTCTAGAGGCTGAGAGAGCATGGAAGGGAGCAGCATCTCAGTCTGGAAATTTCAGAAAAACAGAATCTCCTAACAAAAATGGACTTTCCTCCTTAGTTCCAAAGTAGTGAAGAGTACGTTCAATGAAATGGTACAGTTTTTCCTGTCATATGCTGGGGAGTGAGAGGAGAGGGAGGTAAACCTCTGTACTTGACTGCCTGTCCATTGCCCGGTGCATTTTCTGCTTGCTACCTGCCCCTCCCCCTGGCTCTGCTCCCACCATCCCCTTCAGTCATGAACAGGGAAGGCACCTGGGGCAGATGAGTGCTGCCGAGGGAATAGAGAGGTTGTTTGGGCCTAGAAGTCAGCAGAAGAGCAGAACCACCCATAGAAGCAGGACAATTTAGGGAAGGCAGAGTGGGAGGGAAGGGGGAGCTGAATTTGAAGCATGGTGCTGAGCCCCTTTTGGTTGCAAGGCCTGGGCGAGCTGCTGTGTCACAGGAATAAAGTTCTGAAATCCAGGGATGGGGCTCTGAGGGCACTAATAGGCCTTAATTGCCCTGAGCATCCTCACATGGGACCCCTTCCCACACCCTCCACTTATGGCCCAGGAGCTCTACTTAAACTCAGGCCTGGGCCTTTGTCCCCCTCCTGCCCTTTGCTGTAGTTGCACCTGTATTCAGGCTGGTGCCTGAACTCTTGTGTGGATTTCCCAGGTTGACCTTGGACTTGACTTTTTACCATCGCCTCTCCGCTAGCCCACATCAGGTGCTGGGTGGGAGCACCTGGTTAGTAAGGTCCCTGCTGCTGCTGGGGCTGCCCCTTCCACTGGGGACCAGCCCAGCCCCGCCTGCTCCCCAGCATCCAGCTCTTACAGGTATTTCCCTGCTAAGGACCCTGGGCTGGCCTTGTGACTGGTAGCAAGCAGTAAAGGCCTGTGACTGTCACACACTGGGTCACTATCACGTGGGAGAACAAGCGAGAGAGCTGGCTGCCACGGGGTGTTTGGGGGCAAAAAGCTCAGCTGCCTTCATGGTGTGGTAAAAGCCCTCACAAGGCCATCAGGATCCCTGCAACTGTCAGCCAAGCCAGAGTGAGAGGGTGATATCGGACCTGCCTTGGGCCAGGACCAAGGAGGCGTTTGTAGGCTGGACACTTACCGTCTTGCTTAGTGTCAGCTGGCCTGGTTTGTGCCCACAGGCAGAGGTCAGGTTACCCAGATAGCAATCAGAGCTTACAAGGGCAGGAGTGGTTCTGCGTCAGGTGAGCTCCAGTGAATCCCCTTTGGCACATACTAATTCCATTTGAAGAAGGCTGGAAGAGGTGAATGGTTTCTGACCCAGTTTGGTTATCCCTGCTGCTTAGGTTTTGGCCCATCTTTTTTTATGTGACAATACCTGGGGCATTCTCATGTCCTTCTGCTGCTATTCTGAAGATCCAGTTACTGATCTGGCGGATGTGGGTGGCTGAGGGGTGGGGAAAAGGGACGTGCAATAGTTGAAAAAGAAGCTCTGGTGGGGATGGCCCTTAGTTTGTCTTGTAGCTGAACCCCCGGGAAGGCTCTGAGTGCTTTTGGATGCTTCAGTATCTTGTCCTCTCTGCCTCACAGGTGCTCACTGCCCCTTTGGCAGAAGGCTGTAGGACAACTAGGAGGGGAGTCTGCCTTTATGCGCTGGGCCTGGGTAATTGAGGGGATCCCCAGCACTTTACTTAGTAGAGTTTCTGGTTTTGAACCATACCCTCCACTTGATGTCCGGATGCTTATGCCGAGCTCCTGGCTGTTGGGTAGGTCATTCAGCTCATGGGCTTGTTCTCCACAGAAGCCGGGTACCTGAGATCAGCCTCCCTACAGGCGAGACTTCCAGTGATTACTGACACAGTGTGGCCTTTGAAGGCAATAGTGAATTGTACGTGCTCAGGTGCCTGAAGGGACTGTGATGTATTGTTCTGGCTGGATGCTTGAGAGATGACAAACATAATCAAAATGGATCTTTGGTCCCTCAGAGGGATGCTTTGCTGCCAGGCTGCATCCTGGTTTGGTGTGGAGCCTGTGCTTTGGGTCTGAAGCAGTGTTGTTGTGCCTTGCTGTGGGACACTTTTGTCAAGACTACATGCTGGGAGTATGAAAATGGCTGAGATGTGACAATTTGTACAACTGTCTCTAGTGTCCATGTCCAGTTCCTTGAGACTCCATGCTTTTTGAGCATAAAGCTTGAGAAGAGCACAAAGTGGATTGTATTCTTAGTCTGTCACAGCAGAGGTTCAGGGTTCTCAGGCTTAATGCACTAGTAGGTTGTTTCCGTGTTTTATCCTCATTTGATGTAGAGGTGTGAAGGTTTTTGTGCCCTCAGTACAACTTCTAACGGACAATTTAATGACTGGGTTGCAAACGTGGAAAGGGAGAGGGCCAGAGCTGGTCAAGCTGACAGTGTTTTAGGATAATACTCTGTGGGAGAGTAACAAAATCTGTCTGTGTCGTAAATAAATCTGAATGGCTTATTTTGGCAAAGAATTTTCATTCCTGACAAATGCAATTTTGAGACAACCAATAACCACTTGCTAATTTGGGATGAAATTACAATTGGAATCTCACATCCTCAGGTCAGTGCGGTCATAGTATTTGGTGGGTTTCCAGTAGAGTTCTCTCACATGTCTGATAGGAAATAATATTTATGAGGGTTGTCAAAGGGAAGGGAATACCCAGGCGTACAATTTGTTGAAGTGGGTTATTGGAAAGGGATGTGTCAGGATTGCTAAGTAAAGCACATTACATAAGGCTGCCCTTTGGGTTTCTGAGGTCTGGTAACTGGGACATATTTTCAAGTCTATCATCAGACTGATTTTAGCATCTCCTGGGTTGTTAGTACTCTGCTTTTTGCAGCAGAAGACCTTTTTTCTCTTCTACCACATGAAATGGGACCTTCTATGTTTTGCTGACTGCAAATGCATGTAAATGTGATTCTTTGGGATGTCACCTGCACTTTATGTCTTAAATCTGTTCCAGTATAACTTCAGCAGATTGTGCGACAGCTCAAGCGCTCTCATTTACAAGAAGGATGCTTAGCTATTGATGGGCAAGGTAGGAAATCCTCAGCAGATTTCAGTTGGCCACTGTGATGTCAAGGGACTGAGAATCCAAACTAAAAAAAATGGTTAATCTGAAGTAAAAGGGTTAGGGAATGATAACCCCATTTGAGTTATCTGATTTCCTGGAAAGTACATAAAAGTACAAGCAAAACTGCTGTCCTCCTGCTACTTCATCTTCATACTTCTTGCTGTGCCTTCTTAACGATTAAGGGCTTACCAAGGCTTGGTGCACTGGAGGTATAGTTTTATGCGGGGTGCAATAGGCCCCTTGCCTGGTGTGTGTGGGTTTGCTTTCAAGTGGTTAGAAGCAAAACCTTTGAAAATTGTGTTTTCCTTAGATTCTTGCATCTCCTGTTGGATGGCGCTGGACTAGCTGGTGTGATTCCAGGCTAGGTTACATCGTTGGGGCTGTGGACTTTGCCCACGTTTCAGTGCTTGAAGTGCTTCATGTACAGCCTATGCCACAAGCACATTTTATTTCTTGAAGAGGACAAGCTGCTGAACTTTATCCATCTGCTTTTTAAAAGCTCTGATGTGCTTGTGTGCGCCTTCCCTCACAGTTTGTGCAGGATTGCCTTTGAGATTAGTGAGTATGGCTGACATTATCACCCAAGGTGTGACTGTCCCTGAGGTGAACAATGTGGGCAATGAAACACCAGAAATGTCTGTAGCTTGCAAACCTACGAGGGGTGGGAGCAAGGAGAGCTTTGGGTAGTCCATGGGTGCCCACTACCCTCTGCAAGCTGAGGAAACTGTGTGTGTAAACCTCTTCATCCCCTGCCTTAGGCTCTTTTATTTTGGGACTCTCTTTTGTTTTCATTAAGTTTTATCTAGATTAGCTCCAGGTGACTCTGGATAAATGTCTCCTAGCAGAAGAAGCCTTTCCTGATAAGCAGAACCTTGTCCGTACATCTGATCTCCATTTCCAGCCTGACCTAACGGTTCCTAATTGCCTGCTAATGCTTCTGAGGTACCTTTAGTTCCAAGGGGTATGCACAGCTATGCAGGTAACGGAGGCTGCTCTCAGCCATGTCACTGGAGTGCAGGCTCATGCTTTTCAACTGCAAGCTAATAAATTCTGTGAACTGGTGCTGTGAAATGTTCTGTTCATCCTTTATATTTGTAATACTAACTCTTCAAAGAGTTATTTTTAAAAGGAGCATATTTGGAGACGCCTCATCTTTAAATGTCTTGGCCACTCAACCGAAGTTAGTAACCCTAGCTGTTCTTGAGATTGGTTTCAAACCAATAAAGCTGCAGTTTCCTTTAAAACATCCAGAGCCATTCAGCTGTGTCAAAGTTTTTAATGAGTTGCTGTGAAGAGGAAACACAATCTGCAGAAAAAGCACCACTCCAATGACTTGTGAAATGGTGAAGAATTATGTTAATCTCAAATTTGTCCAGCACCATTACTGGTATGGACTGAAATAATAATGAATAGGAGGCAGGTGCATCAGGTTCCCATAAAAAAATATCATCTGGATGTCTCACAGGCTAACAGCCCTGTGACAGGCTTCACCTACCAGAGGGAGAGGGCGAGAGAGAGATTTAAGTGTGAGAGAAGGGGAGGCAGAAGGCGAGACGGAGGGAGCAGCTGAGGATCCCAAGGACCCAGTACTGATCTTACAACTGAGCACTGACTGCAGAAAGGACTGGGGGGAGCTGCAGCTTGGACAGCTGTCAGGGCAGAAGAGGACCTCTGCGGTGGCACAGGCAGGTGGGTGCTGTGTACCTGTTTCGGTAGCCGTGTTTGCTGTGAGCCAAGGTGCGTTTGAGCTCCTTGCGATCCCCTTCACAAGGTGGGAAGGGTGACTGATGGGGAGTGACGGACCCTGCTAGTTTCATGACTGCAGAAGGGGGGACACTGCAACACTTTTGTGAAAATGCAGGATTCCTGGAGCAAGGAGGGGTAAAAGGGGGGAGATGCTGTCCTTTCCACTGTGATTATTTCTGTTTTAGTTATTTCTCCATTGGATGCTGGCGTAGTTTTCTGTCTCAGGATGACACTTACTTTATTCCATTATTTAGTGCTGGATAAGGAGAGAGTTTGACAGAGAACAACCTTCAGAAGTAATGGGATGGCATTCCCAGCGACGGGAGTCCTCTGGCACCATGTTAACTTGGGCAGGCAAAGGTCAGGCAGGGCAGCACTAGAACAATGCCGACAATAATATTCAGGTGTCCCGCAGAGAAAGCGGGAAGGTGGTACATGCTGCGGACTCTTGGTGTTTCAGAGAGATTTTCTTACTGTTTGTTTCAGTGTCAAACTTCCTGGGACATTAGAGCATGAAATATTAAAATAGCTTGTCATGCGAGGACTGGGCTTTTTTCATCTGTTGCCACTGAGAGGTTGGGGAAACAAATAAATAAACCAGAAGCGGGGTATTTGTTGTGTGCTCTAGTTTGAAGCGGGGCCAGGGGAGGGGGGGGCGGGAATGAGAAAAAGCCTTATAACTTGAGTCTTTTGTGGCATCTGAATAGCACAATTTTATTTATTTTTTTTTTTCGCTGTTTGTAGTGAGCTTTATTAACCCTCTGCACGGCCAAGGGGTGGCGTATGCAAAGCGGTTCAAATATACATAGTGAATGTATATTTAAATGTGAATAGAGAAGAAGACATTTGGCAAAGTCCAGTGGCCATATAGGGTCAAATGAAAGCGATGCAGGCACGCCTTACTTTCTATATTCATTAAAGCACACAGCGGGTTAAAATGTTGTTTTTTTCAGTATCTCAAGGAGGGGTGAAAAGTACTGGTGGGGTGGTATGTCTGGTAACATGTTGATGTTTAATCGCATCTTTGGTGAGTCTGGTAAGTGAAACCCAACACTGGCCAGCCTAGGCATTGGAGCATGTAAGAAAGTCATTAGAGCAGCTATCGTAAGGGGAAAGATATCATAGATCGGATAGAAAGAAATCATAGATCATGCTAGCAAACCCCTCCAGTCAGTCATGGCTGCAAACAGATTAAATCGGTCCTGACCAAGGGAATAGAAGGAATTCCATGCACCGTGGGAAGCAGGGAGCTAATCTACAGTGTGAAAGCAGAGCGCTGCTGCTTCTTGAATTTGTTACCCTGATTCTAATCTTTTCCTTATGCTGAGTTGCATCTCAGCGTCTGAAAGTCCAGCTAACAGCAGTGGGTCTAATCATGGCTCTGCGTGAACAGTGATGACAGACCTCAGCTTGCTGGTAGCAAAGGGGCAGAGTGGCATCTTGGGTGTGGGAGGTAAAATAACCAAGGCTTCGAGCCTTAAAATAGTCCTTTAAATTTCTTCTGGAGTGTACAACATGGATGAGCTGATGTTGAGGAACTGGGCTGAGCATGAGCTTCTTCCACTGAAATCAAAGTGAGCTGTGAGTACTCAATACTTGGTACATCACATATATTTCAAATAAAATACTATGAGTCCAGAAGACTCATTTGCGGCACCCACTTGTGTGGTGTGACTATTCCTTATCCTGGTGCAGGGCATTCTCCTGGTAAAAATAAAATGTCTTCCTGTGACCCACCGGGTCCATGGCCTGATCTGAATGATAAAATGTCCTTTTACTTATACGTGACTAGCAAGACTGGTACTGTCAGACTCACCTGACTCGATGCGGTATGTTGGGTGGCGGTAGGAATGCAGGTAACTGGTAGTCTTCAGTGAATTTGGACCTTTATTCCATTTTTTATGCCCTTTCCCATCCTTGAATGAATGCAACTTCTTTTTTTTTTTTTTTTTTTTTTTGTGTACAGTGTTTATGGGGTTCTCATTGCAATTATGTCGAAGTAGCCTTTGAACCCAAGTTCTGAGCTTTGCATACCTTGACCTGTTACATATCTCTGAATATTTCTGCCCCAAAGCCTCCCTGACATCGCCTTGACCTTCAGCGCAGCGACTGACCGGACCCCCACGCTGCAGGGCAATGGTGTGGCTTGGCCAATCGACTCAAGTAAAAGACTAACTTTTGACCTTGGTCATCTGTTAGTGAACTGGAAAGTCCGGTCAGCTTTTTGGACCTACCAGGTCTTGGTTTCTTCACTTCTTGCTCTGTCTGAGCCATGTGGTGGGCACCAATTGTCTATAAGAAGAGTTGTGCCAGTGTCACTGGTCAGAATGGGTAGACTTCATATTGATATGCTGAAGAAGGGAATTGCAGGGAAAACAGAAGACAGGAATAGTGGGAATAGTCTTGTTTCCAGATAAAATATACTTTTCGATTCCGTCCTGAAATAACTGTCCTGCAGCTGTTGCTTCTTGACACTTCTTCACTGCCCTTCATTAGGGGAATGAACTTGCTTCCAGGGAAAAACGTGTCCCCTTTGCAGTGAAAGCAGTGACCGCTGCTGAATGTGCCAGGATTCATTATGACATTTTGCAGGTTTTCAGTGGTATGTGGTAGCTTATCCACTGGCATGCAGGGGTTAACAGGACTTTTGGGTGGGCGGGTGGAAAGCAAACTGTGAAATGGAAGAAGGTCAGTCTCTTGGAGGACTCTGCTCTGTCACAGATGGTTTTAAGTTGTCAGTCCATCTGTAAGAGAGGTCTCCCTGCCTTCCCCGCCAAGAAAACTGTAAAACCAGGGCTGGAAATAGGTCAAAGCTCTATCAGGTCCAGGTTCAATGGACCAGGCAGAGTTGTGGCTCTCCTGGTACTTGCTAGACCCAACTGCCTATCTAATTAGGAATTCCTCAGTTGTTCAGGCAGAGACCAACAGCTAAATTGTCTTTATTATGTACGCATACACCAGATACTCTACAGCTATTTATTTATGAAAGTGGCATTGATGGAAATGACACGTTGATAGAAATGTCTTTGATTTGAGACTAAATATCATCGGCTGTGGGCTTTCAGTGGGGAGAAAATCATTGGGAAGGGGAACAGCAGGAAGCCTTGTGCCTCTGGGATGGCTCAGGTCCTTTGCTTGAGCTAACTCTGCTACGCGGACGGCTCTTGCTGCAGTTGATGAGAGCTGAAATCAGCCTTTAGTAGAAGCTAATAAATGCTTCCTCTGGGAGCGTTCCTATGGCTTACATGAAGTGTCGCTGTCTTTTGAGTCTTGCGTAGCAACTGGTTTTATTAAAAGTACTTAATGTTAAGGTTAAGCATTTGGTCAACAAAGTAACATAACTGCTGCCCCGGACCAGTAAGACTAATGTCTGAGGAAGTGTCCTTGGGGTGATCATTGGCCAAAACAGGCAGAGAAAGATGTTGTGGGAAACCACTGGGACACCACTAGAAAACAGTGTCCGCTCCTGGGTGCGAGGATTTTCCAGCAGCAGATGGAAAGTCCTTGTTGTCTTATTTTCTTAGTTTGTTAACTTTCAAATTGTTTATATTTGACTTTGGAATTGCTTCTACTTTTATATCACTGTGAATGTAACAAGAGATGTAGAACGGAATGATTTTAGCCCAAGCATCAGTTTGAATAATCACATTTTCCTCTATCAACATGTTTTCTTTTGCACTGGGAAGGTATAAATATGGTCACCAGCAATAACTGTCAAAAAGAAAGAAGAATGAAGAAAATTACTCCAGAATTTCATTTTCATATTTCAAATTGTTGATTAAAATGGTGATCCCCAGCCCTGCAAAGGACAAGTTTTTGATAGCTGTTTCAGAACAGCTGACGAATCATACTGCTACCAACACTGAAAGATCATCTTTCTAAGATTAGCAGAAACGGTGCTTTTTGTGGTTCTTCTGTCTTTGTCCTGTGTAACACGAGTCCTAGCTATAGGACCAAGTTTTTACTTTATGTTCCCTTTCCCATTAAAGACAGCTTTTAGAACTCTAATCTCCTGATAGGAAACCAGAGGAAAACCTTGTTCTGGAGGTCAGCATGACAAAAGTAATTCCATTGCCAACTTCTGGAGCCAGAATCTCAGAGCTGAATGTGAGGATTTAGTATGGCACACAATGCAAAGGAAAAAAAGATTGTAAGTTCTCAGCCAGACACGAAGGAAAGTAGACTCCCAGACTGAGTAGGCTTTGTTGCCTGCATGTAGTGGTGCTGGGAGAAGATAGCGTTTGATCCCAGACTGGCCATCTCTGTGAACATCAGGAACTAAATAGAGGCACCTTTGCTTCTAAGTGAGTTTTCTGAGTAGAGGAAGAAAGGCTTACAGGTTGCAAGGGCAGGCTGGAAGCAAAAGATTTTGGGGCACTTGCACTTCTAGGGTAAACCTGTCCATGGAAGTAAGGGGCCTTCTTGCTGCTCATGGGAGCAGGGATCAGCCTGTGGCTGTTGGAAGGAAAGACTGTGAATTGAGATGTCTGTTTTGGCTGTAGTGGTGAAGCTGTTCTAGGAGGAACTGGATTTCTTTCAGACCTCTCAGAACAGCACAGACTGAAAGACTTTACTTATGAAGGCCAAGCCCAGGCATGGTTGCCCCATACACAAACGCAATAGTTCACCGGTTTTACTTCTCTGCTAAGCAATTATGAGATCTCCTGAGGACTCAACGACCTCTGAGAAACAGTTTACTGGTGTGTCCTACAAAACTTGGATGTACAGGTTGTCCCTTCCTTGGACAAGCCGTTGATCTGCACAAATGTTTGTCCTTCCTTGAGGTACAAAGTCTTGACCCAGCTTACACTTGGAAATCCAGCATTGCCTTGACTGATGGTCGCATCTGACCAAGTTGGCCCACTGCCTTGGTTGAGGCTTGCCAAAGGCAGTGGGGTTCAGTTGCACCTCCCCTGGTGCTGTGGGAGGCATGGGCGGGTAACGAGCCCCCTACAACTGCGCACAGCACAGTATAGAGACGCCCTGACTTGGCAGCTACTGAGCACAGACTTAGCTTCTAGGAGAGTGGAGAGGTGTGTGGGGGACAAGAACTTGTCATTTCTTTTGCCACTTAGTGACATTTACAACAGATTAATAAGGGGCGTGGCTTCTTTCATACAGATCGCTAATATCTGTGACCAAGAGACCTGTTGAACACCTATGAAGAGCTCTGTGGTCTGAGCCAACAGACAGAGCCACCGTGGTGCCAGGAGACATCCTTCAAGCAGGATCATCTCCGAAGTTCAACTTACAAGGTAGTGAGTTCGGTTATGTCACCGCTGAGATTTGTGTAGGGCTGATACAGAGTTGGGAGGATGAAGTGACACCTTCACTGTCACAGTAGGCATTGCTCTGGGTTGCAGTAGGTCTGAAAATTGTTGAAAATGCTCTGGGAGGAGTGGTCTCCTACAGCATACGTTGATTGCCCCAGTAAGATGGCAGGCTGTTGGAGATCTCCTGTAACTGTCCCATGGAGCTAACATAGGGCTTGTGGCCCAGGTACACTATGGTTTTTAATGCTGTTGTTTTTTGGTTTTTGTTTTTTTTATCTTGGACACATTGTTTCTTGGGACAGTAAGTAGGGATGTGTTATTTTTTCTTCTGGATGTTTAGTAGAACTCTGTTGTATTTGCTCTGTTATGCTTGCTTTAAATTTATTGACTGTATGAAAATGCGCGTGTAAATTATGAAAGAATTCATAGGTATGTTGTGGACATCAAAAGGAACAGACTGACCTGTTGTCGTGTGGTCATCCCATACCTGCTTCACCAAACTGACGTGAATTCACTGTCCTCTTCATCACTGTTGGGCCTTAATTGCTTTCATTCACTTAGAAAATACAGATAATGGGTCTCTCCTTCTGGCATTTTCTATCAGTGCCACTTTCATAAATAAATAGCTGTGGAGTATCTGGTGTATGCGTACGTAAATTGTGGACAGCATGAGCAATCACTTATGTTATATTCATAATCCCTGAGGCAGAAGAGAAGATCAAGTCAAGTATAGATTTACCGAAGGGATAAGTCACACAAAATCTGATCCTTGGGCATTCCTCCCCACTCTACATAAGACCATTCATCACTGGAGTGCTTGTGACGTTCCCCCTCTGTGACCTGCTCAGAAGTTGTCATGAAGTTGCACTTCTGCAGTTGCTGGCCTTCAGTTCTGTGGTTCTAACCAAAGTCTTTGAGATTTTTCTTTAAAAATCTTCTGAAATGGGAAGACTCAAGCTCAAAATATTACTTAAAGTTAACAAATAAACAAAGAAAGCCCACCCAAAGCTAAAAGAGAAATTTTCAGTGAGAAATCCTTCTTAGTGAGTACCTGGGTTTCTGGTGTAAAGCTCAGCTAGAATTTAAGACTGAGCACAATTTGATATTTGTGTCCAACACAAAATATTTGTTGTGTTAGAACTGTCCTGATTTTTATGAATTACAAAGAGAAATAGAATGGTACATCTGTTGCCCTTAATATAATCAAAAAATAAGGATGATTCAAGTCTTCTGCTGTGGTCTATGCTAATGGATTTGTACTCCACATTTACTGTGCTTGTGCCAATGTCTGTGGTACATCCCGTGCCTCTGGACCCATCACCTCTGTCCGAACCAGTCACTGCCTGTCACTTCTTTACAAGTTTGGCTAATTTTGCCCACCAGTCTCTGCCAGCAATTATGTCACATCTTGTCTGTCTGTTCCACTGTCTGAACCTCATAAATAACTGTATGACACCACTAGTACCTCCAAATCCTGTGAGTCCCAAATGTTTTCCTTATTCACTTAACTGATTAATGGCCCTATCACTAGTGTCCAGTCAGACTGCAAAAGGGAATGGGCTCTTGCTCTATCTCATTTGGACAGATTGATGGATAGACAAAATGAAGGGCAGATCTCCCATGCCATCAGGCTATCTGGTTTATTTTTGTAGATTAGAAATATCTACAAGTCAAGGTCTTGCTCCTGCTCTGCATTCAAAGCTGTGGAAGCTTTGCCACATCTCCAAAGAGAATGTCTCCACAGCTGAAAAGCAGGCAGACTCCTGCCTGGGCTGGGAAATAGCCCAGTCTTGGTTAGCTGGGCAAGGGTGACGCAAGGGCGAAAGGCTAGGTGGGCAAGGGTGATGTATTTTTCAGAGGAGTGAGAGTGTTGAGCTACTTCCAGCGTTAGCCCTGTTGTGCTGGGGATATTGCTCAGCAGCATTTCACCTAGGGAGAAGCAGATAGCCTTTTGGAAGTATTTGTCTGTCTCTGTTGAATAAACAGCAACCTCAGTGATCATCTTAGTGCGGACATCTATGTTTCAAGCATCTGTGAGTGAAGATGTGAATTACACTGTGGTAATTTTTGGAAGGCTTTTGCTGTCTTTCATTTCTTGTAAAAATTCTGTGATTTCTCATCTAGGATTGAACTGAAGTCAAAGAAAAACCACGGTTATTCATGTAAGAAGGGAGCAGAAATTTTAAAAGCAAGTGGGAAAGGGTCTGAATGAGTCTCTGCCAGCTGATATGTTATTTTCTGGTCCTCATTTAACATAGAAGACACTAGAAAAGGCGATGTGGTTGGATTAATTACACTGAAGGAATGTTCTCTTGCATATCCTGGCACTGTTATTTTAACTGTGCAATCAATGTGTGGCATTAACATGCTTCTGTCTCACTCTCCAGAAGGCAAGAATTCACAGGAGTATAAGGAGTCACAGCAGCTTATCTTTAATCCAGGTGAATTTCTGAAATAGTTAAGGCCCTGTAAACTCAGCAGGTTATGCATAGTGCATGTACTGCATATTGTACATTGAGAAGATGTTAATACAGTTCAGTACTTTGGAGGACAAAATGAATCCATCAGAAGAGGATGATCAAGAGTCTCTGAAAAACTCTGCCATTTGCTATGCAATGCCCTGCCCGGTGCAGGGCAGGGTGCCCTGGAATCATCGTATTTTCCTTTCACTTTTCCATCTTTTCCCTCCCACAAGCTGTTTGTTCCCTTCACTTGCAATTTTTAAAACATCTGCCAATGGTTTTCAGAAGTGACTATGTGATACGCCAAAATACCAGCACACGGAAGCTGGAGCACTGAAATGTAAAACTCTTGTTTTGGTGTATAGCAGCAAAAGTCACCCACACCAGACGGGGAGGTGACATAGAGAACTTGGCTGTCATTTGCACAGTCCCATCTATCATTTCCCATTTCTGTTGTTTCATGTGCATTTCCACTGAAGCCAGTGAGGCTAACAGAATGATTTTCCAAGTAATCAATTATTTATGAGATTTGTATAGTCTGCAGAGCCCTAAAATAAGGTTTGTGTTAAGGGCAACAGTGGAGCCAGTGATTTGTTGTGGAGAGATGTCTACATTCCTGTTTGCCACTGCCGATTAACAGAAAAACAAAGTTTATCCTTTTGGTTCAGAATTTGACCCAGAAGTGCTGTGAGTTACACTTTCTTTGGCCTATCTATGGGACATGCGACACAAATGATTTTTGTTAGCTTAGTTGTCTTTTACCCTTAGCTGAAACCAAGTGTCATACAACTAATGCAACTCCAAGCTAAGCATATAACAAGGGGATGTTGGGGTCCTAGTTTTCATCCAGTATAGTGTGGCAATATGAGATTGGATGAATGGCTGATATAGGGAACAGAATTAAAACCATGGGTGTGCTGACAGAGTCCATCTGCCTTTTAAAACTGTTGAAAGTTGCATGTTCTTCTGTGACTGTGTTGACTGAAGGAGTGCAGAGAGTAAACAGAGAGACAGCATTAATCCCACATGGGAATCTAATCTAATTGCTCTTTCAGAGCTTCAGTAACTCTATAGTTCCCGAGCATCTCTCATATGACAAGGAATCTGCCTTCACAGTTCACTTGCAAGATAGTGATGTGTTACATTACATGTTGTCCAATTTCTAAATACAGGGAAAGAGACACCTTTAGCAGGAGGTCACATGAGTGATCTATAACAATAACTAGTTAATGCCAAGTTCACACTTCACTATTTCCTTCTAAAGTAGGTAGTAGCTTATAGTCTGCTCTCAGGTCTGTTGCTAATTTAAACAAGCTAATTTAGATCAGGATGTGCTTCTGCTTCATGCCCCAGTTTAGACATCCATTTCTGTGGCTTTCTTCTCAGCAACTGCTCTTGCCATCCATCAGAACTCACCACGTGAGTGCCATGTGGTGTAATATTTACCTGAAATATGAGAGGAGGTCTTTGGAGGCAAGCCAGATGACATGGAAATGGAAGAGGTGACAGAGGGATGCTGTTAGATGCGTACATTTTCCATTTAGCCCTGCTAGCCATTTCGTACCTGGTTTGCATTGGTTCAGAACTGTGTCATGATGTGTTTTGGAAAGACATACCACGGTGTGTTGATTGGCAGGCCTTTTTCAACTTGGCTGCTAGGATGTGGCAAGTGAGGAAGGGCAAACTGTATCATAGAAGTGAGCAGTATTAATGTCTGACAGAAGTGAGCAGTGTTAATGTCTGACATTTTCCTTGTGATCTGCGAATAAATGAAATTATTTGTCTTTTTCACAGGACAACCTGTAGTCTGTTTGTGCTGACCATAGGCAGCTGTGTAAAGCGCCATGACAAGCCATCAGGCAGGTGAGAGAATAAACACAGCAATAAAACCCGGGGTACCCCTGAGAAAAAGCCCGACTTGCTTTTCTTGTTTGGTAGGTAGGTATCTGTCTTTCACCACCACAAGGAGAGATACCAGTAACTGGCCCATCAGGTTCTGCTGACCTTTGCAATAGTGTCTTTGTCATGTCAGATTCTGAAGTTTTCTTTGGAACAATAACAGAACATAAAGCATTCTCTATCCAGATCGCCACTAGACCTGTAAGCCGATGTGGGCCTGGATTGTGATCTTGCTTTCAGATTTTCCCATTGGGCCCTAGCTTGGCAATGAATGAGCACAACATCACAGACTGTAACGCTCCAGCCTTTGGACACGCTTACAGCCTGTAGTACTAGAATGCAGGTGTCCTTTATAGCCAGGAGGAGCTCAGCAGGAACAGCTACTGTTCCACAGAGGCAATGCAGATTGAGAGAGTTTCTAAAGGACAAATTATCTTAACTGAATGTATTTTTCCTTGCCTTCCTAGTAAGATCCTTCAAGAAATCTTCCATCCCAGGAGTTGTTATCACCCAGTTTGTGGATGATATTCCAAAAGGATGCAGCACACCTGACTTTGAGCGGAAACCCGTCACTCTGACATTGCAGGAAGGTGAGATTCTTGAAGAGCAGTCAAAGCCACAGACCATCTCACCTTCATTAAGCAATTATCATAATTAAAGGAAGCTAGTCTCTAAGGAGATTTGACTATACCAGAAAAAAAGTGTTGTGTGGCCAAAGTCTTTGTTGTACCGATGAAAATGCCATCAGTACTGATAGAGGTATTCCGAGTTTTCGCTAGCATATGCAAGATCAAAATCTGGCTCCTAATGTGTACAACAAATCCTGTGAATTCTGCAGGAAGCTCTCCAAGTATTTCGCAGCAAAAGATTAAGGACATGGAAAAAGTCGGTGTTTCCTGTTGAACTAACTAATATAGAGTGTTCAGCACCAAAATTAACTGCTTTTTGAAGTAAGATGTACTGACTGCAGATGCTGTTTAGGCTGTACTTCAAGAAGCAGTATGGATCGTTAGAGTACAGAGAGGGCAAGTAAAGAACACCCTGCCTTTCAGTGTCGTTACGCCCATCGGTTGATTTTCACGAGCCATTGAGATTTTCTGAAGGAGCGCAGTGGCCTCTAGTGGTACCTTCCTCCTCCTCCACCTTCCTCCCGTTGCACGTTTCAGGCATGAACCGGGGCGGTGTGGTCAGCCATCCTGCCTAAATTTCTCAAGTTATTTCATTTGCAGTGGGTTCCTCGTAGTTCACATACAAGATGTTAGGGCCTCCAGGCTGGTCACTGTGAACTGAATTCAGTGGCTGTGCAGAGGCACGAGTGTCTCTGTATCACCGTTGCCCCATTGCATTCAGCGCCTGGATTAGCTGATACTCCTAGCTGTGGACTTGTGTCCTGTGACAGATGGCAAGGATAGGAATTTTCAGCCAGAATGCCTAAAATTTGGCAAAGGTATAATCAGTTGGAAACAACCTTAATATTAGATAGTACCGGAAGCTCAGAAATAGTTGGAAGATGTCTTTTGATAAGAATCTGTTGGCAGGAGCTTGCTGCATCAATTAAGTTTTTTGGTGTTGACTGCAGAAGGGTGTGGGAAATATTGCAAGACTTTCTGGGGAGAATTTTTAACACTGTTGGTCACCTGAAGACCAAAACTATTGCATAAGAAAGATAGTAATCGTTTCCACCCTGAGCTACATCCCCAGTCACAACTCATCTCCGTTCCTATTGCCCTGTGACACTCCCACTTACCTACACGAGTCATTTCTGTGTTTTGTTTCATATTGTTTCCTATGTCTTTGAAGCCTTTTGGGAAAAAAAAAAAGGTTTGTACTAGGCAGTGGTAAAGCGGTTAGAGGTTTCTGTGGTCAGCTGCAGTATACTCAGGTTCTTAGGAAGCAGAGGTGAATGAGAGAGCTCACAGGTAAACCCCATCCACTTCTCCCTTCCTTACCTCTTTGAGTAGCTGAGCCTGGTGTGTTTGGGGTGCAAGGTGGTGCTAAGCTAGCAGACAAGGAAGATATTCCAGACAGAAGACATGCAGGGAGTAATGGGGAAACACCTTAATCTGCATGGGTCTTCCCAGTTGTGGTACAGTGTTGTCTGTTAAGAATGGGTTTTCTGAAGTGTGCAGAGGGGGTATTTTCTGGTTTCCACCTCCTAATAAATCCAAATTTATCCAGATGAAAAAGAGACCGGGAGCTGCAACTATTCACAGGTGAACTTTACCGGTGACTGTAGAGACAGGGGACTCCAGCACACTAAGTCCTTTGTTATTTAGCATCCAGCCCAGCATGGTCACAGCAAAGAAAATAGTCTGAAGGAATGGAGAGGCAATGGGAACTTTAGGGGAATATATGCGTGACGAGAATGGATCTGGGCATTTCATGGCGGTGGCACAAGTAGTTCGTACAAGTAGCCAGAAGCAAGTCTAGGCTGAACTTGCTATAGCGCCACTGATTTCAGAGACTCACAGGATGTTAGCAGTCACGTCTGGCAGGCTAACACCACATTTTAAGGACTTTTTATGGTTGAATACAGGCAAACCCTGACGTTACTGGTGTGGGGAAAGGTAGCCCAGCCTAGACTTGAGCTAATAACTGCTTGCTTTTTGACCCTGCCCAAGTATTGAGGGAGGTCAAAGTCAAACCAAGATACCAAAAAGCTGCTCTCTCGGGTACATGATTTCTCTTAGCCACATGGCTGTGCAATAAAAACGTAGGCAAAGGCCATACGTGTCAGTGGTGAATTTTGAAGTTAGTTTTCAAGTAATCTCTTTGAAAGACAGTGAGTTAGGATGGAGATTATGGCAGATGTCTCACAGTAATTTGGGCATTCAATGCAACTTAAATTGGTAATTTGGGCATCTTTTACAGAGAAAACAAAAAGATATAATTATTTTTGAAGAATGTTTCTGCCTAAAACAAAACAGATGTCTCACTCTGGAGATCAGTCTGTTGACAAAATAAGGGGCCTGACATGAAAGTGCTTACATTCAAGCTGTCTTAAATAACTAATTTCTTGCCTCTTTTCAAAGGTAAAAATGCCATTTTCAGAGCTGTCGTCAAAGGTGTCCCAACCCCTGACGTGAAATGGACACGTATGCAAGGAGGAATGGATGATCCTGCCAAATACGAAACATTCTTCAATAACATTACAAATGAATTCATTCTGCAGGTAAAGATCAAATATTTCAGACAGGACTCATGGAACCAAGAGTGCAATGGAAAGGAAAAACCTGCAGTGGGCTGATACAGATGTCAGCAGGTCTGAGAACACAAAGATAAGCAAACTAAGCTTTTTAGATCATTCTGGGAACAGAAGAAAGATCTGAGATGTCATTTAGTGGCTGTTTTATTAGAAGCTGAAGGTGTATGAGCTGAACCACGGCACTTGTGAGCTTTTACTGTGTTCCTCTTTTTAAGATAAACCACCTGACTACAGATGACAGTGATTTGTATCGTTGCTGTGCTGTGAATGAATATGGGGAAGCTGCATGCTCTGCCGGCCTCAGGATCATACAAGGTAGGATTGCCAGGTTCTGTCCTCCAGAGGTCCTGTGGTCCCAAGCGGTTTGCTTTGCTGTCCTCTGGGGGTGGGTGCCCAGAGCATTGTCTAAGTATCCTTGCTGTGAAGGTCTGTTTTTCCCCTCACTGGGGACTGGAGGTCTCCTGTGACTCCCCTCATGTTAGTGGCTCCATGACAGTATGAACCTTAAGGCAAGGGAGAAGAAATTGTGGGCACTGCACTGGACCATAGTCAGACACTCTGGATTTAGTGTTGAATTGGCTGAATGATTGCTTTATGATGTTGAACAAATCAGTATTTTGGAGGGGATTCATCCCACTTCAGACATCTGTGGTGTCCACCTGACCTAGTCCCCTGCTTCCCTTTATATTCAGTGGAGAGAAATGAGGACTTTGTGGGTACGATATAACTGAACTATTATTGGAATCTACTTGAGTAGGAGGTGAACTATGTTGGAAGCATCTGTTTCACCTGTGTGCCTGTAACGTAAGCTTAGAAGGAAACTATCTGTGTTTGGCCAGATAATCCTTGCACCTTGGCTCCCCATCTCTAAAACAAGATGTTAATATTTCATACCATTGCTTAAACTATAAGCTTCATAGGGCAGAAAATTTCCTCCACTGTGGAGAGTATCCAGTAAGCACAGAGTTGGTTGTTACAGAAATATTGCATTTGTAAATGGAGGTTACTAGGAGTCAGGGTCAGATTGACAAGGAAATTCAGACTAGGATTTCCTCTTGCATTGGTATCAGATACAGAGGGTTTATAGTTCAGTGGTTTACTGCTGTTAGTTTGAGTGTTAATTTGTTCAATTTACGGCTTGTTTTCCCTGTTTTCTCTTATAAACTACAGTTGGCTTTAAGAGGAAAGCGAAATACGTTCCTGTTCATCCTGCTGATGGTAAGTTAGAGGTTTATATATATATATATACACACACACATATATATAAAAATATAAATATACAGTTAGATATAATTTCTTTTTTTTGGGGAGTGGTATAATTAATTCTTCTCTTGTCTACCACATTACTACTGCCCCAAACTTGTAAAGAATAAAGTAAGACAAGGGTTAATGAACTCTAATGTTCTGTCATCTCTTTCTGCTTGCTCTTTACCTTTGGGTAAAGTGACATTCTTAGACATGGCTTTGAGCTGTTCTAAGTAATGAGTCTGGAATTGTTAATGCTAGAAAAGGGTTTTGTGATGTCAAATACAGCTGGATCAAACACAACATGGCTGGAATATAGTGGGTCTCTACAGTGTCCTCTCTAGAAAGAGAGGAAAGCCCCCTAGGAAAAGATGATCTTTAACCCCACTCAAAGATGTGAGTATGGCAGAGAATACTGGCTCTAAGTTTCATGATAGTTTTTTTGTAAAGTGTGAAAAAATCACCAGGGGTAAACAGCGTAGCAGAATGGCCTGTTTTCTGTGGCTGTTTTGCATTATCTTCTTTTGGGGGATGTATTTTACAGTGTTGGGTATCTGAATGTTTGTTGTTCCCCCCCCCCCGCTCCCCTTTAATAGAGTTAAAGAAGACGCTTCAGGAATTCAGGAAGCTGCTGAGGAAGCGGTAAGCCTCTAATGAAGGCCATTGTTACACTTCCAAGATGTTTCTTGTTGATAGGGGACAGCTTCATAGATCTTCAAGGCAACATGTCTTGTTTCCAAAATTGTTGACAATCAATATGGAGAGACATAACAAGACTGTTTGCCACTGTCTGTAAGGCTGAGATAAAGAGCAGGTATCAACCTCATTTTGAGGTGTATGTTCCTTTGCACCACAAGTGTTTGATTTAAAAGATCTGTTTCTCTGCTTTCTTGTTTTTAGCTCAGAAATAACTTCCTAATTGACAATTCTTCATCATCTTTCTGGCTGATCAGGGACTGAGCCCTGGCTCCCAGGCCAACTGCACAAACTGCCATGTGCACATTGCAGAAACCCCTTCACTTCCCAGGTGGGACCCTTCAGAGATTGCCTAATGGGAATGATCTCTGGCCTGTGCAACATCCCAAATTGTGCTGAGAAGTTACTGGAGAGAGTGCAGGCTGGCCTGGGCCAAAGTGTGCCAGTGACCAACAATTTAACAATGCAGCCAACTGCATTAGTCTTGCCCTGTACAGCCCAGGGCAAGACTGTACCCTGGCAGCATTGAATTTGTGGCATAGATGCAGAATACTTGTTCTGGAAGAGTCCCATTCTTTCTTGTCTACATCTACAGGGCCAAGTAAACTACAAAAATGGAGAGAGAGATTAAAGAGGATTAAATATAGAAAAACAAGACATCTTGTTGCCTGTCAAAATATTTTGATTTTTTTTTTCCCCATCCTGGTTCTAAGGGCCCCAGCACCAAAACCAAAACCCTTGGACAAAGAAGCAGTCTGGCAACTGTTGCTGCATGCAGATAGGAGAGATTATGAAAAAATCTGTATGAAATACGGAATTGTTGACTTCCGTGGGATGCTGAGAAAGCTGCAGGAGCTGAGGAAGGACACGGAGAGTGAACAAGGAGAGGTAAAATAAACTGAAACCACTGAAAACACTGATTTTTAACAAATTGCAGAGTGCTATAGTTCCGCAGTAGCTTCTGAAAACAGGCTAAACCTTCCTAAATTTGCTTTGTAGATGAAATTTTTATTGCATGACAGAGAATGATTTATGACAATGTTTTAAAGAGGTCCTACCTCTATATTCATGCAGATGAAAATGCTATTGACTTTTTTGAAGTTCAGTTCATAAATTACAGGGGATTCTGACCATAGGGTAATGCTAAAATCTGTATTCGGTTGCCTCTGATGAGAATCTGGACCCCAAATTGAAAAGTTATATGCCTGAGAGTCAAAATTGGCCTTTACGTACCAGAACATGTAGAAACCTGGATTCTTAGTGGCTGCATAGTGTGTGAATGACTAGGAGGTAGCACATAAAATATAATTTGCCTACAAGAGGAAACTCTGGAAACTTACAGATGTTTCTTCTATACACATGAAGTTAGAGGTAGCTCTTTTCTCTGCAGTTAAAATGTAGATTTCACCTTAGTTCAACAATTTAAGAACTTCTGTCATGGTAGCCTTATTTAATAGGCTCTTGTATCTTTCTTTGCAGCTAATACACAGTATCAAAAACTTTGGACACATCAAGGTCAACAAGGAGGGAAAAGCTATGTTCACTCTGGAGATGGACCTGAAAAATAGTAACAGCAAAGTTTATCTGCTGAAGGTGAGGGGGTGAGATGAGTTGGCCAGCTTATAGCAGTCACTGAAGTCTTCTTGCATAAAATGCTTGATCTGCTGGGCAGTGTCTGAGAGCAAATAAGCTTCTTAAAGTTGTCTGTCCACTGCAGAAACCTAGATTGGCTGGGGAGAAGTGTTGGTGTGGGTATCCAGGAGGTCTTTGGTGGTGAATATCACTTGGGATTTGTAGATCCATGTAGAGGGGAAACAGTCAGTTACTGACATCCTTTTGGCTTCAAGAGCTCTTCCAGTAAGAGGAAATTCTAACAGTGTCTTTCAGGCTCATATAAGAAAAACAGACTGATTTTATTCACCTTCTCGAGTGTGTTATTCCACTACAATTCACTTTTGTGAAAGAAGATCTCAAGGAAGTAAAACATCCCATCTAGTTCTGTAGTTATCCTGGTGTGATCCCCAGGTGATCAGTGCTGTGGATGGTTTTCTGGAAGATACATTTCCAACTGTGGTTAGTGGCTTTAATACAGGGGAAATTGGAATTCATTAAAGAGGAGGTCAGATGAACTCTATGAACTTCTGAATCAGATGCATGACATGAAGTCGATGCAGCCACAGGATGGAGAACGTAACCCAAGTGTTTTCCTGTCTGTAAAGTGGTGAACTCGCCTGCTTTATGGCATCCATCTATGAGGATGCTAAATCTAAGCAAAGAAAGTACTTTGTCCTCCAAGTTACAATAACTGTGTATTATTTAAGTTTCAAACCCTTATCTGAGCTAGCAGAGTGCTATTGTTTTGCCCAGTTCGAGGGTCTGATGCTCTGCTCTGTGCAGGACTTACTGCACATAGTATTGCCTGTGCGTTACATAAGCAATGAGCCCTGTGAGTAGTAATAGAGTGTAGGCTTCTCTGCTGTTAATTGTTTATATCAAGGTGATCATAATACAAATTTGGCCTCATTTGCTTGGAATGACATGCACTAGTTGTGCATTGCCTTTAAGAGCGTATTCTTTCTCTTCCTAGGATGGTGAGAGGGTCAGATATGGAACGGAGGATGAATACAGAAAGTACTGCCTGAGGAGAATTGGAAAAAGGTATCATTTCATTGTCAACGATGTGCAGCCAGAAGATGCAGGCATGTACCAAGTCAGAGTGGAGGACGTACCTGTTTTCTCAACTGAACTGGATGCTGAATGTAAGGAATCGAGTTAGATGCATGTGATATGCAACTGTAACAAGGAATTATTTTTGGCTGGAAAATTGTATATAGGAGCATATGCAAAGCTCAGCAGTAAAGCCTGATAACTACAGAAGATGTTTTTGTGTTGCCAAGTAAGGGCTGCTTATATGACACAAGAAAAAGAGGGAGGATGATTATGTGATATGGGTGTTGCATTTGTGGTCGGAAGTACTGGGTTCAAGTACCACTTTTGTTCTGACTTCTGGATGACAGTGAGAAAATTCCTTAACTTACCCATGCTATAGTTTCCTTTTGTAAGCTCAGAATAATAACTACCATCTTGATACAAGTATCATGCTGCTGAAATACATTAATGACTACAAATTACCACACATCACTGCGATGTGCTGATATAAATATCTCAGAAGATAACAAAAATCTATTTTTCTGCTTTTCTGTCCTGTAGAACTGGGCACAGGAGCACATCTCACTTTTTCCTTTTTCTGCTTAAACTAGTGCTTGCAGACATGGCAAGTTCCTGTCTGTCTGTCTTCCTTCAGCTGCAACAACTTCTTCTTGGAGGACAGAAATAGCTCTCTGTTTCCCTTCTACAGCTTTTGATTTTTCCATTGCAGCCATCCCTGTGAGATTTGAGCGGCCACTCAGTGATGTGCGCTGTCCTGAGGAACAAGATGCCGTCTTTGAATGTAACCTACGCACACCCTGCTACGATGCTGTGTGGCTACACAAAACCCACCTCCTCGAAGCAAGCGAGAAGCACCAGATCTCCGTAACACCTGATGGTCTGACCCACCAGCTGATTATCAAAAACGTTGTGCCCTCTGACAATGGCATGTACACGCTCGACACCGGACTCTGCTCCTCAAATGCCTGGCTTGTTGTAGAGTGTAAGTGACACTGCATTATTCTCATGGTGTTGGCTTGAGGTCTGTTAACAAAACAATATTCCTCTCACTGCCCGATTGCTTATTGAGCTGATTCTATGCTGAGAAATGAATTACTAAGCCTCTAGTTCCTAAATTATATTTGGAAAAATGAAGGTCTGGTTAGACCCTGTCCTCTTCAAATGAGAGGGTTTTTTTCCTTTTTATTAGTCCTGACAAATCCTATTGGCTTATTTACTCTACAGCTACTCTGCGCGTGAGAGACTTTGTAACTCCTCCAGGGCTGGAGGGAGAAGGCAGAAGGAACTAATGAGTCCCAGAAACAATCTAAGCCCCTCTAAATTAGACCTGTAATGCTGGAAATTTGCCTTGGTTTTCTGCTTTTTTTGTTTTGTTTATATGGGTTTTTTAACAAGCATGTTTCCACTAAAAATAATTGTCTCTTTAACTAAGAAATGTAAAATTACATCTGAATGTGACACTGAAAAAGTCAAGGTTTGAACTGAATTGAAATGTATTTAAATATATTATGTTTCTGTGTCCTAGAATGAAATTACAACAAATGCTAACACATTTTATTTGGCTGTTGATGCAGTACATGACCCATTAATTGTTCTTTTTTCCCCCTCTCTTTTCCTGTAAATTATATCTCCTACAATCAAACAATGCATCTTCAATACAGATGCCAAAGGAAAGAGAAGACAGCATGAAGGAGGTGAAAGAGAGAAATCTGAGTGGCTGAAAGAAACATTACCAGATAAAGACAGGGCTAAGAAACTTCGACGCAGAGAATATGTTGGTGATGAAGATAATCTTATGGACACTGGCACGGAAGAAGATGGCTTGTACAGAAATGGTCAAGGCCATTCCATTGATATGGGTAGAAACCGTAGATTTTTGGGAAAAGATGAGCTACATGGAGCCCATGGAAATGGAAGGATGGGATTTGGGCAGTTTTCTGGAGCAGACCTAGATGGAGACTCAGTGGCAAGTGATGGTAGTGTCTTTGGATTAAAAGGCTTAGGAGGCAAAAGTGGGCTAAGGCCTTTCCGTGGCAAGGATTCTGTGACAGACAGAGCAGACACTGGTGATGAATTAGGAGAAGCAGGTGAACGGCATTCTGTGGGTGGCAGAGATGATGGTACGCTGGATGCTGTTAACATTGGCATGGGTGATAGAGGTGTGGGCTCTCAACGTGACAAGGATGGTAGATTAGGTGATGCTAGTTACAAAGCTGGCTTTGGGAGTGTTGGGAGATTAGGTGCTACTGATGGAAGTTCTGTGTTAGACAGACTCGATCGTGATTCAGCTGGAGGAGGAGATGGTAAAGGTGATCGGTTCAGTCGGACTAGTCTGGGGACTGTAGCTAGAAAAAATGTTGCAGATACTGAGACTGCAGGAGGAATGAGGACCTCCTATGGCCAGGATGGTCTGCCAACTGCAGCCGATATGAATGGTGCAAGCATGAACAGAGGACAAACAGGGACTCCCTATGGCAAGGATGGCCCAACACTTAATGCTAGCAGTCATTTAGGTCAGGCAGGAAGGTCAGGCTTGCTATATGGCCCAGGCGGTCTTCCAGCTGGAGACAGGGCTATATCTGGTGCAGGTAGCAGTACCACAGGAGAAATGGAGGCATTGTACGATCCAGATGGTCATCCATTTGGAGCACGTCTTGGTGATGCTGGTGTAGCTGATGCACGTGGAATTGGGTCTTCCTATGGAAAGGATGGTTTCCCAGCTGGCAAAGCCATTGTTGGTGCCGGTGTAGATGGTGCAGACATATATAGAACTTCTTATGGAAAGGATGGTCTCCCAGGTGGCACAGGCATTGGTGGTGCTGTTATAACTGCTGCTGGAGGAGTTGGGTATCCCTATGGAAAGGATGGTCTTCCAGCTGGTGCAGGTGTTGGTGGTGCAGCGGGAGTTGGGTCTCCCTATGGAAAGGATGGTCTCCCAGCTGGTGCAGGTGCTGGTGTTGGTTCTCCCTATGGGAAGGGTGGTCTCCCAGCTGGTGCAGGTGTTGGTGCAGGTGCTGGTGCAATGGGAGTTGGGTATCCATATGGCAAGGATGGTCTTCCAGCTGGTGCTGATGTAGGTGGTGCGGGGGGATTTGCGTCTCCGTATGGAAAGGATGGTCTCCCAGCTGGTGCAGGTATTGGTGTAGCTGGTGCAGGGGGGAGTTGGGTCACCATATGGAAAGGATGGTCTCCCAGCTAGTGCAGGTGTTGGTGTAGCTGGTGCAGGGGGAGTTGGGTCACCATATGGAAAGGATGGTCTCCCAGTTGGTGCAGGTGCTGGTGCAGCTGGTGCAGGGGGAGTTGGGTCTCCCTATGGAAAGGATGGTCTCCCAGCTGGTGCAGGTGCTGGTGCAGCTGGTGCAGGGGGAGTTGGGTCTCCCTATGGAAAGGATGGTCTCCCAGCTGGTGCAGGTGTTGGTGTAGGGGGCATTGGGTCTCCCTATGGGAAGGATGGTCTCCCAGCTGGTGCAGGTGTTGGTGTAGCTGGTGTAGGGGGATTTGTGTCTCCCTATGGAAAGGATGGTCTCCCAGCTGGTGCAGGTGCTGGTGCAGGGGGAGCTGGGTCACCATATGGAAAGGATGGCCTCCCAGCTGGTGCAGGTGTTGGCGGAGCTGGTGTAGGGGGATTTGTGTCTCCCTATGGAAAGGATGGTCTCCAAGCTGGTGCAGGTGCTGGTGCAGCTGGTGCAGGGGGAGTTGGATCTCCATATGGAATGGATGGATTTACAGCTGGTGCAGGTGTTGGTGCAGGTGCTGGTGCAATGGGAGTTGGGTATCCATATAGCAAGGATGGTCTTCCAGCTGATGCTGATGTAGGTAGTGCAGGGGGATTTGCATCTCCATATGGAAAGGATGGTCTCCCAGCTGGTGCAGGTATTGGTGTAGCTGGTGCAGGGGGAGTTGGGTCACCATATGGAAAGGATGGTCTTCGAGCAGGTGCTGGTGTAGCTGGTGCAGGGGGAGTTGGGTCTCGCTATGGAAGGGATGGTCTCCCAACTGCAGCAGGTGTTGGAGCAGGGGGAGTGGGGTCTCCCTATGGGAAGGATGGTCTTCCAGCTGCTGCTGGTGTTGGCGGTGCTGGTGTAGGGGGAGTGGGGTCTCCCTATGGAAAGGATGGTCTTCCAGCTGGTGCTGGTGTTGGCGGTGCTGGTGTAGGGGGAGTTGGTTCTCCCTATGGAAAGGATGGTCTCCCAGCTGGTGCTGGTGTTGGCGGTGCTGGTGTAGGGGGAGTTGGTTCTCCCTATGGAAAGGATGGTCTCCCAGCTGGTGCAGGTGTTGGAGCAGGGGGATTTGTGTCTCCCTATGGAAAGGATGGTCTTCCAGCAGGTGCTGGTGTTGGTGGTGCTGGTGTAGGGGGAGTTGGTTCACCATATGGAAAGGATGGTCTCCCAGCTGGTGCAGGTGTTGGTGTAGCTGGTGCAGTAGGAGCTGGGTCACCATATGGCAAGGATGGTCTCCCAGCTGGTGCAGGTGCTGGTGCAGCTGGTGCAGGGGGAGTTGGTTCTCCCTATGGCAAGGATGGTCTCCCAGCTGGTGCAGGTGCTGGTGTTGGTTCTCCCTATGGGAAGGGTGGTCTCCCAGCTGGTGCAGGTGTTGGTGCAGGTGCTGGTGCAATGGGAGTTGGGTATCCATATGGCAAGGATGGTCTTCCAGCTGGTGCTGATGTAGGTGGTGCGGGGGGATTTGCGTCTCCGTATGGAAAGGATGGTCTCCCAGCTGGTGCAGGTATTGGTGTAGCTGGTGCAGGGGGAGTTGGGTCACCATATGGAAAGGATGGTCTCCCAGCTGGTGCAGGTGTTGGTGTAGCTGGTGCAGTGGGAGCTGGGTCACCATATGGAAAGGATGGTCTCCCAGTTGGTGCAGGTGCTGGTGCAGCTGGTGCAGGGGGAGTTGGATCTCCATATGGAATGGATGGATTTACAGCTGGTGTTGGTGCAGGTGCTGGTGCAGGGGGAGTTGGGTCTCCCTACGGAAAGGATGGTCTTCCAGCTGGTGCAGGTGTTGGTGGTGCAGCAGGAGTTGGGTCTCCCTATGGGAAGGGTGGTCTCCCAGCTGGTGCAGGTGCTGGTGCAGCTGGTGCAGGGGGAGTTGGTTCTCCCTATGGCAAGGATGGTCTCCCAGCTGGTGCAGGTGCTGGTGTTGGTTCTCCCTATGGGAAGGATGGTCTCCCAGCTGGTGCAGGTATTGGTGCAGGTGCTGGTGCAATGGGAGTTGGGTATCCATATGGCAAGGATGGTCTTCCAGCTGGTGCTGATGTAGGTAGTGCAGGGGGATTTGCGTCTCCGTATGGCAAGGATGGTCTTCCAGCAGGTGCTGGTGTAGCTGGTGCAGCGGGAGTCGGTTCTCCCTATGGAAAGGATGGTCTCCCAGCTGGAGCAGGTGTTGGTGCAGGGGGAGTGGGGTCTCCCTATGGAAAGGATGGTCTTCCAGCAGGTGCTGGTGTTGGCGGTGCTGGTGTAGGGGGAGTTGGTTCTCCCTGTGGAAAGGATGGTCTCCCAGCTGGAGCAGGTGTTGGCACAGGGGGAGCTGGGTATCCCTATGGAAAGGATGGCCTCCCAATTGGTGCAGGTGTTGGTGTAGCTGGTGCAGCGGCAGTTGGGACACCATATGGAAAGGATGGCCTCCCAGCTGGTGCAGGTGCTGGTGCAGCTGGTGCAGGGGGAGTTGGATCTCCATATGGAATGGATGGATTTACAGCTGGTGTTGGTGTTGGTGCAGGTGCTGGTGCAGCGGGTCTTGGGTCACCATATGGAAAGGATGGCCTCCCAGCTGGTGCAGCGGGAGTTGGGTCTCCCTATGGAAAGGACGGTCTCCCAGCTGGTGCAGGTGCTGGTGTAGCTGGTGCAGCGGGTCTTGGGTCACCATATGGAAAGGATGGTCTCCCAGCTGGTGCAGCGGGAGTTGGGTCTCCCTATGGAAAGGATGGTCTCCCAGCTGGAGCAGGTGTTGGCACAGGGGGAGCTGGGTATCCCTATGGAAAGGATGGCCTCCCAATTGGTGCAGGTGTTGGTGTAGCTGGTGCAGGGGGAGTTGGGTCACCATATGGAAAGGATGGTCTCCCAGTTGGTGCAGGTGCTGGTGCAGCTGGTGCAGGGGGAGTTGGATCTCCATATGGAATGGATGGATTTACAGCTGGTGTTGGTGCAGGTGCTGGTGCAGGGGGAGTTGGGTCTCCCTACGGAAAGGATGGTCTTCCAGCTGGTGCAGGTGTTGGTGGTGCAGCAGGAGTTGGGTCTCCCTATGGGAAGGGTGGTCTCCCAGCTGGTGCAGGTGCTGGTGCAGGTGCTGGTGCAATGGGAGTTGGGTATCCATATGGCAAGGATGGTCTTCCAGCTGGTGCTGATGTAGATGGTGCAGGGGGATTTGCGTCTCCATATGGCAAGGATGGTCTCCCAGTTGGTGCAGGTATTGGTGTAGCTGGTGCAGGGGGAGTTGCGTCACCATATGGCAAGGATGGTCTCCCAGTTGGTGCAGGTGTTGGTGTAGCTGGTGCAGGGGGAGTTGGGTCTCCCTATGGAAAGGATGGTCTCCCAGTTGGTGCAGGTATTGGTGTAGCTGGTGCAGGGGGAGTTGGGTCTCCCTATGGAAAGGATGGACTCCCAGCTGGTGCAGGTACTGGTGCAGCTGGTGCAGGGGGAGTTGGTTCTCCCTATGGAAAGGATGGTCTCCCAGCTGGTGCAGGTGCTGGTGCAGCTGGTGCAGGGGGTATTGGGTCTCCCTATGGAAAGGATGGTCTCCCAGCTGGAGCAGGTGTTGGCGCAGGGGGAGTTGGGTCTCCCTTTGGAAAGGATGGTGTCCCAGCTGGTGGAGGCTTTGGTGTAGCTCACGCAGGGGCAGTTGGTTCTCCTTATGGAAAGGGTGGTTTCCCAGCTGGGAGTTATGGTGGTGCTGGCTTAGCTGGTGCAGATGAATTTGTTTCTTCTTATGGAAAAGATGGTCTTCCAGGTCGAATGGGAACTGGATTTGGTACTGGTGCATCTGATTTTGGTGGTTTTGGATCTCCATATGGAAAGGATGGTCTCCCAGGTGGGCATGAGGCTGGTGCTGGTGTATCTGGTGCAAGGGGTGTTGGTTCTTTCTACGGCAAGGATGGTCTCCCAACTGGGACTATGGGAGGAGCTGCTCGTGTTCCGTTTGGAGGTGAAGAATCAGTGGGATCTTACCGTGGCAAGGATAGTATGCTGAGTAGAGGTCAGGGATATATGGGTGGATCAGGAGGAGACAGCTTTTCCTCAGAAGGTAGTGATGTTGCAGGGTCTGCAATACGGGGTGCTGGGTCTCCCTACGGCAAGGACAGTGGGTCTGCTGGGGCCAGGGCTGGCATGGGTAGTGGTGGGAGGCTGGGAGGTGATGAAAGGGGGTTACATTCAGTCCGTGGTAAAGAAGATGCTGTTGGACGAGGTGGTGAATATAGGCTGGGTTCACATCCTGGCAAATCTTCTATGGGAGGTGAACCTGGAAAGGGCACTGCCAGTGATTTCAGAGGATCAGGGAACAAAGGTTCATCTGATGACAGAGGTTCACATTCAGGTCAAGTTGATGCCAAGGGTCAGGACAGAGATTTAGGCCAGGTAGACTCCCTTTATGGCAAAAATTCTGCCTTTGGAGGGACAGGGAGTAAATCCCGTAACAGATCTGCTGATGGGAGGAATTCAGGTGGTTTTGGTCAAGGTTCACTGGATTATGGCCAGATGTCAGATCTTTATGGTGGACCTCCTTCAGTAAATCTGAGAGAACAGGAACCCAGCCTTGATATTAAAGCAAATGATTTCTTGAATACGGAAAGTATGGAAAAAAGAAGACGTTACTGTCTAGATGATCTGAAAGGTACGTGTTTAACTGATGGCTTCTGTATCGGTGGTCTTTGCATTTTGATACTCACATTCCTAATCCTGGAGAGAAATTGAATGTTATGGTTTAGACGAATGTAGCTATATGTAGAAATTTGGTTATATCATGGTCTATTCCTAATTTTACAAATGATTTGCTGTGTAGTCTTACTCAATTTGCTCAGATCAAACTGCCGTAAAAGGTCTAAATGGTCTTTGTTTAAATTATCTAGAGCAGGAATCACCTGTTCATTCAAGTGTATGATTCATATCCACATGGAACAGACTTCAGTTCACAAACATATTAGTTCCCATATAGTTTCAAGGAATATGGCCATGTTTCTTTTATATTGCTCCAATTTGAAACTTATTGTTTCACTTTGTTTGTTCTAACATCTAGTGCAAAGATCTGTGTATTTCCAAGTTCTGGGAATAAATCTGTGCCTGCTTATATTGGATTAATATGCACATTGAGCCTAATGTAAAGAGCTCTTTTCTCTTGTAACATCAGAAATAATAAGGTGTTGCATGTAGTAAAAGGAGAGTAATGTGTATGCAGCTGTTTGACTTAGACCAGTGGCAAGACTAGCGAGACGATACTTTGAAAACTGTAGAAATGAGAAACTTCAAATGTATAAGTGAAGGGGAATATTTGCCTAATGGAATTCTGACAAGTTAGAAATTATCAAGACAAACAAAACATCAGTATAAATAAGGAAGTAAAATCAACAAAATTGGAAGTAATGGGGAGGGAGATGGGGTGTTTATTAGGGAGGGGATGAGCTTGTTAATGGAGAAGAACTTGGGACGGGAAAGAGGAATATGGGGGGTAGAGAATAGTGTGACCGGGGGCTGTTTGGGGGGAAGTGGTTGGGCAGCCTTGGACCTGGTCAGTGCAGAGGAGAACGGTGTAATAGTATATCCATATCCCAAAGTGCCCTGCTTCTTTCCACTGGCTGCAGAGGGAGCCAAGACAATTAGCGCAGATTTAACATAGCAAATCTGTAGATGGATAATGTGATTCGTGATGAATCCATTGCCCATTAGATTGATGTCAGGACTATATGGTATGCAGGCCAGCTGGCATGTGCCTTCAGTGCAATAAGTTAATGCCAGCTGGCCCACAGCCTTGTTGTACAAAAGCCTGCCATGACCACAGTATGTTTTTTTAAAAAGCTCTCTTTTCTTCTCATGTGCACATGCATTTTCATTTATACATTTCTCCCGGTCAGTATAACACAGAGTTAGCATCTTTTCAACATTTTCTTTTCTGAATGTTCAGCACCACGCTGTTTTATCAACAAACAGTTATTTGATGTCAGAGTCCTGAAAGGGGAACCAGCCGAGCTGTCTTGCACTGTCAGTAAAGATGAAGTGACAGGAACCTGGTTTAAAGATGGATTAAAGGTGGGTGTTCTCTAGCTGCTGTTTTCTTTGGTTAGCAATGCTCTGCTCTCAGGCTCTACCTCTTAAGTGTCATGTCAAGGTGTCCTTCCCTCTGCCAGTCTTACTGTAGTCTGAGTATGACCCTGGAAGGATTCTGTGGGAGCCTTTTGATAACAAAATTCTTGATACAAACCCACCAAGATTTCTCCTCTTCCCTCTGCAAGACATTTCCCTTCTTGATGACAACAGAAGTCTTTGTGCTTTCTATTCTTTTTCTTGTGTGGAGATGGTGTGGGTCTCTCCCTTGCAACACAATCCTTTTCCTTGGTGAATGTAAGAAACGTGCAAAAGGCGAGGGAAAAATCTTCAAAGGATCCTTCCTTCCAGCAGACATAACACAGAGTGCTTTTTCAAATTAGTGCTTAAGGTCAAACAGACATCGTATTCAATCTTCCAAAACAGCACTAAACAGTAATTCCAGTTGTGGGACCTGGATGATACTGTAGGAGTTCTGAGGTGTCGTACTGGAGCGTGGGCCAAAGTTTTTGTCATTAAGAATAGAAAGAAAGAGCTTGGAGATTTTACTAAAATTCATTTTAATGGTGTTTGAATCAAGTCTTTGTGGGAAGTATGTTGATAATGCTTATATGCGATGTTGCCAGATGAGTAATCCCAGAATATTACTGTAATTAAACGTGTATCATTCATAAGTCTTTTCAATTACATTTTGAATTTTTGTCTGTTTAAGTTTGGATTGCCCTTTTTTTAAGAATGGTCTCTGTGCTTTACCTTGTAGTTAAAAAACATGGATGGAATCTTTTTTGAAAAGAAAGGTCTAGTCCACAAACTAATTATTAATAAAGTGGAAGATATTCATGCTGGGAAATACAGGTTTGAAGGTGGGGATATAAAAACTGAAGCTTCAGTTTTTGTTGAAGGTGAGTCTGTTCAAACTACCAATGCAGTATGCTAACCTTGATGTGCTCTAAACCTAATACGTTTTCTCAGAGACCTCCAGCTGGTTATTGAGGCAACTTTATTATAAAGAATTACCATGTAAATGGGAGATAGGTTTTGTACAGGTTGGTGCATTTTGTATTTACAAATTTAACTAGGTTGCCTTCCTGAATAGCTTCTATTATTAACCCAGAGGGGTTGTTTGGGGTGCATATAACACTTTGTCAGCCCAGATTCTTCATTCTTGTGTTTAGCGTATTGCCTATGAGAAAGCTGCTCCATTGAAAAGGGCAGTATGATACCACAAATGCTTTGCAATAATTATCCTGTTGCAAAGTACATGTATGTATGTGAAGCACCGAGCACGCAACTAAAGGTGAAGGTCCAAATGTTCTGAGCTTCTAAGCATTAGTGGCAGCATCATGAGGGGAAGCCTTTCCCTCCAAGGTGAGCCTTATCCTCTTTGAACTGCAGTTTTTAATGATCTTGTATCACCTGCTTAGATCCTCCACAGGTTGACAAAGTTCTCCTCAAAAACTTAACAAGCGTTCCTACTGTGGCCAAGGCAGGGCAGCAAGTAAAGATCAAGATCCCTTTTGAAGGTCGGCTACCAGTCAGAACAACGTGGCTGAAGGACAAAATGGAGCTAGCAGATGACACCAGGATTCGTGTTGATAAAACAGAGACCTTTACCATGCTGTCCATCTCCAGCTGTGAGAGAAAGGACTGTGGGGATTACAAAGTCAGGCTGAAGAATGACAGCGGAGTCCTGGAGATTAACTTAAAGCTTGTGGTAATAGGTAAGAGCCCCACAGCATCCACTGTGGCTTTCATTGTAAAGCTTAGGCAGGGAACCCGTTAATACTGGTGACAACCTTATTTAGAGCTATTGCCTGTTCCAAGATGAACAAGACTATGTAATTTTCCACTAAATTAGGGTCCAAGCAAAGATTGCTGACATGTTTCTTGCCCTTTAATATGAGGTGGGACAAATCTAGTTTGGTTTTACACAGCCTCAGCAGCTGAGTTTTGAATGTTGGGTGACTGTGGGAGCTGGAACTATGAACAACAGGGAAATTTATTAACATTAGATTATCAAGGCCAAGTTCAGCCCTGCCATAAATGCCGGTACTCTTTTGGAAGACCAGAAATGGTGTTCTTCCTTTATAAGCAAGCTGAATTGGTGCCGTGCTTATGAGGACAATTAGCTCATGGAGCAAGGGCCTACCTTCCCCTCACCACCCCTCCTTATCAAAAGTTAGTGGAAGTATTTAAGAGACAATTCAAGCACCCATCCCTCGTTCTGCAATTATGCGTGTATTCCATCAGAATCGGAGTCTCCCAGCTGGTGAGCAAGAGACAGTGTTTGCTCCAAACCCAGGGGCATGTCTGGCTCTGGAGCCAACTCATAGTCTCTCTGTGTTTGTCTTTTCAGACAAGCCACAGCCACCTGCAGGACCCATCAAAATTGTAGAAAGCTCTGCAAATGACATCACCATTCAGTGGAAGCCCCCAAAGGATGATGGAGGCAAACCAGTACAAAGCTACATTGTTGAGAGTCAGCAGGTAGGCAAGAACGACTGGGTGACGTTGGGAGAAGTGCCCAGGAGCTGTACTACGTTCACCACGAACAAAGTGGAACAAGACATGAGCTACTACTTCAGGGTGAGAGCTGTAAATGCCGAGGGAACTAGTGATGCACTGGAATCAGATGAAGTGAAGGCTGTTAGTAAAGGTAAGTAAATACTTTCCATAATAGTGTTCAACACTATCTGGGAAATTCATTATCAAAGCTGATATCAGACTCACTGCATTGTAGATGTTGCTACAGATCTAACTTGAATCATGGCTGTGAATTCTTCACACAAATCCATGGAGATTGCATATCAAGACTAGAAGTTTATTGCAGGCTCTGGTGGTGCTGAGTGAGATGGCATTATGTTCTCATTTATGCTCCATTCTGAATTGGAAAGCAAGTTTCATGGGGGAAATGTAATATGCATAAAGATCAAAGGAAATTTTTGGCTGGAAGGGGAACATGTGAGGCCTTTTCTTGACTCCATAGGTAAAGGAGTGTCTCCATATGTGCAACATTTTTCAGCATGACCGCTTCATTCCCCTGATTCCCAAACTACTAATTCTATTTTTTGTCCCTTAATGAGTTTAAATACTAGAACAGTTTTGCCGTGGGCATGAATGTAGTACTAGAGAGAAAGCAATGCTCTGTTCTATTTCCAATTATCTTCTTTCTACATTCTCCTCCTCATGATTATGAGAATCTCTGTACTTTGCTTTAGCAGAGGGCTAAGAAAATCCATTTTGTTTCCACTTTCTGTCATGAAAAGCAAGAATAATGCCGACTTGTTCTACTGTGTAAGAATGACATACTTCACTCGGTAGGCTGACAGTGGAATCGTCAGTCATGGTGACAGCAGGTCATTCATGAAAATGAAATTCAGGAACAGAGGTCCATCATGGATCCTGTTTGTGTGGGGAATAAGATACACAGCTTCAGGTCTCAGTCAAACGGTTTCAAAACACATCCATATGAATACCTTGGGGGAACTGGAAGAGTAAGTGACACAGAAGACATTCTTATCTTGCAATAAAAATATACCTGCTAATAATGAAACACTAATCTCTCTCTAGCTTCACCTGGTGCCCCAGATCCCCCTGAGATTGTCAGTGCCAGCAAAGACACCATCACAATATCCTGGAAAGCACCTCGTAAAACTGGCAGTTCCCAAATCGTGGGATATATAATTCAAAAGCGTAAGAAGGGTACCGTGACCTGGCTGCCAGTCAACAACGTGCCTATAGCAGGTAGGTAGCTTAAATCCCGGAACACACTGGAAGACTTGAAAAAGACAAAAAGGTCAGCTGGGTTCAGGAGCTGCTTAGGATCTTACACCTTTTCACATCAGTGTTTTTCTTCATGAATTCTTGAGATGCTTGCTGTCCCTGTCGCAACCATGTTACCCCGATCTGAATTTTTACCTTCCACAGCTGTAGTGTATATGTTTCCTCACAACTAAGGTTCACAGCTATGCCGTAGCAAAGCCAGGTCTTGAGTTTATATACAACCGAATGCCCAAGGGGAGGATTATGATCTTTTCTAGATTGTGTGCAAGCATATGGCTGGAGAAGTGTGCAGAGATGCTCACTGCTGCATCCTGGGATGTAGCTCCTCTATAGATAAACTGAGGTCTCCAATTTCTGGAACTAAAGTCTTCACATGCAGAACTACTGTCCTCGGTTCTTGTACTAGGAACTCATCAGATGGAAATTTATAAGTGGAAGGTATATAAAGAAACCCAAGTGAAATGCATGAGCTCCAAGATGCATTTTGACTATAGCTAACATTATCTATCAGGTGCAAGCTAGGACTTCTTATCTGGTGTAGAAGAGTTCAGGATCATTCCATGAGGCAAAGCAGTATTATGCTTTCTCTAACTTTTAATAGCTTTTAAGTGCTGTTTGATTTGAAAGGGAATATAATGATCATGTCCCAGAAGTACACATGCTCTTGGGTAGGGAAGGGCAGGGTAATCAGTGACAGCATTTGTACATGACTCCAGAGAATTATTCAATCCAATGTTCTACAGGGAGTAAAGTACAGCATTGGTGTCTTCCCCTTTCTTGCTTGAGGAACACCTGAGCCAACACACTCCTTTTCTTTCTGCAGACAAGAAGCTGAAAATGACCAGTCTCAAGAAAGGTCTGCAGTATGAATTTCGTGTGGCAGCTGTCAATGCTGCTGGCGTAGGAGATGCCAGTGAACCGTCACAGCCTGTCTTTGCGCGGGATTCCACGAGTAAGTGCACTGCCCCCCATCCTTCTGGCTTGGGGATACATAAAGCTGAATGTAGACTGACAATGCATGTTTTTAAATGCTTTGTGAAAAAGTATGTGAAAACAAAGATCAAAGAATTGGGGAATGTTTCATGGCTGAGAATCTGCTATCAGCATGAGGAAGCAATGGAAGGATTTCCTGTGTGATGTCTAAGTTGGATGTGGCAGACTCCTGCGTGGGGGTTACATACAGTGTGGAGAAGTATTCAGGATGGCTTGCAGACTGTTTCAGGAGTGTCGTAGGTTGTACTGCATAGCTGGCAGGAGTAGGCATCTGGATCCAGCTTTGAAGAACTGGAACAAAGTGGAGTCAAGACAGCAGGGTGGATATCCAGTGCACTTCCTGAGATGCCCCAACATTCTTGAAGTGACTCAAAAGAGGGGACAGAAATCCTAGAAAAATTGTAAAAGTTTAAAAAATATAAAAATGTAAATAAAATTCCTCTTTCCAGAGCCTCCAGGTCCAGTGCAAGACCTTAGAGTGAGCAGCAGCAACAGCACTAGTGTCACCTTGACATGGAAGAGACCTGAAGCAAAGGATGGGATTGATGTGAAAGGCTATGAGGTGGAGATGCGGTCTTCTAACAACCTCAGCTGGACCAAATGCAATACTCTCCCCATAGAGGTGACCACTTACACAGTTAAAGGCCTCCAAGCCAAGGAGATTTACTTTCTGCGTGTGAGAGCCATCAATGACAGTGGCTCAGGAGAAGCCGCAGAGCTTGAAGCTTGCATTGAAGCTGCTCCCGCTGTAGGTAAGTCAGAGCGGGCTGCTCTCAGAGTGAACGAGCTCATTCTTTAGGTAATGGGACGCAAGCAAGGTCTGCAGGACGCTGTGAAGAGCTGCTTTCAAGTCCCAGACTGCAGCTGAAGGACAAGTACTACATCACTCCTGTAGAGTATGGTCTTATTAAGTCACGTCATGAGGAAATTCTGAAGATTTAACTAATAATAAATGTATAATGCACAGTGTTCAGCTCATGTTAAAGACTCATTATGATAAAAGAACCCCTAAACCTCTGGTTTTGCCTGGGATTTTTGTTTCGCCCCCTGTGCGGAGCTATACCACAGTCACAATCACCAAACAGAAACCGCACATGCTTTGTGCTCTTTTAAGGGAAAAATAGAGGTTTCAGTCAATATTTAATACAGTCTTGTGGAACCCAGCATTTTATTTCATTCTATTAAATTGCAGTTGTTATGCTGTTTTTTATAACCTTTATTTTCCTTTTTAATTTTCTAGTTTGAAAGTTTTTACCTTTTTCACTTTTTCATCTTTACAGTCTGTAGCTCTGTTTTTCCCCCTGCTGTTTGGGAATATTGCAGAAATGCAGGAGTAAGAGATAATTGTGTGAGGGATTCATCTTCCTTAACTTGGATCCCAAGTGAAAATGTCTACTTTTGGCCTATGCTTGCAGACTCCTTTTGTAACCGCTCAGTAAATAGATAAATGTGGGTCCCTCTGGGAAGCAGTTTTTTCAGTTTGAAACTGGACGTGCTAGATACAACTTAGCACTATTGACTTTGGCATTTTTAGAAGAATGCTAAGTACAGTAGTATATAATATTGATGAAAAGAGAGAATAAAGAAAAAATATTTTAAATACTAAAGAAGCTTATTTTTAATAAACTCAGGCTAGTTTCTTGAGGATGTTCTGTACTCTGTATTGCATGTATATTTCGGAAGTGTCCGTTGCAATCCCTTTGTCCGCAGATGTCATTTATACAAAATCATCCATATGATGGGGTAAAGTGTGTCAAAGAGACAGTTTCTCTGCGACTGAGACATCACATGTATACAAACGTTGTTGTGAATGTGGTTTTTCATCATTTCCCGTTGTTTACTCATAGTGACAAATAGTAAAGAAGTGCGAAAGGTGTAAACTCTGGTACTGAATCGAGGAGCATCTTTTCCACAGTAGCACTATGAGTTTATCAACAGCCTGCAGACCTGCTGTCAGAAAGGCATTAGGGGTAGCAAACACGCGTATGAATTTGTCAGCCAGTGGCTCTGTAATAATGTACAACTTTTTATTGTAATTACTGTCTTTTCCAGTTTCTCCCAGGATACTAATAGATGACAAGGTGAAAAGCTCCCTGGTTATAAAAGCAGGAAATACCATCCGAGTGGATATTCCCTTTGAAGTAAGTATTCAAATGTGTTTGTAAGAATTCCCCATCTGTTTCTATGTTGTATTCAATAGCAGACATGAAAACTGAGCTACTGTTTTCTTGGCATGAAATTTTGTTTACAAGACAATGGGCAAATCCTTTAACCTGCCTGTGCTGGGTATACTTTCTGCATGAGAAAAACATGAATGAGAATGCAGCTGTCACTCTTGGCATTAGTTTTTTTATGAGATTGTGGTCATTCATCAGCCTCTGCAAACAAGGCACAATGCTATTCATCCAACCATGACAGATTAGTACCAGAAAATATTGATATACTTAGAGTTTAAAAATCCATCAGTTTCCCTCTGATTCCCTCAGAAGGCCTCGTGGCAGCATTTCTAGCAACATCTTGACTGTGTTTATCCTACTAAGCAGTAGGACTTGAGAAACAGGCATGCACTGGCAGAAATCCTGTGTTCTTTGACAAGCTTGGAACAACATAGGTGAGGTCTGGGGTATCGGGAAAATGTTGATGAAGGCAAAGGGTGTGCATTTGCTGGCCTTTCTCCTGATCTCATGGAGAATAGAGACCAAAGATGGCACAATGGAAATAAAGACTTTGAGGATGTGTTTTCTTTCCAAAACCAGCACATCTTTTAAAAAGTAGAAAATACTAACTACTGATGTCATCTGTTGTTCTTGATCTAGCACACCTTGTTTGTCATAGTTAACCTGAACACCTTACTACAATAACATTCTTAAAAGACACAGAGAAAGAGAAAAGTTACAAAGAAACTTCAGAGCAGCCCTTTATCTATGGCTCTTAGATCCATCTTGGATCTGTATTTCTAAATATTACTTTACTGTGTCATGTAGGTATACATTTGGGATGGAATTCATTCAGGTAACGAAACTGAAGATGTGAAGACACAATCTGGAGGCAAAACATGTGGGCTTATAACTTGTGTTGTTCTTTACAGGCATCACCAGATCCAGTGGTGACCTGGTTAAAGGATGGGCTTCCTCTTCCAAACCGGGCTACAATAAACACCAAGGATGGTACCACCCAGCTGCTGATTGGAGCAGCTGAGTTCACTGACAGTGGCATCTACACTGTTGAGCTCCAGAATGGCTTAGGGAAAAGAGAAACTTTCAGCTTCCAAGTTCGAGTTACAGGTAACTCGCTCACTACCATATACACGTACAGATTTACTGCGGATAGGCAGTAGGCGATGAGCTGAGTTGAGTGCAGCGAGCTCTGATGCAGTTAGGCCATGCAGGCACAGGGAGAACTAGAGCACAATTTTCCTGGAGATTCACTCTGTCCGTTTTGTGATATCACTTGGCCATGTCTGCAGGACAGAGCAGTCTACTAATTAGAATTGCACTCACACTTCCAGAGTGACTCTGCTTAAAAAGGCGAGGTTGCACAGATGGATAGTGCAAACTGCAGAGGAGTAGTTCATGCTCTTTGTAACAGTCTAAGGTTAGCCAGCAGCAGGCTGTAGGACATTTAGTCATAGCTACAACAATTGTATATGCTGCCTCTCCAAGAGGTGTAAAAGTTCAGCTGTACCAGCCCTCATCACCTCCCTTCATGGGAAGGCAGCCCAGCAACGCAGGTGTAATGCAGCAGAAGGTCAGTTAATAGCAAATGAGTTTTTGGGACCGGAGGAGGAATCAAATTTTATTCTTTCTAATGACCAGGATGTTTACTCAGCCCCCAGACAGAATGGACTCAAAGTTTTTAGGGTTCTGTACTGTGCCACTTTCCCTACATTTCCCTACATATTTGCCTTCATCTGACAGATACCCCACAGTCTCCTGGGCCTATTCAATTGCAAGAGAATGTGCCAAATACAGTGACAGTAACCTGGGAGCCATCACCATCCGAGAAATGGGAAAGTGATCTCTACTACACAGTCCTGAAACGCGAATCACAGAAGGGCTTGTGGCATGTGGTGGGTGACCTGATCTACACTAACAAGTTCACATTCACCAAACTGATCCCAGGCCGGGACTACTACTTTAGGGTTGTGGCAAAAAATAACTTGGGAGCCAGTGGTCCGTCTGAAACTCTGAAGCCTTGGAGAATTCAAAAACCAAAGGGTAAAACAGCTTTTACAAATATTTATCTGTGCGTTGTTTCTTTTGTTGTTTTTAACACACCATCCTGAAATGGGTCTTTCCTCCTGTGAACATTTAGTTGCCCAGAACAAGAACGTGTAGAGATACCCTAAGAAATTCCAGTTTAACAGGGAAGGCTTGTCCTTTCTGCGTGGACACTGTGCAGACAGATGCTTTGTTTCCAGCCATTATATCATGCAATTCACCCCAAAATTAATTTCCAACAAAATCTAATGCTTAAGTTTTGGAGAAGCTAAAGTTTCTGACTTCAACGTTAAATACTGGCTAATTTGAGAAGAAACATAGATTACAGATAACAATTCTTAGGTGCATGGGATGTCTGGCCATTTACAGTGCAGGATGCCAGACATTCTGCACAACAAAGTGTCATGATTAAAACCCAGTCCTCTAAACCCTGACGTGGGTAGCTGTGGAGCAGTATCTGAGTGTATGTTTGTAAGTTGCTGTTGTGTTTTTCTTCTTTTTACAGCTGAATGTCATGTCAAACCACAGAAATACAGGGGAGTTAATCAAAACCAGCCCCCGAGATTCCTCGTCCCGTTGAAGCCTCATGTGGTGACTACTGGGAGCGAGTGCCGTATGAGCTGTGCGGTTGGAGGCCATCCGTCTCCAAAGATCACGTGGTACAAGGACAGCAGAGACCTCTCCAATGATCCTGCCTATTTTTGCACAAATGACTTTGGTGTCTGCTCCCTGGTCATCATCGGTGTCACCAAATGTGATGAAGGACAATATATGGTAGAAGCCACCAATGAATCGGGCCATGCATTCAGCAAAGCCTTCCTCACTATTAAAGGTAACAAACTTCAGTGCTTCTCTTCCTTCATCATATGATGTCAAGATCTGTCATTGCTGTCAAGATGCCCATACAGCTTTATTTACTGACAAGAGCAATCTCCTATAAGGCAGTGTATGTGCTTTACTGAATTTTTATTGTCTTACTAATGATCAAGTGTGAAACAAATAGAAATGAAAAGGCAGACATGAGAAAAACACATGATTTCTACGTGAGCCAGAGGTTTTGGCTGATGTTGGGAAAATCTTTTAGAAACTTTCCCATCTTCATTTGATAATGTCTAGGTCAGATATTTCTACAGTGTAGGAACTGCAGAATAGAAGATCCTGCAAGGTGTGCAAGGGTAGGTGACACAGTGAGGAAACAGCCTGTTAGGTGGCCAAAGGCAATGAGAAGTGAGGAAAGAGAGGGACGTGGGATAAGTTAAATGGGGTCATTGGGGATCCTGATGTGAACAGAGAATCAGTGTAGTTGTCTGGGGATAGACTCGTGGTGGATGCACTTGCGGATAAATACTGTTGGCAGTTTTACTGAGTTAATTATGAAATATCCTTTACTTTGAGTCAAGTATTTCCCTTTTAATGCAACTTGGAATACCTTGGTAGGATTATATGAGTGGAGAAATGGGTCAGTTAAATCCCTGTAATGCTTCTGCAGACCTTGGTCTTTTTGTCCCCGTAACATTTCAGGTCCCCGTCCTAGTGTACCTTACAGACTGTCTGTCTCCCTCATTACAATATTGAGCTACTCTCTCTTTCTTTTGTTTTCAGACTCCACCCTGTAGCATGACCTTCCTGAGAAAATCTCTCCACTACTATGTGACGGCAAAGGTTTTTATTGTGAACTGGCCTATATGAAGGCTATGTATTTATTTTCAAATGTTCATTATAGTCTGAGTGTTTATTTTTCAGATCCAGTAGCTGCATTTTAAACATGATGCTGCATTGTAGTCAAAATGGGGAAAAAAGCTTTAAGATAATTGTATCTTTTTGTAAAGATCATGGCTTTCCACTAGACCTTTAAAACACAGATTAGAAGCTTCAGGAACACAGAACATGAGAAGAAAAATAATAGGCCAAAATGAAAGTTTCCACAGAGATCACCTGCTGTCAGGCTGCAACAAGAATATCTCTTGGCACCAGAGATCTATGAAGCTGGCCTTTTAGCATGTTATTTTCTAATCCAAAGCAATCATTTTAGATTCTATATAATTTTCAACAGGTTTCTTAATTCTGGTAGAAGCAGTTCTGCATGTATTTTACTACCAGTAGCAGCTAATATATTATTTCCCTTAATCTCTAAGCTGCAAAGAGTATCTGCCTGCTAGTTTTATCTGGGCAAGAAATTAATTCTCAGACTAGGCTAACATGGGGTCGTGCTACTCACAGTGAATACAGAAACGAATGGAAATTTAGAACCAGTTATATTACTGTGAGCAGACTGGCGCTTACTTAAATCTACAATAGCAAGTGCCATAAAAAAGGATGTATCAGTCCTGAACCGCCCCATTAGTATCACCTTTGAAACATAACTGCCCCTACCTCATGACATTGCTAGAGTGGTTTTGCCTGATGCAAAAAGAGGTTAAAAACATTTTGTGTTTGAGCAGAAATATGAGGTACCACCAGAGATCTTCTGTCGTGGCTGGGGAATTCCACCACTGAGCGGAGAAGGAACCTGGAAAGCAAAATCTTATGATGCCTGTACGAACGTCTGGCATTGTAGCCTTAGCACCAAAGGTTCTTTGATGACAGCATCTAGAAGACAGGAGAGTATAGATCGAAGACTCAAAGCCACTGGATCCTCAGACAGCCAGTCAAACATTTATGTGGGGCTGAAATGTTGTTTTTGATTATATTTTGTACAATGTTGTACAGACGTAGCGACAGTAGATTGTGAAATTAAACTATAATTAAGTAAAATTAAGTAAAAACTACCATGAGCAAGTGTTTATTTTGGAGAAGGAAACCCAGCCAGCTCCTAAATGCCAATCCACGTCTGTTGCAGTTTTCGCATGCCCGGCCTGTGTACTTTGCTGTGCTGAGGCCACTTGTCCCTGGTACGCTGACATCTCGAGCAGCTTTGGTAGCCAGGTCAGTCAGGCCCCTTGATGTGCTGCTACTTGTCCGTCCTTTGGAAGTGCTTGGAAACTGGGCACGGAGGGTAAGTGTCGCTGAGCCGTCCGCCGTCGTTCGGCGGGTGAAGTGGTGTCAGGATGTGCTGAGCCAGAGGCGCAGGGCCGTGGTCGGGAAAGCAAGTGCCTGTTGCTCCTGCTGAGGGACTCTGTGCTCAGCTGGGAGCTGCTGTGCTGCACCTGGGGGAGGGCCCGTTGGGATTTAGATGTTTCTTTTGAGGTGGCCTTTTGCTCCCTGCAAAGAGGGAAAATTATTTCCTACAAGGAGTGGGATGTGCTGCTCCCTTCCCTTGGAGGAAGGGCACCTCTGTTTATGATTCTCTGTCGACAAGGACCAAGATTTCCTTCCCTGCAATCTGCATGTTCGTGGATCCCAGCAGGCCTGAATTAGGTTCATTCCTGGAGATGCACTTGCTGCCGTTCGTACTCTGAACATGCTCCGAGGAGAGAGATGCTTTCTTGCATGGCTGAGTGACGAGCACCAAGCTTTCAGTAGCTTCAGACCGGCTGACACGGGTGCGATGCTGTAGGAGCGCGCTGTAGTTTCTGTGGCCCGCGCAGCACTGCGGTTACTTTTGCTGTTTTCTTCTTGACTGATAAGCATAAGGGCCGAGCTTGTTGGAAGGACCTGAACGTCTGAGATTGAAGCCTGAGCGGTCTCTGGAAGGACCTGGCACGCCAGGAGCAGGGGCCTCTTGCAAGTCTTGCTGAGGTGCACAGATTTATCCCTGTGCCCAAATGGCAGCATCTATTCAAGCTAGTCCTCTGCTGTTATCCTCTTAAATGTTTTTATATTGCAGCCCCACGTGCTTAAAGCACCAGTACTTACACCTGGGGAGCGGGGCTGAGCCGGCAGCTCAGGCAGGGCTGTGGGACAGAGCCTGACCGGTGGCACGTGGCCAGGTGAGGCTGGTGGGCTAGAAACGGCCAGGCAGCAGGAGAGGCTGCTGAACGCTTCGGAGGCAGCAGCGCTGCACTTTGATCACAGCCAAGCGGTGCCCCCCTCCGGGAATCGCCCTCCCCCGTGGAAGAGCAGATGCTGCAGGGGCAGCCGAAGGGGAGAGCGTGGCCCGGAGGGAGCCGTGGTGGGGCAGGAGAGAGCTGTCGGTCAAACTTTCCTGGTCTGAAAGTGAGTGGGCTCCCTGAGTCACGAAGGGGAAGCAGGCCACAAAAGCCTTGGGCTCTCCAGAGACACCCTGAGCTCTACTTCCCCTGTTTCTTGCAGTGAAAATCTTCTCATCGAGGTGGTCCCAAACCAGCTCTCTGGATGCTGGCACCAGCAGCAGTCACCCAGTCCCTGGCATGCTGAGAGGGAGGAATCGAGCTGATAAACCCCTCTTGCATCCCTGGTGCTGCTCATTTCCCACTGGCTCAGCAAGAGGGTCTCATGCCACGCTCGCTGTGGGCTGGCCAGCAGCTCCTGGCACCCTGGGGGTGGCTGAGCTCATACTCCAGCTGGGTGGCATTTAGAGAATTCCGCGTCCCTTTTTCATGGTTTGCCGTCACTCTTTGCAGTCGCTGTTTGACTTTAGAAGATGGGAGCTGGGGAGCTGGGGTGGGCCTGACCACTCTTCTTCCCAGGGACCACTTGTAGCACTCCAAGGATGCTGTAAGGGTACCCTAGCCCGTGGCCTCGTGTCACCAGGGGTGCCCTGGGGCTGCTGGCATGTGGCACTGCAGCGCTCAGCCTCTGCTGGCACTTGCCTTGCAGCCCCTTGGAGCTGCTCCCCCAGATTCCCATCTGAAGAGGGAGCAGCAACACCAGGTTAGTGGAGTTTGTCCCCAAAATCAGGTTGTGAGCATGGAGGAAAGCAACGCTCCTCAGCTGGGAGGGACAGAGGAGCTCTTCTGCCGACTGCTACCCCAGGTGGAGGGCACGGGGTGGGCTGCTGGATGTGCCGAGCTGTGCCTCTGCCAGCACAGGGATTTTCACCGCTCTGCACAGGCAGGGCTGGGCCTGGCTGATGTTGGCGTCTGTGTCACCGCAGAGGGTGAGCAGCTGTGTCAGCTTGAGCGTAAGAGCAAGATCACCTCAGCCCCCGAGTACGCGGCGGTGGACCCTGCCGGGGCAGGAGGCAGGTCCTCATGCAGGAGCCTTCTGTGGCAGTAGGTGTGCTCGCATATTTTGCCTGATCTGCAGAAAAAAAAAAACAAAACCAAACATTCTCGTGTTAGCACTCCAACTTCTGTGGTTTTTGGTGACTTGGAGAATGAGATCAGGTCTGCTCCTAGATCAGCAGTGCTTTTCCGTGCTGTTTTCTGAGAGCTAGTGTCAGCTCTGGGGACTCTCTGGACCTTCTCTCCTTCCTTGCTGATTTTTCCTTCTTAGGCCCTGCTTAGCGAAGGCTTTTCTGCATCCATCGCAGCCACCGACCAAGGCTCTAAGGGGCAGGAGGCCGGTGTCCCGCAGAGCCGTGTGTCCTGGCTCCCTTCCCTGCAGGACAGCACTGCCCACGCTGCAGGCCCGCTTTCGGTGGGAGCCCTCCGTGAGGAGATGCTGCTGCTTTCCTGCCTCGGCGTGCACCCGGGTGTGCAGGCTGGGTGGTGGTCTGGTTTGGCCAGGGGGCAGGAGGTGGTGTGGGGTTTTACACGGGTGTCTTTGGGGAGCCTCTCAAGATGCAGAGCCTGGGTGCATCTGGCAGCGTAGCACCCTTCCCCACAGACGGGTCTGGCTGTGTGGTGGGAGCAGCCCATGGGGTGGAATTCTGGGTCTTTTCCTCTCTGGGCAGGACAAATCCTCCCTAGCTGCAGGGGCTCCCAGCCCACCCTCCTGGCAGGTGCTGATGGATGGACGCTGGGCAGCTCAGAGCAGTGACTGCCGACCTCCGCATCCATCTCCTGGGCCTGGCTGCTGCAGGAGGGGTCCTGGCCGCCCCTGGGACTGCAGCGCTCTGCAGGGACCGGCAGCCTTGGGGGGGGGGAAGCCCCTGCCCACCCCCCACCCCCAGCCAGCCCCAGCCCCTCCGCCCCAGGGAGCAGTGCGGTGGGACCCCTGGTTCCCCCAGGGACAGTGCGGAGCGGGTGTTAGTGCAGGACCCTCTGCGATTCCAGCCCCTTCGGAGGCCCGAGACGCTTCAGGACCCCCCTGAGACTTCAAGAGCTGCCACTGGCAAGTTCTGACCCCCAGCCAGCGGGCTGAGCACCGCTTTCCTGCGTGCTGAGGGCAGGGCAGGAGCAGTGCACACCCAAGGGTGCCCTGGCAGCGTCACCCCCAACTCTTTGAGGATGCTGCCCTTCTGTAGCTGAGATCCAAACATCATCATCCCTGCTTCCAAAGCCTGCCTCTCCCTTGCTCCTGAGCGGGGTCATTGCAGCCTGTTGGAGGTGCAGACCAGGAGGCAGCCGCTGCCGGAGCTCCCGGCGGGAGGTGAGGAAGGCGAGGAAGGCACACGTGCCGCAGGCAGAGGGGCTCGCAGGCTTTGCCGAGGCAGGGATTCAGCCTGCACGAGAGGGCACAGCTGCGGTACCCTGTTGCGCGTCCTGCCGTGCTCCCTCTGTGCCGTGCTCGGCCCTGGTTGCGTGGCTGTCGCGTGGAGAGAGGTGGGAGCGGAGCAGGAGGGCGCAGGAGCCGTGCTGGTTTGCCCAAACCAGGCCAGGTGGTCACCAGCCCAGGGCAGCATCATGCGGCAGGGCACGGTGGGGCCGTGGCTTCACGTAGGAGCAGCTCAGCATCCTGCTCTGCTCTGCTTTCAGTCTCCATGGCTCCCTTCCTTTTCTCAAAATCAGGTAAGATTTTTTTTCTTTTGTGCTGTTTCCCGTTCCCCACGGAAGTTAGTCGGCCTGGCAGCAGGTGTGCTGCGAGCTGGCGAGCCAAGCAGAGTGTGGAAGGGCTGATGGCAGCCAGCCCCAGCCTGCCCCACCTTGGGGTGCTGTTCAAATGCAGGGGGTCTGTGCAGCTGCACTGGAAGTCTTGGGGGAGCAGCCAGCCCAACGAGAAGGATGAATTTGATGCTGATCATACAGCATTGTCCATTTTTGAAGGAGGCAGTCACGACTCCAGAGCATCCTAGAACACGTACACCGGGACAGCCTGGTCAGGGAAGGATGTTTTGTGCTGGAGGGTGCTGGTTTGGGCAGTGGCCCTCCCGGGGAGGGTGAACGGGAGCCCAGTGGAATGTCATATTGCTTCATGGCTTGCTGGGGGCAGGGGTATGGAGGACCTACTCTGCAAGGTCAGCCTTTCTTGCTTTGTACAAGAGAAGTAACAGGAACCAGATCTCTTCCTCCACCCCGTCTGGGGAAGGACAGGCTGGGCTAGTTGGAGGGCAGGATGGAGTCACTTTCTGACTCCATGGATGCTGGATCTGCACCGGTTGCAACTTCCCTCCTTGGAGTACAGGGGTACTCCATGTGCAGGGTTGATGCTTCCAAGGGGGGAAACTCTACTTCTACCAGGTTCCAAGTCCTTGCCCTTTGTCCTTGCAGGTTTGGGGTGTTATGGGTGTGTGGGTACCTTCACCATGTCTCCCCGGCTCCGGAGGTCCCTGCATGCTCTCAGTGCCACGTAAGCTGTAATCTCTGCTGCATTAGCACAGTCAGTCTGTCGGCGGGTTAGAGGGGTGCAGGCACTGAAAGCTGATATTGTCTGGGTTAGTCACCCTCAAACGCTCTGGGATGCCTGGCTGAAACTGCTGCAATTGGCAATGCAAAGAAGTAAAACTGGACAAGTCTGGAGGATTTCTAAACCCTCTGCAGCATGTCTCAGCAGTGATTCAGCACCTGATGGGAGCCCGGCAGCTGCCCATCTCAGCTGAACCTCTCGTGATTTAGGCGGTCAGTGCAAAGCGGCAGCGCCCAGGGCATCTCCGTGCCATGCTTGGCGTGATGGTCACCCAGGGCAGCTTTCCTACAGGGCAGCACATCAAGATGCGCAAGTTTCTCAATCGCTGTCTCAACCCAAACAGGCCTTCAGTAGTGCTGGCAGTGCAAAGCTGGATGGAGGTGTCAGCCAGACCATAATTTCCTGTTTGGTCTTAGTTCTGGGCCTGGTAACATGAAAGACAAAAGCAAACCGCTGCAGCGAGGATGATGTTAGCCATCCTCTGCCGAAGGCAGGCAGGGGGAATGCAGCGTGGGCTGGATCTCGGGCTGTGGGCCACAGAGGTGGGATGTGAGCGCTGCTGTATCTGGGGGAGCTCCCTGATGTTCCGGGGGGGTCACTTTAAGCCAGGATGCAGCAGGCAGCACAAGGTGATGCTGTGTGTGCTCCATTACTCTGCCAGCAGCCTCCGGAGGCACCTGGATTCACGGAAAGGATCCTGTTAAGCCACAGGGAGCTGGGTCTTTGCACCACGATAAGGAGACCATTGGCACAGCAGCTGTTCTTGCTGTAAAAAGGGACTTCCAAGGCCTCCAGCCTCGCTCCTTTCTTGCTGCCCAGTCCCAGCCCTGCCACAAGGACTGGGTGTCTGCCCCACAGGCTGGGGTCCTCCAAGGGTCCTCCAAGAGCTCACCCAGAAAGGATCATGCTGAAACAGAACCTGGTAAAATCACCCAGCGTAGCAAACTTGTGCTTGGACTGGCTGACACTCGTTCCCCCTGGCCTCGCCAGTGACACTGGCTCCTCCTCGCCCTCGGCAGGCGCAGCCTTCTCCAGCAGATGCGGATTTGCATGACAGACCCAGAGGCGCTGACCTCTGAAGCTCTGTTACCCTGCAAATGACATTTCCTTTGATTTGCTCACTCCTGTGCAAGCAAAGCCGCTCTCTGACCTGGCCTGAGCCTCTGCTCTGGGCGATGCCGTTCCCTCTAGGATGGCCTCGGAGGAGCCGGAGGTTCTAGAGGTGCCGGCCCATGCAGCTCTTTTCTGTCTCCAGCTCTGCCTTTCTCCCGCACCGTGTCCCTGTGCGGCTGCCTGCCCTCTGCGTGGTCCCTTTGATGGGACAGTGGCTGCCTGCCCCGCTGCCTGCTGCTGCTTTTGCTGCTGTAAATGCTTCGGGCCACGCAGGCAAACCCAGATTCCTCTGCACTTTTTCCCTTCCTCTCCCTCACCCGCCATACCCCAGCTCCTGTGCTGGCAGCAGCAGCCGCCCCGGCTTTCCCCACCTCTGATGTAAGACCGCAGCGGGCTGGGGCTGTTTTGCTTCCCCCAGCAGACTGCTGCTGCCTTGCCTCTGCCTCCACCCGGCCCTTGGCTCTTCTGCCTTGGTGTGGCACGTAGTGTCCTTTGTTCTCGCCCGTTGCATGGCGAGCAGATGAAAGCCAGCCGTGAAGCATAATTTATAGCTAGCTTGAAACACAGTTTTGGCAGGGCAAAGCACGCCAAAAGATGTAGCAATGCCTGAGGAGCTGCGCTCATACTGCTTATCAAATGATGCTTGAAAGGCTTGGTAATGCAAGAGGAGGGTTGTGTTGCTCAATTCTAGCAGAGGATAAGCTGCCTCTATTACAGGGACACGTGTTTGGGAGCAAGGAGCTGATAGCTGGCTTTTGAAAACTTGTCTGGCAAGGCAAATCACAGCTTCGGGAGCCTTGGTCCAAAGGGCAGCAGGGATGCAGCAGAGTGCCTGTGCACATGCCTAAACAGGGCTGCACCACCTCTCCTTTCCACCCTTCTAGAAAACTGGCCCAGAAAGGAGCTTGTTGCCTTTAATACGGTCAAATATGTGAGTAAGCTTCACACCGATGACCCTGAATCTCTGGGCAGCAGGAATTGTGTGCCGGCACACCCCAGGGGATGCCTGGCCGTGAGGCGGGTGCATGGCAGCCCTGGCTCCAGCAGGCAGACGGCGATGCCCAGCCGCTGCAGCAGCCTCTCCGGCTGAGCAAGCTCTGTGCTGCTGTGGCTGCGGGGCAGAGCCCTGGGCAGCATGTGAGGAGCCTGTGCCAGTGTGGACCACGCGCCCAGGGAGCCGGGTCACCTCTTCCAGGCCTGGTCATACAGCAAATGCCTGAAGCTTCCTTGTCACCGCTCATCTCTGCTGTGAGATGCCACAGGCCTGGCTGCTGGCCACGGGGGGAGTCTCGTGGTGCTCAAGGAAGGGCAGAATTTTAGTGTTGCAGGGTGAGAAGGAAGCTCAAAAAGTCTCCTGGTCCTTCCCCTGCTCCAGTGTGAGACAGTGCAATCACCCTGCTCAGATGAGGTGTCTGTCTGCTCCTTAAAGGCTTCCAGTGCCGCAGGCTCCATGCCTTACTGGGGTACAAGGCACTTCCCCAAAATCACCAGCAGCTTCTTCTATTCCTCTCAAGACCCTTTTCCAGGCTGCTGGCCAGAAGGCTCCAGGAGCTATCCTCCCCATTAACCATCCCCAGCAGCCAGGACAGGTGAGAGCTTGGGTGCAGCCTCCTGTCCCCTGGAGTAACATCGGCTGTGATACCCTGGGACAATGCCAAGCCTTTGGGACACTCGTGTTTCCTCTGGGAAAGACCAGGCACTGAGGGAAGATGCTGTGGTGCTGCAGAGGCCGTTCCAGCAGCTGTGTTGAGCTTTTTGGGTTGCTGGGGGCCTTAGAGAAATCTGGACCACACATGGATGGATCATCTGCTGGTGTCTGATGTGTGTTTGTGTCCTGACTTGGAGACACGGTGACCTACATGTCTAGGTGTAAGTGTGCTCCTAAGGATGGGGGTCCAGGGCGCAGCTCCAGCCCTGAACCCAGCTCCTCCAACGTTATCTCACTCTTCAGCTTTTATTTGAGTTATTCCACCCAGCTGTCTCCAGGACAAAGCCTGGTTTCATGCTCTGAACACCCCACCCTACCGCTGCCCTCCAATTATTTCTGACATTTGAGCCACACCAAAAAAAACCTCTGAGAATAATAATTAAGTCGTAGGCCACCACGTGGGTCTGAAGAGCGTGATCTGTAGATGCAGCCTGGTCTGATGAGGGATGCAGGGTGGCTGGGAGCCCATCCATGCTCCTGCCCTGGCACCAGGGATTCGTCTCTGTCCTTCTCGCCTTAGCTGTGATGGCACTGCCAACGCCGCTGCGCAGGGAAGACCCTTGGGACATCCATGGGGTGGGTGGGAGCCTCCCTGGCCAACACTTCAGTGTCCTGGCCATTGGGATAGGGCTCTCTGTACTGCTTAAAGCCGAAAAAGTGTCCTAGTGGCATATTTGTCCTCTTTTCCTTCCCACAGCCAGTGTAAATGCTTTGAACGCCAGGTGCTGTGCCAAGGACGGGCAGTTTCCCTTCCCACGGAGGTCCTCTGCCTTTGGAAGCCCCTGCTGGGCTGCAGCGAGGTGCCCTGTCCTCTCCCATTGAGTCGTCCATGAGGCAAGGAAATTTCCAGGACACAAGGCCTCCAGTAGAATATGCAGTAGAGCTGTCTAGAAAATCTGTGTTAAAACCCATTTCTGCAAAGAAGACTCTGAATTTTACTGTATTTTGTCATATCAACTTAAACAGGAGATTAAAAATCATTTAGAGCAGCTGCTACTTAATAACTACTGAAACATCCTTTCTGGTTTTCTAGATCAAACATTTATACCAAATGTCAGACTGTTTTTATTACAAGAGGAAGACAAGGCACTTTGATCTACAGAAGCAAGGTAATTTTATTTTTTTTTCCCAGTCATTCCTAACCAGTAGAGCAGTCCTTAATGATTTAATTTTAATGAAATTATATGTGTATTTCAACCCCAGCAGTTACTTTGCCTTTCAAGAAAAAAGAAATTGCTTTCTGGTGTCACAGAAGCAGTGAACCCACTCTGCTGCCTCGGCCCCTTCACACTGCAGATCGTCAGCCTTGAGTTTTGCAGAAATGGCAAATGAACACGGTAGCCCCCAGTTGCCAGACTACTGATTCCTACCCTTTCGCAGGGATGTTTGCACCCCCCCAGCTGTTATCAGTGGCTGGGTAGTTGAAACTGACTGTATTTGGCCAGTTCGGTTGCATGTGCTCATCCCTAGGCTGTGCACCGAAACTCTGAAGTCCATGAAGTTGCTGGACAACTTGCTTAAAAACCCCTTTTCCCCCGTCAGGGAGGAGAGCTGGGCCGGAGCATCCCCACGGTGAGGCTGGAGGAGATGGTGCCTCCAGCCCAGCAGCCCTCCCCCACCAGGGAAGACCAGGTCATTCTCCAAGGTGCGTGGCGAAAGTACAAGTGGCACTGTGCAGAAGCTGTAGCGGGGACAATTCCAACGGTCTGTAAAGAAAAATCTTTTTCCCATGAGATGTGCAGCCCTGGGATGGGATCTTTTTTTTGAGGATATTCAAAACTCCACTGGGCAAGGACTGGAGCGAGCTGAGCTGGCTTTGCAGCGAGCTCTGCTTTGAACGTGGTGTTGGACTCAGGACCACTCCAAGTCCCTTCCAACCCAAACCTTTCTGTGACTTTCCCCTAGTGAAGGGCAGTGACACATACACACACGTGGCAGTTTATTGCATCCTACAGAAGACCTGGAAAAGGGAGATGGCTCTTGACAGTGGTGCATCTTGCTGGGCTTCGGCAGCCTAGAAGATGGTAGGAGGAGCTGGCGCACAAACCGCAGCCTGCTTTCGCTGCACCAAGACACGTCGTGTGTAGGACATTCCTGCACGGATGACTTGGTTAGTCGTCTCCATTGTAAAACAGGGATGGGTGTGTGCTGTCCTCCAGCAGCGTGGCAGGAGGTGAGGGACACACTCTGCAGGACGAGCCTCCTGTTGTTCTCCTTGATTTCGTGTGGTGGTCAAGACATCAGACCCCAGCTGAGGGCCAAATGTCATTTCTGTCCCCAGCTCCACTTGGGGCTTGCTAGTTAGTGTCGCCAAGTCCCTCTGTGGTGCCTGGGGCTGCCGGGATGCGGAGCAGGAGCCCAGCCAACTCGCCGGGAGGCGGAATAAATTGCCTCCTTAAACCAAGGCCGAGGGGAGGTGTGCACCTCCTCTGCCCCGAGCGCTGGGAGCTGGGTGTCGGAGCTGGGTCAGGCTGTCCCGGCAGTGGGGTAGCTGTGCTGGCTCCCTGCCACACGGTGCCACAGGGAGAGGGGCAGGAGCGCAATGCCGTGCTTCCCGGAGCAGCCCAGCTTCCCTCCTGTAGGTACAGGTAGGACTGCAAAAATGTAGCCTGGTGCTTCGGCATATTCCCAGTGGAGAGGGGGGTTTGCAAGAAGAGCCCTGGCAAAAGGGACTCGGAGGCCAAGCGAGGGCCAGCGCTGGGTGTGCAGGTACGACCTGGGTGGCTGAATATTCCCTTGAAGCTCCTGGCCTCGTCTCCAGCGCTGTTACCTGAAGGTGGTTCTTGTGCCTGGCTGTAAATTAGCTTTGAAAATCTGTTTTTCCCTGTTTAGTCTGAAGGTGGACATGGGAATGCTTGTCCATCTTGAGACCCCAGCTCAGGATGGAGTCTTCCTGGAAAGCAGATGTGGGTGAACAAGGCAACCCCTGCTTGACATGCTGATTAACGTCACCAGTATTAGATTTCACTATTAAAATTAACAATATCCTATAGAAAGTTAGTAGCGTGACTCGTACCTCCATCGATTGGTTCAGACTTTTTTTTTTTTTGTTTAACCGGGTTTCATAATTTATTTAGAAAAGAGAATGAGGTTATTTGGTCCATCCTTGATTATGGGGATTATTATGTCATCAAAGTCCCCCTCTGCACCCTGCAGTGGATGCCAGGTGAGCAAATAAGATGCTGCGAAGACTGCCTCTGCCCCATGCTTGGTGTCCATGTGCCCTCTTTGTCCCCCCACCCCACTTCATCTCCTTGTGCTTGACCCTGACACTGCAGGGCCTCTGACCCCTTGGGATGGGGTGGGCTGGAGGATGAGTCTCCATGGGTCAGCCCTGCTCCACGTGTCTCCCACCCAGTGAGTGTCCCCAGCATGGAGCAGAGATGTGCTACTGCAGCCCGTGGCATCCCAGAGCCTTCCCTGATGGGAGCCTGGTGCCGCTCACTTGGAGTAACTTGGGAGTCTGTGTCCTCTTCTCAATCATCTTCTCTTCTCCTCCTTGGCCAGGGCTCCACGTAGCAGCTGAGGCTTCTCCAAGGATTACCGCAGCCCTGCATGTAGTTAGACAAGGGTGTCCATCAGCACGGCCTGGTGCAGCTCACACCAGGGAGGGGTTGGTGCTGTGCAGGCATCAGAGCCTTCCCAAACGCCAGACAGCGAGGAGGATGGGGAGACAAGATCCTCCAGCAGCTGCTTTTCCAAAGGAGGGGATGAGCATGGCATCTATGTGACTGACGAAGGACATCATCACCCACCACAGATCCAAGCAGTGATGGTGCCAGATACCGACGGGATTAAGACTGCAGGACGCTGCTGGCCCCATGCACGCAGTGTTTTAATCCGGAGAGGACTCACCCATGGTGGCAGCTGCAGACAAACCCTCCTGGAGTTCGGGTAGGTGAGAGGCCAGGCCTGGAGGCCAGGTAGTGGGGTGGCACCACCACAAGCTGGTGATCCCAGTGCTTGGGCTGCCCTGGTCCTCCCCATGAGCAGAGACCCACGCCAATGTCAAACAGTACCTTTGTGCTTAAGCTAGGGTGAAACTGATCCAGGGTGCGGGGAGAAATAAAATCCTGTCCAAAATGTCCCCAAAATGTCCCAAAGCCCCCGCACCGCAGCGGTGCCCTGGAGAGAAGGGAAAGGGCTCCACCAGTGTCAGGAGCATCTGCACCCCTCAGCAGAGACGTGGTGGTGGAGCGATGGTGCTGCCAGGCGCAGCGGGGGCACGCAGCCATGCGTTAGCAGGGGAAGCAGCCCGTGCCTGCCATACTGTGGTTCACGGGCCATGTGGCACTCACAGCCTTCCTCCGCTCCCAGACGCACCCCGTGTTCCCTGTCTGTCCCAGGGGACTACGGCATGATCGCCTCCCACTCCCCGCTCCCCTCCCCAGAGGCTGCTTTAACGAGTCGGGTCACACTACGGTGTGTTGCTAAATCATTACATAAACTGATCCACGAGGTTTCCTCCCCCACCAGCTGTGTGGGGATTTCACAACGTCGTGGAATCGAGGGCATCCTCGTGCCAGTTGCACGCTCGCTCCCTTTCTAAATTTTGTCCTGTCACCTCTGTACCTTTCACAGTGGGAACAAACTCTCCCTTCCCTGCAGCATTCCTGAGCTGGTCCAGATTGTGACGGGGTGGGGAGGTGAGGACTCCAGGTACCATCCCGGTTGAGGTGTCTGTCCGCCTACTCTTCACCCAAGTCCCAGCTGTGGGAGACCATTCACACCTTCTTAGTTGTAGTCACCTCCCTGGTCTGTATCTTGACTTATGGTGGGCACGGGCTCAAGTCCTTTCCTTGATGTTTTGTGCAGTTGCATTCCCATGCTCCTGGGCCTGGCAGCATCACCTCTGGAGATGGTGCCTCACATCCCTGCCCTCCCTCCAACCACTCCTGGAAGCAGCAGATGCACCTGGCAGGACCTGACTTGACTGCATTTACAAGGCACCACCCAGGTAATGCTCCTGCACCCCATAGGGCCTCTGAAACACATTTAGGTTATCTCTGGGCTTTTTCATGGGGTTTGGGACTTTTCTCCCCCATCTGAGTGTGGTTATTCCAACCCCAGCCACCCTCAGGCACTGTCTCCATTGATAGCCAGCTCCCACTGGACTTCCAGACATGGGATGGCATGCAGAGGGGGCACTTTTCAACCTATTAAACATCTAGAAGCAAGAGAGGCACTGGCCAGGTCCTTGGGTGGTCCTCAAGACCTACAGAAATGAAGCAGGCAGATGAAGCTAGGGAGCAGGTGTCTACCACGGAGGCTTGTCAGGTCTTCTGGGCATGGTCATGCAGGATTCACTGTCCCCTGGCAGCCCGTGGTGGGAACACAGCCTTGCTGAGGGGCTGGCACGTCCTCACAGGCAGCCTCGAGTGTGCGTGGCTGGATGTGGTGGGCAGTAGCGTGACACAGACGTGTAGACCAACATGCTTATCTCAGCGGCATTGCCCGCTGCCAAGGGAAGCCTCTTGCAGCAGTAACTGGTCCCCGAGAACAGGCTGCGCCACCGCCAGAGGTAAGTGCCATGAGCACAAGGAGTCCCTCTCCTGGTTCCAACTGGGACAGAGTCAATTTTCTTCTTAGTAGCTGGTGAGGTGCTGTGTTTCGGATGTGGTGTGAGAGCCATGTTGATGGCCCTCACCGCAGCCACCCTCCCCTGCAGGTGTAACAGCCCGGCACTGAGTGTACTGGCACCAGGGAGGTCCCTGGGAGAGGACGAGCCCCAGCGGTAGGATAGATCCCCAGCTGGGATCTCCGTGCGGCTCGCTGGGACTCGGTCTGCAAAGGAGTTCGTTATCCCAGGCTCACTCAAACGCAGTTGCAAGCATTGCCCTGGGGCTGCTGGGCTGCAGCGAGGAGGGGCTTTGCCAGCGGGGTCCCACTTGGTAAGCCTTGGTGGGAAGCATCTCCCCCATGGTGTGCCTCATCCACAGAGATGGGGGAAGAGAGCAACAGGCTGAGCTCACCCTGACCTGGACACTGAGCTGGCAGAGGGTACTGGGTAGGGATGGGAGGAGATCAGCAACTCCTGGACAGGTTTTGTAGAGGCTCCTCAAGTGAGATGGGGACACAAGGAAATGAAAACTGGGTGGACTGGCCAACTTGATGGCTTTTTCCTGGAGGAGAAGCAGAGCTCCTTCCTTCTCCATCACCATCCTCTCCTCCCAGGGCACCTCCCTTCCCTGGCAGCTGCATGACCACCGCTGGTGCTTATTTCCAGAGTGACCTGCTGACCAAGGCATGTCCCTTTTTAGCTGCTGACAGGCCTGCACAGCCCTCTGAACTGTAAGAAGTTCAAAGTTGTGATGTTGTTGCTCATCAAAGGTGGGACCTGGGATGTGACTGGTTGGCAGGGATGTCCCAGCGCGGGGAGGGGCAGAAGGGACAGCCTGCACCCTCAGCCTTGATAGCACTGAGTCTGGACCTGCTGACGGGCACCTGCAGGTTCCTGCACAGAGCATTAAGAGTGATCTCCAGGCCACACAAGTCCTGCCCTGCTTGGTGTCCCCTGTGTGCGTTACATGTGCTATCTGCCACAAACAGGGGCAGCAAAAGCAGGGAGCCAGGAACGTGACCCCACAAGGTCCAGCTGACACGGGCAAGGGCTTGGCTTGCTCTCTAGCCCCAGGATGGTCAGGAGTGGAGCACAGGACACACAAGGAGAGGCTGGGAGAGATGGTTGGTTCAGGTTGAAGGGACAGTTTGGAGAGATCTTACAACTCTCTGCAGCTAATTAACTGGAGGATGCAAAGAATACGGACCCAGATTTTCTGAGGTGCATGGGGACAGGAGGAGATTGACTGGAACCATCTGGGACACGGGAAATTCCTCTTAGATAATGGGGGGAAAAAATCACCATGAGGATAGTCAAATACTGGGAGAGAGGCCAGAGAGGCTGTGGGATCTTCATCAAACTTTAACTGGACAAGGCCTGGAGCAACTGGGTCCTGACCCAGCTCAGCAAAGCTGTTCCTGCTTTGGGCAGAGGGTCCGTCCCTTCCTGCCTCAGTGATCCCATGTTTCTGTTAGGGCAGACCTTAACGATGGGTTAACTTTGTTCCCAGGTACTTTATCTCCATTATGCAAGGCTTTCATCTTGCTTAGCGTAGCCTTGCAGCTGCTCTCCCTGAACTGTCCTTCCTTTTCAGCGATTTCCTGGTTTCCTCACTTAAGCTCCCATCCATGGTGGGAGATTTCTAGGGCTTGGTGAAGCCCACCTGCTTTGCCAAGGGGCAGCCCATGAGCTGGTCAGTGCTGTCACCTTTTCTTCCTCCCACAGCAACACCGCAAAAAACATCTCAGTGCCACATGTGCAAGGAGTGCAGGGAAGGTTTCGCTCAAGAACAACCTGCCCACATGTCTCAGCAGGCTTCTGCATGGCTTTCCTCAACTTGGCAGTTCCATGCTTGCTTTCAGCTGGGTCCTGGTTACCCTCTTGGATCTGGGCTCTCCATCTGCCCTGTTCCTGTGGCGCTTTCGGGTCCCACAGGAGGAGAGCCTTTCGTGAGAGGCAGAGCGAAACTAAGGTTTTGCAAATCTGAAGAGCAGGTTTCCTCCTGGAGAAACCTTGCCAGGTGCTGGGAAATCTCAGCTGTGCCAGGGTGAGGCTGAGTCATCGCTCAGAAAATGGCATTATCCTGGGAAATACAAGAAATTCCCAACACCTTTATGTCTGTCCCTCCTGGTGACCACCCGCCCTGAGGAAGAAGCAACCCTAGTTGCTAAGAAGAACCAAACACACACAGCAGGACTCCAGTTTTGGGGGCCAACTACTATTTTCCTCCCGCAGATTTTATAGCGACCTGTAGACACTTTCAGCTGGGGAGCGCCTGACAAGTTTGAACAGCAAATCCTGCACGGCTCTGGGAGCAGTGTTGGGCCAGAGAGCCCTTTGATTGCGATCAGCGAGTTGGCAGGATTCCCAGGAACTCATACAAAAATGCTTTGAAGAGGCCAGATGCACAAGGCGTGTCCCGGTGTGGGGTGCGGAGCGGTGAGTCACGGCATCGCCATGCGATGCTCGGTGTGCACACATGCAGCCGTCGGACCGCAGCGAAGGCCCCCGTCTCCCTCAAATCACCGATTGCCTATTTTTTGGGGTTTGTTTTTTTTTTTTTAGCCTCCCATCTTTGGCCGATTGCCCCCCGAATTGGGCACAGGTTTTGTTCCCCTTTCAGCCTTGCCCCGCTGCTGCCTGTGAGCTCCAGACAGAAAGGCAGACAGGGAATTTGCTCCAGGCGCTGGTAGGTGCAAGCCGTGCTGCTGCGCTGGTGCTGCACTGGGCTTGCTGGGGATGACACTCACCATGCCCTGCTAGGTAAGCATCCCCAGCCCGTGATTCAGGGCAGAAACAGCAGTTTGCATAGAAGTGCAACAAACTCCTTTGTTTAAATACCTTTTGCTCTCTTAGATATGGGGCTGGAGTCTCTTGTAGGAACCCGGGAGATTCCCTGCCTTGGGCTAGCTCGTGCAAACTCGCCCCAAGAAACTCTTGTTTCTTGAAAGCCTCTGTAAGCTCCCTGTCCCCAGCTCCACAGCCCAGCTCAGCATTTTGGGCAAGTTGTGAAAGAGGGCAGATGCCAGAGCCAAATGACGGGATGTGATAAACACTTGGCTCTCCCGTGCGGGGACAGGGTGAGGGCTGTTCCTTGCCGGCGGGGAAATGACATTACAGGTTTGCAAGAGCTGGGCACTTTGTTGTGCAGAAGCCATCTGACGCTGACAGCCTGTCATTGATTTGCGAAAACATTGTTTGGCATCGATAACAAGCTTTCAGGAGAAACAAGTAGGACAGAGGAAAAAAACACCCAGGTATTGCTTTGCTGTTCCTTACCTGGACTGGGAGCACACAGACTTATCCCTACTCCGTGAAATGCGCAGGAGCAGCAGAATATCCTGCTCCATCTCACTGGGCATCAGCCACCCCTCATCCTGGCTGGCCTTGCCTGGGCATGGTCTGAATGTCCAGGCTGGTTGGGTGATGGAGCGGAGCGAAGCCGCTGCATCCCTTGGGTGAAGGATCAGGAGATGTGGGGAGAGCGTCCTACAGGGGATTACCCTTTAGTTGCTCTAGTCCTGTCTCATCGACAAAGCTTGGGTTTCTGCTGTGGTGTTTCACCGAAGGAGCATCCTGGAGCATCAGAAGAGGAAGATGCACTACATCCATCTTCCCCGAGAGCACACCCTGTGCTTCCTGATACTGCTCTTGCACCTAGGAAATAGGAAATATGGCACCTGTGTGCTCACAACCCACCAGCAAAACACAAAATCTGATGCATGGGAAAAATAAAGTGCTTTCCCACTGCTTCCAAGGAGGGACCAAGCACCTGTGAGCTGAAAGCGCCAGGCCTGTGGGCAGCCAGACCCTGGGCACTGATGATTCTCACCAGTGAGAAACTCCACAAGTGCCCTCCACAACAGCACCCTCCACCCAGCAGCGCAGAGGAGCCTGCTCCTCCTGGCCCTTCTCCGGGCTGTGTGCTGGTGCAAGCACCCGGGACCTGGTCCTGGGGGGGCCAGGAAGCCTCTGTCCTGATGCCCTCACCTTGGCCTCCCTCCTGGTGGGATTTGTGCCTCTTCTCCTGTATCAGCCTCCTGTGGCTTGGCAGGAGCTTTGTCAGCGCTTGCTGTGACCTGAAACTGGTCACACCAGCGCTGAGGTGTTCGGTTCTCTGCAGACGAGTTGCTGCAGTGTGGCTTGGCAGAGAGAAAAATTCTCTGCTCATAACCTGGCATGTCATTTCTTGTACAGCCACTTTATCTTCTATTCTGCTTGTAAAAAGTCTAATTTTCCTCTGTGCTACCCTTGCAAAGATCACCCCAGCTCTTTACCTGGCAGCTGCCCTGATTTCTGCATAGGGCTGTCCCTGCAAAAAGTGAGACCCCTTTAGGAAGAGGTCTCACCCCCATGGACACAGAGCACCCTACAGTCAGCAGGATCCTCCATGACCCCCACTTCAAGTGCTCTGCAGGTGACCTTGCAGTCCTGGGCTCGGCGGGGTGGATTTGCAACCTGTGCAGGCAGGGGAAGCTTTTTGCAAATGGGGAGCTGGACACATTGTGCAGGGGGCATCTTGGTGGGATGGAGGCTGGACCCCCTGGCAGGAACGGGTCTGCAGGCAGCATTGCTCCTCTGACCAGGGCATGTGCAATGCTGCCTCCTAATAGCAGGGGCATCCCCAAGCTTTTGGCACCCAGACACCACTTTGATCCAGTTTGGACTAAGGGGAATAATAAAATAGAAGGTGTGCAGGCTGTGTGGGAGATACTCCAGCCCTCCGGCTGCCAAAGAGCACCGTTTCCTACCCAGACCCACAAAGCCTTGCCCACGAGCCCTTCGTGGTGAAGGGGACGGTGATGGCCACCTCCAGCCCTCACACCTCCCAGCCTTGCCTGCTCCCCGCTGGCACCCGCCCGCCCCGTCGACCCTTCCCTTTGGGCACAGGCTGGGGGAGGCAGGTTTGGGCCGAGGGCAGCGGGGAGCCGTGTGCCCTGCAGCGGCAGCGTGGGGGCTGCAAGCGAGCCGCGGCGGGGAGCGTGTGGGTGTGTGCAGGCAGGGCTGTATATCCAGTCTGGCAGAGGGTGTGCCTGCTCACACGCTGGGGAGCCGAGCCGGGAGCAAGAGCCCTGAGACACCCTCGGCCGGGGGACGTATGGCAAGGAGGGGTTTGGGAGATTAACCCCAGCACGAGACGCTTTTGCTGTCACCTTGTGTTGTGCACGCTCAGGTGAAGTGCAGCCCCCTCTCCCCCCAGCCCCACGGTCTGCTTGCAGCCATGCTTCACTCTCCACTGAAAACAGCGTTGGCGTATGAGTGTTTCCAAGACCAGGCCAGCTCCACTCTGGCTCTGCCCTCGGACCACAAGCTGAAAACTAAGGGCACGGGAAAACAGCGGGTCCAAGAGCAAGTGATGATGACGGTGAAGCGGCAGAAGCAAAAGTCATCCGTGTCGTCGAGTGTGGGCCACTCCAACCGAGGTAAAATCCCACTGCGCTCTGGACAGCGAGGGGGTCCTGTCTGGGGACGGAGCAGATGCTGTGGGGTGCTTCTGTGGGGTTTTGTTTGTGAGGCACAGACCGGTTTGCGCCTCTCATGGGCTACCCCAGGCAGGGGGTGCTGATATTGCACTGGATGGAAGCATTAGGACAGCACGGGAGCTGGATGCATGGGCTCCCTCCTGGCCAGAGCTGGGCTCCTGGGAGCGCTGCGCTGCTCCGCATCCCTGAGGTGCTCGGGCATTTCAGTGTGGTGCCATTAACCACTTGTTCCTTGGCTCTAAAGCTGGAGTAGCTGCCTCATGTTTGCAAATCCTTCCTCTGTCAGTGCCCCCATGGTTGGAATCCTCCACCAGCCCTGTCCCTGTGGATGGCCAAGGCCAACAGCTCTGCTGTCCCGCCGCTCCGTGGGGAGCTGGCACCCAGTGTGCGGCAGGCGGAGGGCAGGCTCTGCCCGCCTGCGGGACACAGACCCAAGCTCGAGAATTGCCTCTGAAGCTCCCAACGTGTCTCCCATTTGTAGGCTGAGAAGTGTGGGAGCCTCCGGGACACCCCAGCTGAGCTGTAGGAAGGAGATGGCTTAGGAGGAGAGGTGTCCTTTCCTACCGTGCTGCCTTGCCTTGGCTCCGTGGGGATGCTCTGCGCTGAGTCCGTGCCAGAGAAAGCAAGCAGTCAGCTGAGTCCTGGAGCCAGGTTTCCTACTGGAATACCTTCCTCTTTGGGTCAAGGCTTGGCAAATGTTGGTTTTTTTTTTGCCATCCTTGTATCTGGAGAAAGCTGATTTGGAGGTGAACCCCAGCTTTCCCCAGCTGGAAACTGAAAACCCAGAGGGTTGTGACAGCCGCAGTGCAAAACCTCCTGGCTCTCAAAGGTGCTTTTGTCGGCAGCTTGCAGTGAGCTCAGTGGCCTGGTTGGGTTCCCTGGGAAGAGGATAAGCCCGAGACTCTGGGGGGGAGAGGGGTGCTGGGGGTGGGACTGGACCGTTCAGCTGTGTCCGCAGCGAGCAGCATGCAGAGGGGCATTTGCTGGAAGGCTGGGAGAGCTGCGTCAGCCTCTGCCATCTCTTTCAGGGGCTATGGCTTGCCCGGCAGCTTTTCCAAGCTGGATCGTGAGGCTGAATCCAGCGCTGGTGAGGTGTCATGGTCGAGACACTTGTTTTGGGCTGGTTTACCAGGAAAAGATGGGTGGCACTAGGCTGTGGGTGAGGGTGGAGGTGGTGCGCCCGTAGAAGCCATCCTGGCTGTACGTGTGGCGTTACTGCAGTGGAGGGAATAGAGCAGCTCCATGGTGGGCAGCGTGTGTGCAGTGACCCATGATGGGCACCGCCAGGAACAAATCTCTGCTTTTTCTTTTTGTGTGTGTTTGTGGACATAGACTCCAAGGGGCAAGTGGGGGACAGGGCAAGGAGAGCTTTCTTTTGTCACCAAAATGGAAGATGCACATCTCGTCCTGCCTCGGGAGGGCTCATTGCTTAAGGTGTTATGGTGCCAGAGCTGACAAAATAAAATACAAACCAGGATGAGACGAGAGGCTCTGGATGGGGACTGGGGCTCTGCCAGCCTCTCCCAGCGGAGGGGAGCAGGCAGAGAGATGTCTCCCACTGCTGCCCATCGGCAGGAAGGAAGGGAGGCAGAGGGGGATTATTCTGCTTGGAGAGGAGCCCAGGTGAAACCTCTGGGAAACTAAAAAAACCCAACAAATTCCCAAGCTGCCCGTCTCCGCTCGACAGGCTGAAGCTAAACCCCTCCTCCAGACACTTTTGGAAATGTCTGGGAATGGGAATTGCGTGGAAATGTGCAGCTCTGGTTTCTGTGTCCCAGGGAAGTTGAGTCACAACCAGCTCCCAGGAGCTGCCTCCAAACATGGGGCAGAGGCCACCCCATTCCCGCTGCAGGGAGGTTGGCCAGCACGAAGGTCCCGATGGCTGATTCACTCCGGCAGCTGCTCTCTCAGGCCATTTCTGGATGGAATCCCAGAAGGGCAAGAAGTTGCCATTTGTTCTTGGGGTTTTCTTCTGGGATGAAGCCCGAGAGGGTCAGACTAAGCTTTCAAGTATTGCTTTTACCGCTGTTGGCCCAAAGGTTAGCTGGGCAGAGCTAACAAAGAGCATTAATATTTCCTACAGACAGGCTACGTGGGTCGGGCAGGCGTGGATGTCTGCCTGTTCAAATGCTCCTTCAACACCAGCTACCTGCCTCCTTCCGTGGTTTCTCAGAGATGTTCCTCAAAGGCAGCACAGGTTGGGGAATTCACAAAGCCCCTTGATAACATTGAGGTGCTTTGCTCCCTCCCCACCCCGACGGTCTCCTGCCCGTGGCTGGTTAGCTCTTGGTCCGGGTCCAGCCATTTCTTGCTGTGTTTGGATCTGTGGTTTGAGCAGGAGCCGAAGCGTGGTGCAGAGCTTCTCCCAGCTTCAGGAATGGATGTGCCTGTGTACGTAGGATGGAGAGCATGAACATGGACCCCTCTTGCCTGTAGCAGGGATGGTGGTGTTGTATCCCAGCTGGAGTTTCTTTAGGGGTTCAACAGATGTTCCCTCCATGTCTTGCTTGTTGATTGATACATAAAATTAATTGGTTGTTTGCAGTCCAGTGAATCAAGGAGTTGTGGCCGCTCTCTGAAGGTGTCACCCAACATGTGCACAAGCCACAGCAGGGCAAGGTGAGCCGCTGGGGCTCAAACTGGAGCGCACTGGGATAGGGTAGTGAGCGGGAGCCTGGTGCAGGCAGCGCAACCCCCCACCCGCAGTGGGGGCTTTTCTCAGCCCAGCAGCGTGTTCCCAAGGGCAGCCACAGCATTCGGGGTCTGCAGAGTCTCCCCTCCTGGGGTTCTGGCTCTGGGGGTCTGCCTAGGACACACCTGCCCTTTCACCATGGGAACAGCTAACTGGATGGCTCCCTCTGAATTTGCAAGTAACGCTGTTTTCTAGGGAAAATGAATTTCCGTGGCACGGCAGGAGCAAAGGCCAAGCCGAACCAGCTCCTTGGAGCCAACGGGGCTCGTCTGCAAAGTCCTCTGGCTAAAGAAAAGGTTTGCCAGGGACTCGTCACTGGCTGGCAGGGTAGAGCAGGGAGCAAAGACCTGAGGAAACCCAGCCGTGGAGTGCCGTGTCCTTCTGCCTCACGGCTGAGCTGTGATGTGGAGGTTTGCTGCGCTGGGCGGATAGCCATCTGGCCTCGCTCTGACCTAGCTCTGACGGGGGGCATTGCTCTGATGAGAAGGGAAGAAGAGATGTTAGGGACAGTAAGTCTTTCGAAGACCTCTCTAACCTTCCTACAGCATGAGATGATTCAGTGAACGCCATCCACTCTTCCACAAACCTTAGATTATTAGTATAGAAAAACACCGAAACCCTTCAGCTCACAGGACAGAGGGCAGAAATGAAGCAAGGATCTCAGCTTCTGGGATTTCACTGACCCTTCTCCCCTTGGAAGCAGCCAGGCTTTGCTTTGTGCCTCCCACAGGCCCTCTTCTCTTTACTACGTTTTTCCTATGTTTAATCATCCTTATTGTTTTAAAGCCGTGCATAGTTCATTATTTAACTTGTCTAGCCTGTGCTACCAGTGACTGGTTCTTGTCTTGCCTTTCCCTGCCACAGATTAATATTTATTAACATGCATCCATTTCCACAGTGCTCCCTGTTAGCTTTATGCGTCTGGCTGAAGCCTTTCACCGTCGTGCTTGAAAAATGCCATTTTTAATGCCGTTCTCCTTGCCATCAGTCCCTTAGCTTCAAGGGGTGTGAAGCTGCCTTTGAAGACAGCAGTGAACTCATCAAGCACAGGCACGCTGGGCTGGATAGAAGTTGCAGTTTGCTCTGCAGTGATCCATAACCGCTACGGAGAGGAGGAGGAGAAGGAGGAGGGCCATGTGGGCATGTAGTGGGGCTCACAGGGATTGAGTGCAAGATCTTGCAATCCTTACCTGTTGTAGTTGGTTTTCACCCTTGGGAACTGTGCCACTGAAGAGAAATGAGATTTTAGATTGACCAGGTTTTGAAGGAAATGCCCTGGGGTAATGATGGTTTGGGGGCAGGGGAAAGGGGTCCCTATGACAGCCTAGCCAGCACCTGAGCAGCCCCTTAGAGGTATTTTCTGCCCACAACTACAGCTGCTGGGAAGCCTGTGCTTCATCCAAGGGATTCTCAGCCATGTCTTTTCTGCCTCCATCCCATCTGTTATCTGCTGCTAATACAGTGGGTTTAATTGGCTCTGTGTTTGTCTACGCGCAAGTGGGCACTTAAGAGACGTAAACAGCTGCTTGGATGACCACGAATGGGACACAGGCATATGGACATAGCTAGAAAAAAGTACCAAGGAGGCATCTCCCCCAGAAAGCATTTCCAGCCCCTACCAAAATGTTTTTTTTTCAGGAGATAGTCTGGTTTTATCCCAAGTTCTCAGGACCTGTGACCAGCTTATGTGGTCTTTACCCTTAAGGTGGTTGAAAAGAGGAACATCCTCCCTTCCCCTGAGGGCTGGCGATACACCTCCAGGCTGACTCTTTAGATGAACCAGGCAGAGAACCGTCTAAACTTGCAGGACTAAATAAAGATGATGTTTCCTTTAGCCACATCCATCAGAAAATTCCCAGGTTCTTCCTGGACTTTAGACTGAGCTCTCCAAGCAAAAAAATCACAGTCGTGTGGTGCCAGAAGTAGTCCCCAGTCAGCAAGTTGGCTTCAAAATGCCTTGAACATTTGAGGTTATATATAATTATGTATTTTTAAGCTCTTCTATACAAGTTCTTAGAGGTGAAGGCAACTCTTAAACAACTGAAGAACATAAACTTGCATGAACTGCATGGTCTATTGAATTCGGCCACGTCATGGTGAGTTTATACAAGAAAATCAGAGGTGTGCCTAAATTGGCTTATTTTTGGTGTCTCCTTGCTCAAACCCAAAGCCTTCAGCGCAGTGCATGGCAAGAATGGATCCTGAAAGGAGAAGTGTGGTCCCCAGGGAGGACCGGTCAGGTGAAGCTGTGAGTCATGCCCTTTCTTCCAACTGCTCATTCACAGCATGGGGCAGTGCTCCCAGGAGCTCCTGCCTGCAGTGAGGTGATGTTTGCACAGAACAAGAGGTTGGCTGTAAGAAGGAATTGCCAGGAAACTGTTATCATGGGGTTGTTTTACCTTTGCACTCAGAGCTGTGGTTCCTGGCTAGCTCTGTCCCCTGGCAAATCACTGGCCCAGACTTACCATTTCGAGCCCTGCCTGGCTTCTGCTGAAGCCAAACACTAATGCCCTGATCTGGAGTTCCTGGGAAAGCCCAGGGTGGAGCAGGGAAGCACAAGGTGAAAGGCACACCTGAGTTGTGCCTCCCGTTGCACGTCGATGGCCGTTTCCTTGCCTTATCAACAATTTCTGTGCAACTTCGTGTATATGAAGCAGTCAGGGCTGGAGCAATATCAATAGGGAGCAGTGCCCACCAAGTCTCTAGACTGGCAGACGAGGTCCTGTGGTTTCCTGCACAAGTGTATGTCTGTGAAATTACTCTGCTGTTGCTTATTCTGCATTCAGTGATGTTCTTCAGATGCTGCCATCTGTCCAGTCCTGCTCCTCTCTTGTTGACAATAGAAAGCAAATCTCATTATTTATACCACATCTACAGGAATCATCTTCCTGAGAAAATGCAAGAATTTTTAGCCACAAACCAAATCACCATAACAGGTTCTGGGTGCCTTAGGCAAGGCAATAAGCTAGATTTATTTGAAGGATCAGTGGCTGTAGAAGACCTGAGTGGCTTCAGGGCTTTTGTGGTCGAGCTTATCCAGTTTATCTAAGAGATGAGTCTTATCAAACAATCAGAGAGATTAGGATATTTCTGACATTACCCACCAGTTTAGGTGCATAACTTAAGACAGGTAAGTCCTGATTTTGTGCTTCGTTAGACATTCAGAGCTTCCCCTGGAAGTTAATTGGAGTATAGGGTTTGTACTTCCTCATAACGGGACTTGGGATGCCACAATTATTAAGCACTTTGAAAAATGTAAGTGAACGAACTTGAACTCTTTTTGGACCATCTCAAGGGGGTTAAGGGAATTCCAGTGTGGAAAGGGAATGACTCGCTTCATTTTTCTTGTAGTGATGAATGTAGCATTGAGTAAAATACTGTTAGGATGGATCCAGAGTTTACACTGCCAAAGGCTACGGAGGAGAGACAGCTTTTAGTAGGAAGAGCTTTTAGTAGGGCTGGGACAGGCAAATCCAGGCACTCTGAATAAAGCACTGAGAAACAGTAGAAATGGCTGGTGTATTCCTCTTGATCCAAGACATCTGCATCTTTACAAAATGTATCTGAGATCTCATCTCACAGATCTCCCCAGTGCCCCCAAAACAATGATGGAGCTTAATACATTCCCAGGAAAAGAAAGTACAAAGACACAAAGTGATCTTTTAGAGACGGAAGATTGAAATTTAAGGCAGTGCAATCAGGTGTTTTAGTGTTTAACTATTTCAGATCCCCGGGTGTTAAATATTTATCCATCATGTTTTGTTGGTTGAGACACAAAGTGATCTTTTAGAGACGGAAGATTGAAATTTAAGGCAGTGCAATCAGGTGTTTTAGTGTTTAACTATTTCAGATCCCCGGGTGTTAAATATTTATCCATCATGTTTTGTTGGTTGAATTAGTGAGCCTTGCTTGGGCTGCTTGTGTTGATGTGATTGTTAGCAGCCAGACCAGGAAAGCCAGGCTGGTGAAAGGGTTGCAGGTGGCTTTTGCTTTCAGACAAGTGGCAAATTTTATTTATCTCCAAGTCAGAGTAGAGGAAGTATGTTTCAGGGTCAGACCTTCCAGGATGTGTAGCACAAAATAGCATCCAGACCTTCTCATGCAGCAAAGACCTAAGGCATTGGCCCAGTTTCTGACCCCATCTGCCCTTGTCACACGTTTTGTGGTGTTTAGTCTTTGCTGAAAACCTTAGGCAGTTGCTTGTGGTCTGAGGGCTGGAGTTTCCAAGAGCTCTTCTGGAATGAACATCTATGAGCTGCCTGCAATGGCAAGAGCTCAACCTACTGCCTGTCTTTCCTGTGTCCCTGGTAAGGTTTCTAACTCTGTTATTCCTTAGTAACTAAAGTCACTGGAAAAAACAGCACTGTGCTCTGAAGGGGTGCCTGTGGGACCTCTTCCTCCTGCTGACTGTGCTTTTTCCATTTACAGGTTCCATGTACGATGGTTTAGCTGATGGTTACGGCTACGGGACATCCCGGGGCAGCTATTATGCCAAAACCCAGACAGGAAACAGCAGCTGGGGCTACCCGGTAAGATACTCTTTTATCTGGGGACTGTGGCATACTCTTGAGGTGACCTGTACAGCAAGCACCCTCTAGCAGAAGCAGTCATGTAGGAAGATCACAGCACTTCACAAACTTGCCAGAGAGGGATTGCACATGGCTGTGGCTATCTTAGAATGTAATTCAATGCAATGGAAGAGGATGATCAAGGACCCTATATCTATGTTGTATGTCGTTGGGGATTTTAGTGTGGACAAGATTTAGTTTGGTTTTGTGGATAAATATCCACACGGCGTAAGAGGTTTCAAGCTGTCTGAAGGATCAGTCATGAGATCAGACTCTTACAACTCAGTTCAAGTTCAGGGCACATCCATTGCTCATCTGCAACAGTTTCCATTTTTGTTTCCATGTACCAAAACTCCTCTGTGAACAACATTAATGTGGTTGAGCAGTGATGGTCAGGGGATTTGCTTTACAACTGTATTGCTATTCCCAATCTCAATGCTAGAGCAGACCTTTTCAGATTTTCTCAGAGCTTGGAAAAGAGGAGGTCCACTTCTCTCATGGTGATTTCCAAACAAAATATTACAGATTACCAGCAAAAGCACAGGTGAGGTAGTACTTGTCTTTGTGCAATCTGAGTTTATACATCCCACAGAGGTCCTGGTCTTGTCCTTGGTGACAAACTCTTGGTACATGGGAATCACTCCGGGCCAGTCCATCGTCTACTGGGACAATTTGTGCTTATGATGCCCCTCCACCTCAGACCTGTATTCTGTTCTGCCTTGGTTTTCATCAGCTATAATGTAGAAAGGAGCAATTCACAGATCTGGGATTTAAATACGGGAAAGAGAAAGGGCTCCTTTCAACAACTCTGGGACTGTAAAGCAGCTCCCTCTCGACCATCAAAGGGTTGAACCAAGAAAGGTGCTTATGTTGGTTTCAAGCACGCAAACAGAGGGTTGAAGCTTTTTCTGGTAGCTGACAGATCCTTTGCCTGTTCATAGCACCAGAATTCCTCAGCTTCAGAAAGATGTATTTGTTGCCTTTCTTAATGGCCTTGGTAGTGTGCTTGCTTCAAGGCAGCAGTGTCACTTGCTAGGCTTGCTACCTACTGCGTGTTCAGGAGGGAGGACTGAGAGTACTGGTACGTCTTTGAAATGTTTATTTGCAGGCTGTCTGTTGACTTGTTTTAATGTCCTTTGCTGAGCCGGTTAAATCCCAGGCAGAGGTGTTTCTGCCTGCTCTAAGACCAAAGGGGTGACTCTGATGGGTCAGAGCAGAGGTCCATCCAGCCAAGTGGCCCATCTCCATCACTAGGGCTCTGCAGCAGGGTCTAAGCACGGTAAGCAGGCAGTGATGCATCCCAGAGTGGTTTTGTGGCCACCAGAAAATTGCAGCTGAGGGACCTCCAGAGCCAGAGCTGGAGCCTCTGATGTTCATAAGCCAAATGATTGTGACGTTTTGTTTTGATGATATGTTGCTGTTTGTCTGTTGTGATTTCTGAGTGGAGCTTTTTATGCTTTGTCTAAGCAAAACTGCTCTGTTCCAGCCATCCCAGTAGTTTCTAGCTGTTTGTTTGGGTTTTGTCTTTTTTTTGTTAGAGAGAGAGGAAGCTAAGCTCCAACTCTGCAGCTGCCCCTCCAGCTTGTGTTCATGCTGCCAAGGTGGTGCTGAGGCTAGTGTTGCTGGTGTGAGGATTATTGTTTAATTTTGTTCATCCCTGATCTTCTTCCCGATCATTACAACAGCTTGGACAGAAGCCTGGTACTTAGAAATACCACTGGCTGCTGGGGACTTCAGTCCAACAGTGTGGTGAACAGCGTACAAGATGGTTATGAAGGTCAGGGTCTCCACTAGACACCCTAGAGCACCATGGACACAGCAGTTCACTCATTCCTAGTCCACCACAGACTTATGCAGTCCATAGCTTTTCCCTGAGGGGCTCTTCTGCATTTACTGGTGAGGGAAGGCCTTTCTCCAAACTTGTGTCTTACAAACCTTTAATTCTAGAAATTGTTGGTACAAGTCTGCAGGACCTGGGCTACTTCAGAAAAAGGGACCAGGACTTGTGGAGGATTCACAGTAAAATTTGTCTTACCTAACTGTGTCTATCTGAAAATCAGCCATTTAGTCTTAACAAGTCGTCTAGACTCCTCCCATAGCCAACAAAGGGAGAAGTACGAGGAGGTGATTCATCTCCTCTATCTTGGAGATCTGTCAGGTCAGGATGAATCAGCCCCTCTGGATGCCTATCTCCTTCCACTGGCAGCTGGATGGGAGCAGTCACCTAACAGGTAGATGACTGCAGTTAGGGGCGATGAGTCCCAAGTGCCATTGGAACTTATAACCTCAAGCCTAAATCTGCTTAACAAGCTTAACAGACATCATACTCCCCAGCCACAGCGAGGAACCTCCACCATTTCGCTTCTTCCAGAAAAGTGTTACAGGTTTATACACATCCACAACCAGCCTCCAGCTTGGGTTAACTTTGACCTTTGTCTATGGACCTGCTTGAAGTCTGTGCAGGTTCCAGGCGTTCTAAAAAAACATTTCCTATTTGTAATTCCTGGCTCCTGAGACGTGAAAACAAAGATAAATCAAATCTATTTTTGAAGAAAAAATTGCTGGACTTCTTTCTGGCTGGAGCTGGTGCTGTGAGTGTTTCTGAGAGTCACTAAGTCCTTTGAGATGCACAGGCAAATCCAGATGTTTCAGGGAAATGACCCAGCATGGTATTCAGGAAATTTACTTACTCTTAATTCTTCTGGAGTTAAAAAGGTGTGACAGGCAATCCATGCCTATGCTGCTGCTCCACAGCACCTGCAACTTAAGACACCGCTCTTAGATCACCTTATTATAAAGCACTGCCTTAGATGGTGACTCTCAGTGACTGGAGGTATCTGTCTCACCCACAGCTCTTCAAAACTATTATTCCTGACTTCCTCCTTTCATCTTGTTTTGTGTCTTTTTGGAAATCTCAGGCTTTTTGCTTCTGAGTTTCCTTCCCAACCTTATGATACTGGTGTTCAAATACTTGAGCAAAGAAAGGATAGATCTGGAGGAAGATGTCTCTCCAGATCAGTCAACATTGCTGACTAAAACCTTTGATTTACTGATTATTAAAGACTATTTTCTGTTTATTCCTCTTGTGGATTGCCTTGTTCGTAGCATCACTGTAATTAGCAATGCGATGAGTACCTACTCATTATCGGTGCAGGTAACTGAAATCAGGTACCACTCCAGAAAGAGGCACTCAGGGCAGCAGGTCTGCGCTTGGCTGCAGGGTTTCCTTGGCTCATGTGCCAGGGGTTGGCTTCAGGGGTGAAGCCCCCCGTCCTATTTGCACAGTGACCACGGTGGGATGCAGCAAGGGGTGCAGTAGTGACTGCAGACCTCTCCGTCTTAGGTCATCTTTCACTCCAGGTGCTGGATGGAGCCCAGAAGACCCTTAGAGTCAAGTGCCACCCTACTGGTGATGTGAGTTAGGAGTGGCCACCAGTTCCCAAAGCCATTCGACCGAACGAGCTGGCTATGCTTTGTCCTCACATAAGGTAGTGCCTGAGGTCCCACAGAAGGTGCAATGGTGACCACAGTTTACACAGACAAACCTGAGGGAGGTAAAGTAAGCTAAGCTGGGCACCTAGAGCAGTGCAGTCATGGCAGGAGAAGTCTCAGCATGAGCTGTGCCCTTGACTCTGACATCGCAATGCCACCCCAAAAATGGGGTTTCTTTAGCACTGGGCTCGAAGCCACTGCCACGGTCCAGTGGCCTATGGGTTACAGTGAGTGTGCTGGTCACCCTGACTATGGACACAGCTTTGGAGATGCCCAGCCAAGCCCGAGGCACCAAGGGAAGGCAGCACGTGGAACCAGGATGCTTGCCATCAGCAGAGACCCTCTGAGGCTCTAATTCCCCCCACAGCAATGCTGCCCTTGCCTGGGTCTGCTGGGTTGGCAGCTCCATCCCTGGAAGAGAGGCTGGGGGGTCCCAGGTCCCATGTCTGTTTTGACACTGTCCAGATGATGCAGTGTCAGGACAAGGTGCACCCAACCTCCCCATGCTGTTATCTCCACAAGAAGGAAACAGACAGGCACCCAGCCCCTGCTGTGCTGGGTAGGGTAGGAGGCACCTCCTGGGTGTTGGGGGCTCTTCCCCCAGCAGGGTGAGCAGACCATCGTCCCCGCAGGGCTGACCTCAGCCTGGGGCTTCTCGTGAGGAACCTTTCTGAGAGCAGCCCTGCTCCCAGACCGAGGGATATTTGGCATGCCTGATGCTGCTCCAATTAAAGCGGTTAACTGGGTTGGATCCTGGCACATGGCAGCTGGGGACCACTGGCTACTAGGCCACCAGTGCTCACCACCACTTTCCGCAGGCACCACTGCTGGGGTCTCGGGCTCTAGGCTGCACTGCCCCCGCCCCAGCTTGGCTTCTGTGGCAATCATGTCCATTGTGGCACTAGTGAAAAGTGCACTTTGGTGATTCCTCTGCACTAGAGGCTGTATGGAGATTCTTAAACAGATGTTCTCGGTGTGTTGCAAAGCTTCTCCCTCAAATGCATTATCTGCATGAGTGGTGTTTGCCATGAGATGGGAAGACTTCCTCTTATCCCTGGCTGGCTTTGCCTCTGTGGACAAAAATCTCTTTATCAGCTTTGTTCCCTAAGAGTTTCAGGGCAAAACTTGTCATTTGCTGTGATGACACATTCAAATTTAAAGGAACCTCAATTTTAGAGTAGTTTGGGTAGCATCAAAGAAAGCAAAGATTTATAGCTGTTGCACATCACTGCTCAATCTGACCCCAGTCGCCCCGTCCTGTCCTGTCCCGTGTGTCCCCCACCCCCCACCCCCATGAAGTTTTGCAAGAGGTTATATGCTTTGGCGTAGCAAGTTGGACATTACCTTCCCTGGCCAGAAAAAACTGAACCATCAAGACCTAAATCCCAGCTGCATAAAGAATCAGATGAAAAAGCGTACAGAAAGGCAGCACCCAGGAGAGGTGGGAAAGAGCATTTCAGAAATAGATAAACAATATATTTGCTGGTTTTGCAATTTTTTGTCCCTGCAACGGAGTGTGTAGTAGGGAGCAGCTAAAGCGTTTCGCAAGTAGCATCAAGAGTTTTCCCCACCCATCACTCAGGGTGGGACGCTGTCATGTTGCATTGCCTGTGCTTTGCCCTCCAGCCTGGGAGAAACCTGCTCCTGACATGTTTATACGGAGTCCTTTACTCCTGTCTGTCTGCTGCTCTAGAAACAAACAAATTGCAAGGGAAAAAATTAGAGCTAGGTAATGAACTGATGGCGTCCTTAGATGCAGGAGTCAGAAACACCCAGTTATCTGGGAGGGCCTCCGCCACGGAAAGGCAGCGCTGAGATCGGAGTGTGAGTCCCGGGGCTGGTGCGCCTTGCTCTGTGCTTCTGCTTCTCTGGAAAGTGGGACGAGGAAAGAGACTTTTCCTTTTAAACAGAAGCATTTATGGAAGAAAAAGACAGAGAAGGACTCACGATTAGTGGTTGGGTTAATGCCATTTTGACTTTCTCTCTAGCACCAGTTTTATTCCAGTTGAAATAAGAGGTTAGAGACATTTATGTACCTGTCTTGTGTGGCAGCTGGATGTTCCTGTAATGGTCCCACGCTGCAGGCTGGGAACTGGTGATCCACAACTGCTCAGTACTTTAAAGGCAGGTCCCTGCTGCTGCCAGCGAAGGGAAGCGCTCACTCCTTGGGCCTGACAGAGCACCTGCGCGCTATCAGGGTTCATCTTCGCTGCCTTTCCTCCCCGCACCTCCCCTCCTTGTTTTAATATGAATGAACGGGCTCCCAAGGCTTGGCTTCAGCACACACGCTCGTTTCACAGTAGGGAGGAGAAGTTCAAGTTAAAATTCAGGATGGTGGCATTGCCTGGCTGCACGTGAACATCCTCCAGCATCCCACGAGTGCAGGGGACTACCAGCGGCTGGCTGAAAGGACGGACTGGCCACCCTGCCCTGACTCCTCAGGTGCCGTGGGGAGAAGTCTTGGGGACAGCCTGTGGTCTTCTGAAGTGTTTTCCAGATCTTGCAGCACAGAGGGAATCACTGTTTATGTCTCCACCCTGCTTTGAGGGACTTCCTTGTCTTTTCCAGCATTTCTGTGCACTCCTGAAGGTGTGGACCCGGCCCACCTCCCCCATACGAACACTTACAAGCAGTGGGCACACGCAATTCAGGGTGTTAGGAAATCTGGGCGGTTCATGAGGCTTGAAGGTGAGAGATTGATTATTTCCTTTCACTAATGCTATTCTGCATAGGGAGAGCTCATCTGTGCACCTAATGGCATCAGCAAAAGCTACGAGATTGTTGTCAGGTGGCTCTTTAAACCACAGACTGTGTAATAGCATCATCTTCACCTTCAGAGCTGTCATCTCTTCTCCAGACGGCAGAGTGCCTCTCTTCTACCTTGCTGTGCATCCTATCTCTCTGATCGCTGCATCCAGCAAAGAGATAACAATGTGGGGAACCCCATTCCCTTGGCCACGTTTGCTCCAGCGTTGGATGCAAAGGTCTCTGACTTAGCTTGGTGAACATCTGCAGTGGGGATGTGGGTTTTAGTCTGACCAAGCTGCTTTTAAGGCACAGACATGGCACTTTCCCGACATCAAGGAGTGATCAGGCCAGCTACATATGTGCAAAGGATTCATAGAGACTATTTGGCAAGCAGGTCTGAAATCCGCTGGCAGGAGACTCCTCATTGATCTGGAGGCTTTGGATCAGGCTCCTGCTGCAAAGAGGAATCCTAAGATACCAGTTAGGTCCGTGCCACTTGAAAGAGATTAAAATGGGCTCAGCCAAGCATCTGGTAGAATCAGCAATAAAAGTCATGCACTGACTTTGGTAATGAGCTTCACATCACACGGGAACTATTTTCCCATGAGTTTGCAGAAGGCTTCCCCGCCCTGCCAGGACCTGCACTGACTTGCCGCTCAGGGCTCCCTGTGTTGCAGAAAGGTGTCTTTGCAAACAGGCGGTCGCTTTACTTCACCCATCTCAGGGCTGGCAAGAAAGAGGACAATGCTATATGCCACTATAAAACACAGCAGGAAATAGAGAATTGATAATTCTATATCTATAAACACAGACACACTCACCCCTCCCCTGCTCTGCTGGTGGAGACCCCGTGTGAGCATGCTAGAGAGCAAACAATAGCTTTAGATAAATAACAAGTTAGCTTGTCCATGGTTAGCTGAATTGGTTTCAGCAAATGCCTCGGGGCTCCACAGCTCTGCCAAGCTTCTGACAGCCCTACAAAATAATCCCGGCTTGTACTGACTCATAAAGAAAAACAACAGGGCTCACATCTAACAAGCTGCTGCTCTGTCCTCCAGCCAGCTGCTGCCAGTGGCGAGCCCTGGGAGTCAGTTCCCTGCTCCACTGAGCAGCAAAGTCCACCCTACACCTTCCTGCTGCATCCCCAGCCTGGCCCTCACTGTCCCAAGGGTTTCTGAACCCAGGAAAATAAAGGGAAAATGTGGATGATATCACCCTTAGAAGGACATACTCATCCGCAGCAGGGTAGATCACGGCTTCAGGAAAGGTCACTTTGCCGTTGCTGTGTGCGTGCTGCATCCAAAGCAAAACTAGGATGGGGAGAACCTCCACGTGTGGCCATCCTGGAAATTTCAGTGGGTTTGCCCCGCAGCAAGGGGAGCCCCTGAGACTCGGCCCCTACCCGTGTGCCTCATCCTTGCTCTTCTTATCACATGCCAATTCTTCTTCCACATCCCTGGAGCTCTGCAGTGTGCACCAAACCTGTTACCTGCTGCGCTGCAGTACGAACAGGTTTTTTGTGTGTCCTCTGGAGTAAATGCAAAGAGAATTTGCTCCCCTTTTCTTCCCTTCCAGCAACTCACCTGTTTAGATGCAAACCTGCAGAATGAAAGTATGAAAACTACTTTAGACTGGCGCTCAGATGACAGAGCAAGCTGGGTATTGGCGTAGCTGGACTAAAGGGTTCCTTATCCAGACGGCATGCCTGCTGGGCAGCCCCTTTTAAAAAGTTTTCAGCCGTTACCTGTGCAACTCTCTGGGACACAGCAGAGAGGATTCGCTGCATTCTTGAAGATCAGTTTGTTAATGGAAATATTTGGCTTAATTAATTACCATAATGACAAATCTGCAGAGCGTTGGAGACAGGAATGATGCTGAGTGTGCTCAGGGCTGGGACACAGTTGGGGCAGGGCAGCGGGACTCAGGGTGAGCCCGCAGAGGGTACAATTTCTCTGGCACATGGGGTGTTTCTAGGTTAGGAAATATGGATTTTTTTTCAGTGACATGAACTATTGTACCAGGCACAGGCATTTCACACCTTGTGCCTTGAGCCTCTATGGAAATAAGATGCTGGTGTTGACTTTTCTTTCCCAGCCCAAGGGATCCTTGGGTGACTTTTGCAGGAAGAGGCATCCAGAGTAGTGCTGCTTAAAGTTATGTGAGAAAAGAAACCTTGGCCCAACAAGAGATCATAGATGAGCTTTCCTGAGATAAACCACAGGGGGAGGAGGCAGGCAGTTTTATTCTTTAGTTCTTTTTATGCTGGTCTGCTGCATGTCTTAGAGATCTGCTTGCCAGCATGCTCAGGGGGATGCAGTGGGAAAAATCACTACATGGGGTAAACAACAGGAAAATAGCTTTATTTCTTTTTCTTTCCGGAGTTTATACCTTGGTGACTTGTCTGTCACTTGGATACAGCCCTGTAGGCTTCCAGGTGCCAGCATTGAATGTCCAGAAGTGTTAACATTGCAATAGAATATTGGATTCAGTCCTGGTGTACTTGGGGCAAATCTGGAAGACTTTTGGTGAAGCGGTGAAGATATTTTGACCTGACAGCAGGCAAGCTAAAACCATTTTTTCATTTGACTAATTGCAGGGTTTTTTTACTGTCGTATTCTTTTTTTTTTTCTTCCTGGCTTAGTCATCTCAATTCCTGCTGCGCATCCCTCATTGTTCCCAGAACACCCCATTATATGAGCTGATACTACACACCTTGTAACTCATAAACAGATATTCATTGTCTCCACTTGTTTCTTGGCACAATAAGACTCAAGAATCCCTTCTTAGTGATTTCTCACTCCCTTTACTCCCTTCCTAAGGAACTTAGAGGTGGAAGGGGAGCGAAATATCACAGGGAAATTAAAAATAAATGCAGGCGGTGCTGGAAGGTCAGAATGGGACATCATTCTCTGTGATGGCAGGAGGTGTGATGTGAGTTCCTCTAAGTACAGGTGGGGTCAGACCCCGTTTCTTGGAAAGAAGGCTTTTTCTCTGTTGCCAAGGTCATGTTTGAGCTTTTGGTTCTGCTTTCAAGCTCCTGGATGCCATGGCCTGATTACTAAGTGCCCCCAGATTTCAAGGGAGGGTTTAGCACTTTCGTAAGCCTGCAGGTGGGCTAACCTCTCGTAAATTCTGGGTGACAAAAATACCCGAGAGGCATAGGGAATTGGTAGCCATGACACCCACACAGGGGTGGGCTTGGCAATGTCGATCTGCAGCTCAACCCTTCCCTAATTTTTTTGCCTCCTGTTTTCTCATTGACAGCTGTACAACGGGACCCTGAAGCGGGATGTGGAGAACAGGCGCTACAGCTCTTACAGCCAGATGGAGGGCTGGGGCAGCAAGCACTACAGCAAGGCTGTCTGCAGCCCCACCAGGGCCGGCAGCGACTACTGCTTTGTGCAGAACATCAAGAGCAGCCGGAGCGAGCCTGACCTCTACTGCGAACCGCCCCGGGGCACACTGAGGAAGAGTCAGGTGGGGGGCCGGGCAGAGCACAAGACGACCTTGAACCGCCAGAGCATCTACAGCAGCTGTAGCACCCAGCAAGGAACTACCAGGACAAGTAAAAAAATGCCAGCACGGGCTCTCTCTTGCCCCTCCAGCAACAAGCCCGATGTGGTCTATGCCCAGCCCATGATGAGCTGCAAGCAGGACGTCGTTTATGGACAGGCTCAGTCCGGCTCCAAGTAAGTCTGCTGCAGTGGGGGTGAACCTGGGTAAACGTAGACATCTGCTGTGGAGGTCTGTCCATCAGAGCTAGTCACCTGAGCAGCTTTATAGCCACTGGAGGTCTGCTCGCAGTGCACATCGCACCTAATTGCATCCTGCGGTAGAGTCTAAAGTGGGTCAGATGAGTCACACTCTTAAAGGGCTTATTTCTTTCCGTGGGCTACAGAGGGAAACCAATAGGACTGGCTCAGCGTACATACCTCTGCTGTAGCTGTGTGATGGTGGGCAAGGGGATGCCCCAGTCCTTGCGCTGGTACTAGCCAACAGCTCCTTTGCAAGATGAGAGTGAGGAGGGGAAGAGTGGAAATCCTGGTGTGCAGCTTGGTGCCTCTCCTGACGGTGACGTGGCTTTGATTTGGCAGAAAACAAACCCCCAGAATCAGCTAACTTTGGAGTTATTATCTTCCTGAGAGTCTGACAAAAAGCAGAGCTGAGAACCTGCTGAGGGGTTGTATTTACCCCTCTGTCATTCCACCCAACCCTTGCTTCATTCACCCAAAAGGTCTGATTTGGGTTCCAGAAAAAAACTGAGTCAGAAATTGAAATAAATAGCCTAATTGGAATAATTTACCTAGCCAGGAAAGAGGAAGGAAGAGAAGTTGTTCAATTCCTTCTTGTCCAGAGCATGAAGTTCCATTTGGGTTAGGAATTACGCAAGGGTGGAGGATGGTCCTTCATGTCTCAGCATCAGGTCCCTTATAAATGTTGCCTACAACAACAGGCCGTGTAAAACACACCAGTGAACTCAGACACTCCCAAGCTAATACATCTGTCCAATGCAGCAGAGCTCTCACAGAAAAAAATGAATGGGGTTTTGATGGCATTGCAGTGATGTTGATTTAAAGCTGCCCTGATGCTGCTGCTGCTCCAGCTCTGGAGCACCAACCATATTCTGCCATTGTCTTGGAAGAGATTTGGTCAGCACAAACCAGTCTTGGAATCACAGAATCCCAGACTGGTAGGAAGGGACCCCCGGAGATCATCTAGTCCAACCCCCCGCTAAAGCAGGTTGTCCTTGAGCAGGCTGCACAGAGTGATGTCCAGCAGGTTTGGAATGTCTCCAGAGAAGGAGCCTGCACAGCCCCTCTGGGCGGCCTGTCCCAGTGCTGTGTCACCTGCAAAGGAAAGAAGTTTTGCCTCGTCTTCAGAGGAAATTCAGACTTCTTGTGTGTCAGTTTGTGCCCGTTGCCCCTGTCCCTGGGCACCACTGAAAGGAGCCTGGCCCCGTCCTCCTGACACTGGCCCTTAAGCTCTTTGTAGACATCGATAAGATCCCTCTCAGTCTTCTCCAGGCTGAACAGCCCCAGCTCTCGCAGCCTGTCCTCACAAGGGAGATGCTCCAGCCCCCTCATCGGCTTTGTAGCCTCTGCTGGCCCCTCTCCAGCAGTTCCCAGTTCCTCCTGAACCGGGGAGCCCAGCACCGGACCCAGCACTGCAGATGTGCCTCCCCAGGGCAGAGCAGAGGGGGGAAGGATCCCCTCCCTCCACCTGCTGGCCACGCTCCTCCTCATGCACCCCAGGGTCCCACTGGCCCCTTGGCCACCAGGGCACAGTGCTGGCCCATGGGCAACTTGCTGTCCCCCAGCACTCCCAGGTGCTGCTCCACAGATCTGCCTCCAGCAGGTCACCCCCAGCCCATGCTGGTGTGCGGGGCTGTTCCCCCCCAGGGGCAGGACCTTACGGGAGGTCAGCATACAGCCTGCATGTTTTGAACTGCAAAACGTTGCAGTTCACGGTCTCAGTGTTTTATTGAGTTGGAGAAGGAGGGTCTGCGTCTCCCACAAGCGTTCCCAGGGGCTGCTGCGCTGCCATTGCATCGCTGCCGTGCAGAGCCTGCTCTGCGCCCACCCAGAAGGTATCACAGCCCCCAGACAGACATGGCAGCTTGTGACAGCCTCCCTCGTTTTGTATTGAGTAGAAGTATGTTCCAGAGTATGTATGCCAAGAAATTTCACTCGCTCGTTAGCATGTTGTCATGAAACCTTTAGCTTCCCATGTGGCCGGTTACTTCATGTTTAACGCATGCAAAATCAGCCCTGCCCAACCCAGAGCACTGGTGGCATTGGCCTGCTGCTTTCAGAAGCTTTGTAATTCCTCTGGAATAGGAAACAGAGGCTTACATAAACTGGAAGTAACTTGTTCTAGGGAATTTCTGACTAAAGAGCATAGGAGTGTAGTGGGAGGGATAGCAGAAGGATTAGACATGGGACTGCAGCTGGCTTCTGCCAAAGGCAAATACTGTTTTTGAGAAGTCAGTCCCAGGCAGGCAGGCTCCCCAAAGCAAGCCCTGCTCTGCACTGCACAGCGCTCATGGTTGTAGACTTGGTCATGGCTTTGGAAAGGTCACTTGAAAAATAAAGGAGTTTTCTGAAGAGAAGAACTGCTGTTGTGAGAGGAATGCTCTCCAGTGCTGGATGCCCTTTGGTTAGGGAGTGGCTCCATTTATATACTTCTCCTGGCTTGGGGCATGGCTCATCTGGCAGAACAGGTTCTGATGTGGAAACGTCTGGCTACAAGTCCTAGGCTCAGCTGGGGCTGTGTCCCCTGAGTAAATCTGATTTGGCTGGGGCACACCCCCTGCTTGGCGTGAAATCGCTGCGGAGCTGGATTCGTCCGGAGGGCAGCTTGTACAAAAGCTTCTGCTCCTCACTCGGAGATAAGGTTGGAAGCACTGGTCCTTAAAGTTTTGGAAACATACTAAGGAGTTGTTCTCTTTGAAAAAATGACTTAATAGGAAGGTCATCAACCCTTACAAAGTGCCCAGCAGGTCACTGCTAGCCTTGGTCTGTAGTGTTGCTTTTGTTGGGAAGGGGCCTTCGGGGATGGGTTAGGGCTCTATCTGGGCTCTCTTTGCTCTGTAGGACTGTTTCTTGCCGGAGGATTCTGCACTTGGAGAACTCAGTCTGCATTTGGGTAGCCTGATCTTTGAGGAGGGAGAGGTTTGCTTGTAGGCATCCCAATATTTACCTTCCATGTGCAGGACAAGGGCTTGCCTGGGTAATAGCTGCTGGTGGTTCCCTGTCTGGTGCTCTGCTCCTCCTATTCTGCTAGGGTTTCAGGTAGAGTTTTTCCCTTTAAAACAGGGATAATTTTGTGTTCAGTTTTCATGCTGCAAATCTGTGTAGGTGGAGATCTTGTCTGCAGGTTAGCAAACCATCTCTATGAGCAACAGAAAGGCTAGTTCCCACGCTTTCAGTGGTGATCCAGTGAGGTGATTTCAGTGGGACCTGAGATCCACTGGGTCTGTCTGTGATACAAAACTCCTCTGCAATGCAGTGACTGTGGGCAGTGTCAGTACTGGTTCAAGCATGGTGCTTCGCCGGTGTCCTGTGTTACAGATCCGATCTCCTTGGATGGTGTGAGAAGAAAAAGGCGTCACTGGACGTTCTCATTGAGAGTGATGTGTAGATATCAAAATACTGAGTGTGCAAGAACTGTCAAACTATCTGCACAGGACAGTCCTTCTGCACTTGGTCACAAAGTTATTTTATGACTGGAACTATTCTTGATTGGTGATTGCTTCCATTTATTTAACTGGCTTTGGCTGTGTAAGACATGGAAGGGCTGTCTCTTTGATAACTATCTCTCAGGGGAGTCCTTCCTCTTACAGCAGCAACTCTAGTTGATGAAAGCACCTTTCCTGCAACTACCTGATGAGTAGCTTAACACCTAAATGTTTTTGGGGGAGAAACCATTCTATGATAAACTACGGCATGATGTAGGGTTTTACTCACCCCACAGTATTGGTTCTGGTGATGACATCTGAGTTTGCGCTGTTTGTTCAGATCAGGAGGTTGAACGTCACTGCCTTGCTTTGGAAACCTCCTCCTGAAGTATATTCTCTTCCACCACCCCTGTCGTTATGGTCCTGCCTCAGTGAGCAGAGAGGGACCTTCTGGTGTCCCTTCCAGACATATTTCTCTACATCCACACAGTGGCTCAAGCCTTGGGAAGCATGATGTCATATATGGGGCATTTCCCAGCTCGGTATATCTGTCCTGGGCTCAGAAGTTCATGGGTTATTGTGGTGGCTCCTGCTCAAAGGCAGCTCTCGATGAGCAGCGCTCACGCTTTGCTGCGATGCAGCTGGATTGAGTCTTGCTACCTGATAGAGCTGGAGGGAGTTGTCTTGGGCTCCAGGGCTCCCTTTCCTCCCTGGAGCTCCTCTTTTTGTGCTGTCATGAAATCCTGCAGATCTGCAGCCTTTCATCCTGGAAACTGGCAGCAACAGGGATTTCAGCAGCTGGTGAAGCCTACATGTGTTATGCCTGATTTCAACTATTTCATCTGATGGGTGGCACCTGTGACATGCTCCAAGTGACAGCGTGTCATCTTGAGCTAGCCAGCTTTTAGCTAAACAACATGTTGTAATTCAGCCCAGTCAGGAAAAAATGTTTCTACATTTTCTTTGGTCATCAGGTAGCGATAATGAGAAGCAGTAATAAAGGATGTGATGCTTAATGCATCCCAGAAAACTCTGAGTCTTTGTCCCCCTCCAGCTGGAACCTGAGGTACAAGAAAACAGTGGTTACTGCCGGATGACATTGCATTATTTCTGTTTGCCGACGTGCTGCACATATTGCTTCCAATGCCACGGGCACATGGGGCTGAGAGCCCAGGGCCAGGCTAGATCGTGATACGTGGTGGTTATGGCTCTGCAACACCCCGTGCACTAGCCAGCTGGTTACGTGCATCTGTGCCGGGTGTCCCCTCTGCCCTTGCAGAGATGCGGCCACTGGCCAGTGGAGCTGAGATCTGAGGCAGGTCAGTGAATTGCCCCCGGTGCGGTCAGTGCCTCCCGAGTGACTTCAGGGAGACCCAGGCGTTTGAGCTGGAGATGTAAGTGAGAGGCCAGGCTGATCTCTGCCCTTCTGAGGGATTCAGGGTATTCCCATTTGTGAAGATGAAGAGATGAGCTGGAGTGTCTGCAGACATTCTCCAGCTTAAGGGTTGCTGATACAGATCAGGAGCCATTAATGGACACCTACAATATGTGTTGTCTTCTGTAATACCACATGCACCTTTGGCCTCAATTTCAGATGTGGATGCATTTCCCCTTGGTGCTCTCTGGGACAAAAAGGATAAACCAGCACATTAGAGATCATGGGGAAGCAAGTGCCTCTCAGAGCACCAGGAAATATGCACGATCTTGGTGCTACTCTGATAAAGGACTTGAATACTCCGGCTGGCAGATACGGAGGAGGCAGTAAAGGCTGGGACAATCCTTTGGATTTTCCATTCGGACATATTTGTCTGTGGTGATACTGACTTGGCCCCAGCCAAGCTGTGGCAGCCCCTGTGAGCTGTAGCTACAGGTCAGGGTGTCCTGTAACCATCCATTCCTAGGCAGAAGCTCAGTCTGTCTGGAAACTGTAAACAGTGAAAATGTAGAAAAGTTACTGAAAGAGTCAGAAAAGGTATTGAAGGCGTTTTCTGCTAGATCTCCTCTCTTTTGGGATAAATAGAAGTGACTACTATCAAAAGATAAATTCTCCAGGGCTATGCCACACAATGAAAGAAGAACCAAGTACAACGATAGGCACCGTCATTTTGGTTTGGTCTTGTTTGGAATTAACTGCCTCTAAAAATGACTGTTTCACAGTGCTGGCTCCTTGGGATGTGAACTTGCCCGCGCTGCGCGTTTGCATCCAAAGCAGTTGCTGTGGAGCTGTGCGTGATGCTGCCCTGGCAGGGATTGTGTCACTGCACATGGTGGGGATGCCCTCCTCCCTGGCTCAGTGTCAGTCTGTGCTCATCTCCCCTGGCACCTGCCCGGAGAGCCAAGCCTGAGGGGAAGCTCAGCTGAGCTTTCAGTGCCATCAAGACCTTGGTGCCACGTCCCAGGGGTGGACACGGCTGCTCGGCGTAGACCGTGGCTATCATCTTGGTTCCAATGCTTGGATGTGCGAGACAAGTGAATCCATCGTGATTTTATTAATGAACAATGGAATTTGTCAGAGTTTTCTGGCTTCCTCCTCTCCTGGAACTTGCAGCCCTAATAACCAGGATGGAGACTTAGATCTGATTAACAGCAACCAATCTGCTAATACAAAGTAAACCAAAAGCCTTAGTAGCAAATGAGGGAATTTGCCTTTCTGTGATACTGATCCTTGTATTTGTTTCCCTTCCACACCTGAATCTGATCATCTAATTTGTCTCCTGTTGAATCATTTCTAATTGAGGTCTCTCCCTATTCTGATTGCTGCTTTCTTGTGGAAGAAGAGCAACCTTTGGAGCTCTTCCTACCAGGCACATTGGCCCAGGCTGGAGATGGCCGCGGCCCAAGAATTTGTCTTGGAGCGGGCTGTTCTCGTCGTGTAGATCTGGTTAGGAATATCCCTGACTGGCTGATGAACAATCTCCCATTAGCGCAGGCTTTGCCAGGGTGATTATATTCTCAGCTAGAAGAAAACACTGCTTCTCAGGTGGCATGACTGAGCCCAGCGGTTCAGCTTCTGGGAACTTCTCCTGCTGGTGAGCCAGCAGGGGAAATGGAACCTTCCCCATCTTTTCCCACACAGAACTGGACCTGGGTGCCCAGTTTTTTACTGATGAAGGAGGGTTTGGCCCTCTTACTGAGTGGGTGTGTAGAAAACCACCATCCTTGAGTAGCTGGACCAAATGGACATCCTTCTTTCTCATAAAAAGTGCACCTGATTTAGGGGTTCTCTCAATTTGGTAAATTAAAAAGGAAAAAAAAAAATCACCATTATTAATTAAGCTGTGTGGCCTCTGGCCTGGTGCGTTTAATCAGGTGCCTCCCCCCACACACACTGCCAGCCTAGGTCTGGATCCCTCAAAGGAGGAGTCCCTCTGGTGCTTCCCATGCTGGATCCATCTGCATCTCAGCTCTGTTGCATGTCCGAGGAATGTGAAAAAGACTAAGAGAAAATCACGGCATCCTGCATCCAAATGAAAGATTTCGGAGGTTCCATAGTTCCTAGTTTAAATTTTGTCTTTCGGTTTTATGTTTCCTTGTTGCAAGTGTAATGGAAGTTTCTGTGAGCCAAGCTTTGATACAAGTTCAGACTGATGAAAAACCATATGACGAAGCCATGTTTTATTGATAGTGTAGAAATAAAAGTGGAATGAGTTCATCTAACCTTAGACATTGAATGCTTAAGGTCCAATCCAAGACTGTTGTCTATCAGTCCCGTCTATCAGCAGAGGTATCTCCAAGCCTTCCTGTCTCAGGAAGAATGTCTAAGGTACAAAAGCAAGTTGTTCTTAGAAGCACCTATTTCTCTCCATTGACCACACAGGTGCTTAAATGAGTAATATAAACTAGACAGAGACTGATAGCCATGAGGGTTGGGGAGACAAAACAGCCTGTCACGCTGTCTTCCAGTGTCACAGCATGATTGTTAGGTTTGATATCTTGTATGAAATTTGCTGTAGAATTATGGATAATATTCACTGGCCTGTGTTGTGTGAAGGTGAATCTTTGGATGCTTAAGGACAAAATATTTTATCTTTTTGTAAGCTGCTGGTGGTGGTGACCACACTTGGGTGTCCTTCTTAGACCTTTATTCTTAATGCTTCTTTGACACAATGAAAATAATTCTGCATATCCCATGCCTAGAAGAAGCCACCCCCTCGTAGTAATATTTAACACTTCAAATGCAATTGGTTCATTTAACGAACCGATTTAAAAACACTCTGTTTTGTTAGTCTGCCAGATTGCCTGAGGACGATCAGCCCCTCTACGTAGCCACTCATTAGTATGACATGGAGAAAAAGCTTATGTAGAAATTAATGTGGTTCAAACAGGACCTGATCTCCCCAGTCTCCAGGTAAAACTCCACATCAATCGCAACTGGAGCCTCAACAGGGAATAACATCAGCCAGGCACAACGATGACCTAGTTGTCCTCGCAAAGCCCTCCCTCACCTTTTTTATTTCACCCACTGTTAACAAAGTGTTTCCCATTTGTATCCCATCACTGCTGAAATAGTAATGAACAAACAGGAGTTTGGGGGTTGACTCTTCTCAGTCCTGAACGTTGTGTGGTCATTTATTCTGGTGCAAATTGACGCAGACCCTCTGCCGTGAGCGGAGACCCTGCTGCAGCCAGCTGCACCCCTAAGGCGCAAGGATGCTCAGAAGAGAGAGTAACCTTTGTTAGACTAACTGAAATAATTGGAAACACAGACAAGCTTTGCAGGTCAGAGCCCCTTCATCAGTCTGAAAGTTTGTTCCTTTTTATAATTTTATGTGATTAAAACATCGCAGTTGATGCTAAATAGGTACAAGCCAAGGAGAGCAAGACCTTCATATTTCTGAACAAGTGGACAAATTTTCATGTGTTTGTATTTTCCCCCAAGGTTTCAGTCCTGCTCCCAGCCAGAGGCATTCATATCCTTCCTCTGGAGTCTGTAGGCACATTCTTTGCCTATAACAGGGATGATGACAGTGGCCAGCTTTTGGGAAGAGCTTGGAGACTACCAGTGTAAACATACCCTGGGAGCAGGATGTCTCACTGCTATTATTAGTATTTCATAAACTCAATATTTGTCCACCCCATCACTCCAGACATGCCAGTTGCCTTTTCCTAAGGGATCTGCTCTAGCCTCCCAAGACCATCAGCTGCTCTCACATTTTTGCTTCCACCACACCTCACATCAAAGGATCGCATGCTGTGGGAAAAGCATCTGCCTACTTTAGATTGCCCTAATAACCTGACGGATGGTTTCACTCTTGTCCACTAATTCTTTTATTTGAGAAACAGTGAATACCGGTTCATTAAACCTTCCACTTTAGACATGATTAGACATCTAGCACCTCAACCAAGCTTTTATTTTCTGTCTCCTTTGTTTCTGGATAGACCAGATCCATAATTTATTAGCCTTAGTGTCCTCCACTGTATATTTCCCACTTTCATCATCTCTTTTTTGAGACAGAGAAATGTACTAGGGGTGCACCGTGTGGTTTATGTGGCAATATGATCGTATTTTACATTTTGTAATCGATTCCTTCCTAATAATTCCCAGTACTGACGTAGCCATTTCAGCTGAGCATTCACGCCAGGCTGTATTTCTCTTTAACACAGAATATGTGGTGATGAGATAGACGGCGGTACAATGACCATCCAGAAAGCCATACAGCTTCTGTGCTCCTCTGATGACAAATACCAGGCCATGGGTGCTTACTACCTCCAGCACACCTGCTTCCAGGATGAGTCCGCCAAGCAAGAGGTGAGTAAACCCCTTCGGAGCTCTTAATAGCAGTCAGTTGGGATTTTAAGAGGGGAATAGTTACCAGGCAGTGGAGGAGACTGTGTCCACATTATCACCGTAAGTGGCCGTGACGCAGGTTATCGGGGTTTGGTGATACGGAAGCAGGCACCCAGGTGCAGTGTCTTCTTCTGGATGCAGTTCCACACAAATCTTTTGCTATGTCAGAGCTGCAACATAAGAGCCACATAAAATTGCCCTAAAATGATCTTCGCTGTGCATTGCTCAGTGACATTTCAGCCATTTCCAGCCATCTAAGCCCATGGGTTAACAGTAATCAGGTACAAATATACCGGATCAAACAGAAGCCCTTCTTACCGAGCAGCTTATTTTTCTTATGCTCTCACTCTCCAGTTACTAAATTAATGCCAACGTGCAGCCAAGGAAGCAGCCTTAAGGATGGACCTGCTGTAGCAAGGCTGTCGCAAAGGTTTATCCCCACCCCGGTGTGCTTGCAGTCATGCAAACCTGGGGTTACCACGGTGCCATCCTTACGGAGGTGGCCTCCCATTGCCTGACATGATAGCGGAGCTGGACACACGGCAGAGTGCGGGGACAGATCTCTGTGCCCTTGCTGCGGCTGTGGGAGTGCAGGTACCCCAGCCCACGGCACCGTCGCTAATTGTGGGGTGGCCACACCCTTCGTTACCGTTGAAAACACTCTCTGAGCACCGGCCTGTCCCATCCCATCGCTTCCCAGAAAGATGTGTCAGAGCAGGTATGTGAGTCATCCCGGCGCACGCTTGTTTTCTTTCCTTTCTGAAAGGCGCTCATTCATTTTCTATTGTCAGCAAATCCCCAGCCCATGGGCTGGATTGCGCCAGGAGGGGCTCCATGCGGGATCATGTCCCCAGGAGACCTGCTACAGAGGGCATCCTACAGCGGGAACGCTCGTCGTTTTGGAGAGCTCAGCTGGAGGAATTTGCCTTCAAACCTCCCTGACATGTGCGTGGTGTCCTGCCGGCCGGGGCTCACACCCCTTCCCGGTGCTGCCCCAACAGAGGACAGCCCAGTACGGCTCCTGGCTGGCCTGGAGGGTGTTTACACTCTGCCGTGAGCATCCCTTTTAGCTCAGCCTGTGATTTCAGGATGCAGATAAATTACCACATCATGTCATTATATTGCTATAAATGGCCTCTACAGATAGGCAGAGCAACATTTTCACCTGATGCAGGGTGATGGACGTAGGTGAAAGTTTGTGGGAGCAAGCACATTTACATCAGCAAAGGACTCTGTCCATGGCCATTACGCATGGACATCCACTTCTGGAGTGTAAGCTCCAACCTCAAGGCCAGCACCTTTGTGCTCATGACCTCTGGCCTGAACCAGACATGTAATATGCAAGCTCTCACCACCCTTTAACTGCCAGGTCTGCTTTCCCAGCTCCCCTGGGTATGTGCCATGTGGGCTCCTTGCACTGCCATGCCCACTCGAGTTGTCCCTGTCCCAGCGATGCTCTGCACCCCTTGCTGATGGCAGCTTGTCCTCCCTGGTACAGGTCTATCGGCTGGGGGGAATCGCCAAGCTCGTCGAGCTGCTCCGCAGCACAAACCAGAACGTACAGCGGGCAGCAGCCGGAGCCCTTCGAAATTTGGTCTTCAAGAATCCAACCAACAAGATAGAAACCCGGCGGCAGAATGGGATAAGGGAGTGCGTGAGCCTCCTGCGGAGGACGGTGAACACTGAGATTCAGAAACAACTGACAGGTACGCAGCAGCCTGCTCAGCCCTCAGCAAGGACCATGCTCCTCCCTGCCTGTGGGCCGTGTTGCTCCAGCACACGAAGGGCCAATAGCCATGGTGCTGCCACACCACAAAGAGGAAGGTCTATTCTTCTGTCACACCAAATGGCAACCTAAACCAGAAGGCAGAGGAGGTTCTGGCCCTTCGTTGTCCCACAAAGGTTCCTCATGTCATAAGCGCCCGTTGGGGAAGCACCTGCCCCAGGTTTCCCCCCACAGCTGTGGTCACCCTGCCATTCCCATGCCTTCCTGCACCCCTGCTCCCTGCTGTTCTCAGGGAAGATCAAGGGTGCTGGAGATCCCAGTATGGCTGGGCAGATTGTCTCATGGGTGTCTCACCTTTTCTTGAAGGATTGACGTGAGTTCGTTGGTGCACATCACCCTCAGCTGTGACCGAGGTCTTGTGTACAAGCCTTTATGAGATCCCAGGAAAGATGCCCTTCCCCCTGCAATCTAATGGCAATAAACAGCAATTCTGGGGGAAGGCAGGATGCTCAGACGCCCACCTTCACATGACACCATGCCCCTGGTGCCCATCCTGCCTCTATACTATAGGGATGGACAGAGACTAGGCTTTAGGGCAGCTTCTGCACCCTTAGTGCAAAGAAGGATGAAGTGAAGGAGGGCTTAGTTGCTGGAATTCACTCTGACCTAACAAAAGTTTCTAATACATGGTGAGCCTCTGCTTGAGCTTGTCTCCTACCTTCCTAGGACTGCTCTGGAACCTCTCCTCCACTGATGAATTAAAAGAAGAGTTGATACAGGAGGCACTCCCCGTCTTGACAGACTGCGTTATCATCCCTTTCTCTGGCTGGTCTGATGGCAGCTGCAATAGGACAAGAGAAATTATTGACCCAGAAGTATTCTTCAATGCTACAGGCTGTTTGAGGTGAGTCACCCAGCAGGGAGTTACTGTAGCTTGTGTCCGTTGACAAAAGCTGAGGCTGTCTAAATCCTCTTACAATAAGCTAAAGACACGCTCACTGCAATTGTATTAATAAAACATTCTCCTTGAGAAAGTTTTCCTGACTAAGAGAAGGTGGAGAAAAATAACATGTAACATGTTTTTCCTAGTAGCTTTTTTTTGTTTTTTTAAGAAGTTTGTTCTTGCTAAGTCTCTGCTCAAAAATATAAGTTGCTTTGTCATAGGACAGCTGCAACAGTGAAACCTGACAGTGTTCAGCTCAGGGAACTCCACACCTTTTCCTTTAGATTTTTGAGGGTACCAGAGAAAATTTTGGTTGCTAGAAAACAAACTGGTATGGCTTTTAAGTGACAAAATGACACAATCCTCTATGTGGGGAAAACAGGGCTTTTCCCACTGATTTTAGTAACTGTTTTAGCACAGGGAAGTCCCATTGCCCTGGACTTTTCCTGGCTCATCAGGCAGGTCAGTGACAAAACAGGAGGTGCAGACTGAGCCCAGAGTAGTTTATTTCTTTTTACGGGAAAGCCAGAGCCCTTTTGTAGAGGATCTTCGCCCTGACTTGCTGTTTCTCCTACCACCCTCCTCCGCTTGGATGCAAGCTCCTTGTCTCACTGGGAACAAGTGGGGGGAAGAAAAAAAAAAAAAACCCTGTATAATTAGGTACTTTCATCAAGTGAAGCTCTCCCCGAGGGAGCGCAGGGCCAGCCGCACCCTTACCAGACATGCAGCTAGTAGGAGCTGTATCTGCTTATGAAACGAAATGGGTGAATACGGCAGGGGCCTTTGGAGACGTGATACTATCGTCTTCTGTGGCTGGGAACCGTGTCTGAAAGAGAGCGAGTGCTGCTCCTTTCCCTGCCCTGGAAGGCACCTTCCCCATGCAGTTGCATGTCGGGGTGTCTGGTGTATGTTGCATGAGGTGCTCTGCTTTCAAGACCACGTCAACCCACCAATGCCACAAAATAGCCCATTAAAAGAAGGGACAGGGTACGATGACACCTTGCAAAAGCAGCTCTCCGTGGAGTTTAACTCAAGGCAGGCTCTGTCTCCCACGTCGCAGTAGCATCCAGCACCCGGGTGCGGGTCAGCAGGGATGCTCAGCAGCCTGGGGGACCCAGGCAGGGCAGCAAGACAGGTAAGGAAAGCAGGATGGTTGGGTCCGGAGCCCCTGCTCCGAGGGGTGAGCCGGGATTGCTCTGACTCACTGCCCTGCCACATCATAACACAGAGATGAGAACAGCCTTGGGTTTGCCCTGGGCTCGAGCCATTGCTGCTCAAGCATTTCTGGATTGCAGATGACTTCATGTTAATGAGGAGGCTGCAAATCAGAGTGAACATCAAATCCAGTTCTGGAACGCCTGGAGTGAATATCTCACAAGGACTGCCAACCTCTCTTTGTTTTTCATTTGCAAGCTACAAGGCAATAAAACGGGGAAGAAAAAAACCCAACAAAACAACAAAAAACATTTCCTGTTACTGGAAAAACTCCCCTGTCCTGGCAGCAAGCCGTGCTTGGGAATACACTGCATTACAAACTGGCCAGTCCCTCTGGTCAGAGCAACTGCTGCTCTTCAGCTTCTCTGCCCCACTGTCCCACACGAATATTGCTGTTGACCCTGTGTAGCTCCGTGCTTACAACCAGGTGCACCTTCCTGATTTTCACAAGAATCCCAGATGGTCTTTATTTAGCCTTCTCTTTGGAAGCACCTCCAAGGAGGCGAGGAGTCTGTGTAATGGCACACGCACAGCCTCCGAGGCAAGTACTGCTGATAGTTGCTCTCACTAGGAGGATGCACTCTATGCAGAGCTCCTCAACAGGACATTTTCCTAGATTAAATAGGTCCTAAGGAGCAACAGGAGAGCTGTGCACCAGTGCGGTCCTTCAAAATGAGACCAGTACACCAGCCTTGCTGAACCTACAAAAATATCCTGGAATTCAATCATAGCTACAGCCAGAACAGCCCACAGAAACTAGTGAGTGAACCCAACTAACCATCTCTCCTCCTTCTCTCCTGACATGCTTCGTGATGACTTTATTCAGAAACCTGAGCTCTGCAGACATGGGACGCCAGACCATGAGGAACTACCCTGGCTTGATCGACTCCGTCATGACTTACTCCCAGAACTGTGTGGCTTCTAACCGACCAGATGATAAGGTACCAGATGCTCACCCCAAGCTGTTTGCTAGGGTTCAGCCCCATAGCCAGTAACTGCAACTTTGGGAACATCTCAAAATCCCTTTCAAATGAACACAAGAGGGACCAGACTTTTGGGGGCTGCTCTTGTCCTTCCAAACCCCTGTGCGATCTGTCATAGGATTGCTCTGGGGCCGAAGTAGTGGTGGGTTTTACAATTTTCCTTTACCAAACACACCAGGCATGGCAAAATATTTTGGCCCCTGAACCTCCAATGTGCTTTCCCCCATTCCCCTCTTACCTTGAGGTCCTTTCAGCATCTTAACCTCCATCTCTTGCTCTTTCCACCACTAAATCTCTTCATCCAGCAGGACTCAAGTCCCAGATTGGCGACTCAAGTCCCAGTTTGGCAGCTCAAGTCCAACAGGACTATAATCCCCAGCTTGGCACCACATCCAGCGGGAAGCCAGGAGCTGGCATCTTTCTGCCACTCCCCCCACTGTGTCTCTGACTGCTACGTATAAGCAGCACTTATCCTGGACAAAATAGCCTTCATAGCCACGTTTTCTGGAGTTCCACCTGTGATACTAGCCAGATATCCTAAAGCCATCGATGCCCAAAAAAGTACCAGAATTATTTCAGATGAGAAGTTCCTCTTTGGGGGATGGCTTTTGCATGACCAGTTTCAGCAGCACGTACCAAACATGGCTCTCTGGCCGTGTGTCCGTGTGGTCTGGTGCTGGTGGCAGGTGTCTAGTGAAAATTCTTCCTTGCTCTTTACATTAGGCACTCTGGCATCCAGGTAAAGGAGGCTTAAAAGCCTTTTCTTGGTAAAAAGTGTCCCCTAATCTGTAGCTGTGACTTGGATAAAGTCACTGAAAGTTGACTATGGCAAGAGGAAGACTTTCAAGAGCCAGCATTTCCTAGCGGGCCGTTTGATATAAGCACACTCTGCACTCTCTTTTCCCGTTTATCAACCTCTCTGCAGCAGTGGGACCTAACAAGGTTCACTGAGTCAGCCAGCTCACTGGCATTTGGGCAATGTGGCCTTCATTCATGCCTAGTAGACCTCCTCCTTCCTTCCCATCCATTGCTGCCTTAAGCAGGGTCAGGAGCCTATGCAGTATAACTGCTAAAAAAGCTAATTACAGCGTGGTATATGCCCTCTCTGGAGCTATAGCAGGTGCTGCTCCATATTTTTCTGCCTAATGTGATGCCTGCATTTTTATTCTGGGGGTGATTTCAGTCTGTGGAGAACTGCATCTGCATCCTGCACAACCTTTCCTACCGCCTGGATGCTGAAGTTCCCAACAAATACACCCAGCTCAACCACATGGCCCGGAGCGTTTATATGGACAAAACTCTCACAGGCTGTTTCAACAGCAGGAGTGGTAAAATGGAGGTAAGATGTACCGCAGAGGGCTTGGAAATGTGAGGTTCAGCCCCAGGCAGGGGCTGCAAGTGAAGAGCAGTATCTGAGCTTCCAGTTTCTCATCTCTTTGTAGAATGATGAGTACGGTGTTCCCCTTCCTGAGGAGGATTTTAAACCCAAAGGACCCAGCTGGCTGTACCACTCTGATGCCATCCGCACCTATCTGTCCCTGATGGATCAGAGCAAGAAGGACGCCACCCTGGAAGCTTGTGCTGGAGCTCTGCAGAACCTCACTGCAAGCCGAGGGCTGGTAAGTGCTCCTCCCTCCTCCGCACACTCGCAGCCAAAGGTGTCAGCACTTTACAGCGATCAGAAAGGGCAATGTCCCCCTTAAACCTCAGGGCACTACTGCAAGTCTTGCCATAGTGGAGGTTTCAGCTGAGGTATTTATTAATGCCGAAAATAGGGTCTCATGGGGGGCTCTAATCAGCATCCCAAGAGTCCATCCCAGATCCACACATTGCATTTCCCCAGGCTGTTGGTCATACTACCAGCACCTACTGGTATTGGCACCCTTCCCCCAAGACACCAGTGAGGATGTGCCCAGATGTGCACATGCAGACAAATGTCATTAAAGGAGAGAGCAAGGATGTGCGTGCGCCACCGCCTGTGTGTGTTTTTAAGTGGGAGGTGGCTCTAATAACAGGGTGGGTTGTGCTGTGGATTGTGGCTTGTCCTCACATCAGAGCTGCTTGTAAAGTAGCTCTGACAGATGTCCTAACCTGTAGGTATGGCAGTGTGGAGGTACCCACGGGCTGCGTGACACCGCGGGTATTGCAGGAGCTAGGGCATGGCGAGGGACACGTCACGACAGCAGCTCTGTTGTGCCCAGCATCACCGCCGTGGACGTGTCCTCACAGGCTGCCTTCACGTGGGCAAACCTCGACTTGTCTGTTTGTGTCGAACTTCATCAATTCCAATTTAAATAAGATGGCTAGGGAGATAAAGAGATAATTATTTCATACGTAGGAGAGGCATGTCACGTGTGCAAAGCGTTCCACCCAGAAACACGGCGTGACTCACGAGAGGAGCCTTCACTGTGAGGAGAGCCTGAACCTGCCAGCTCTCATCTCCTGGGAGCTTTTGTTACAAGTCTTGCAATGTGAAGTAGGGTTTTTTGGCAGTCGAACCAAGCACTGCCACTAACAACCATGTGGGGAGAGGCTGTCGCAGTATGGGTAGAGCTGATCAGAGAAATGGGGTTGAAGCCGTGTGCTCCAGGGAAAGGAACAGCCTTTCAGCAATCAGCATCATTATACAAGAATGTCTTTTGGGCAGGGGGGAAGAGAACAAACAAACAAAAACCAGCTCTGACAGTGTTGAAGCAATTCATTTCAGCCTTCTGGAATGGAATGGCTGGAATTTGCCTGGATGTGCAGAAGCAGCTTTTCATTTCAAGGGTCTTATTCCAGCTCAGAGCTGAGGTTGGGGTGGGTTGCTGGGTTTGCTGTCACTTGAAAGAAAGGGAAACTGGGGACAAGCTTACAAAGGTTACTATAATCCTTTAGCTTGTAGAGGATGGCTCCGAATTTCTTCTCAGACTGCACTTTACACACCCCAGCGCTGCTGGTATGAATCTAACACGGCACATGTGCCTTTTGGAGCGTGGGAGAGAAACTGAGTCTCAGCCCACTGGAAGAGGGTTGTCTTCCAGCCCATTCCCTCCACTCCCATGTCACTGTTGAGGGACACGTGTCACTGGTGGTGTGACAATCTTCAGAAGCCTTTCCGCTGGGGCAGTAGCAGAGCAGTTCAGTTTAAACTCTCTCAGTAAGAGGGCAATTTATTGTGGGTATGTGCTTCAATGTCCATGAATGCTCATCTGCATTAGCTACATCTGCATCTAGATCTTCTAGATTTACCTAGCCAAACACCAGATCAGAATCCAAGATAAGTATTTTTGGTCTTCAGATTGTTTTTTGAAACTGTCCATTGGCCATTTCTGTTCTACCACATCCTATTACTTATGGCATGGCAGGGAGCTGCAAGGGCACTGTGAAGGGCAAGGGCAATGCGGGCACGAAGGTAAAACTTCTCCAGCTTTTGGGAATATCAGTTGGGTGAGCAACTGTCCCCACTCAGGCTCTAGAAAGAGGACAGGAGTGCCAGTCGTATCATGGAAGATGGCAGGTTGACTTTGCAAATGCGTGTGGGGAAGAGGGGTGAATGACAAAGTACGTGGGATTACGGTAGCAGGGAAAGGTATTATACAGATGCTTATTTTACAGTGTAGTCACGTTTGTCTGGCCCTGTACATCATCCCAGTTGTGTCCTCCTGGCATTAGAAGTCATGAGACATCTCTGTTCTGTCCCCTAGATGTCCAACGCAATGAGCCAACTGATTGGTTTGAAGGAAAAAGGTTTGCCCCGCATAGCACGGCTCCTCCAGTCCAACAGCTCTGAAGTCGTCCGGTCTGGAGCTTCTTTGCTGAGCAATATGTCCCGGCATCCTGTTCTCCACAAAACCATGGGTAAGTAACTTCCACCACAGCAGATACCAGAACAGTGTCTGGTTTCTAGCTCTCCAATATCTGCCCATCTTGCTTTGTAAACCCCACAACAGGACTTAGTCAAGCTCTGAAACTGGGCAAAGCAATGTCATTTCTTCTGGCCAAAAGGACAATTACAGGTGGCATCTGCAGGCTTAATTAACAAAATCTGTGCTATCTCAAAGTCTCTACAAGCATGTGGTATGCTTTGTAGACAATGACAAATCTGCAGGATCGTGAGAATGACAGTGTTTTGGGAACTGAGTTGGACATGACTACCCATGAGCAGTATCATTGCCCTTCCAGAGGCCTGTAACACTCATTTTCTCTTGGAAAGTGATGACTATTACGCCGTTGCTGTCCAACATTATTAGTGCTCCCTTCCAGAGATAACGCTGCATTCTTGCACTGAGTCGCGCTAACACAAATAGTATCATTCACTTGTGCTAGGTTTTATTTAAATGTTGATTGGAACATTCCACCTCTTTAGCTCACCAGGTGCTCCCAGATGTATCACGTCTCCTGTCATTCCAGTCTGGAAATACCAACAGCTACGGCGAGATCATGACATCAGCTTGTTACACTCTGAGGAACCTCATCATGTCCAACCCACACCTGGGAAAGTCTTACTTGACAAGCAACATGCTAAATAATGTAGTAAGCCTGTGCCGAAATGGGTGAGTTTGGGGCAGACAGCATGGAGAGGGTCGGGCACAGACATTTTTGAGCCCATATACACTGTGCAAAGCCAGGTTAGCCCCAGAGCCTTCCCAGCACTCTTCAGAGCCATAGTAAAGCACTACTCTTTCCCCGTGCTTGTAAACTGAGAGCCAAAAAAAATCCAAGCGTCTTGCTAGACAAATCCTCTGCACCGATTTTTTGGAAACGGGCATGAGCCATCCAGGGTGGGATTTGCAAAGGGACCTCAGGAAATTTGCTGGTTGGATTTTAAGAAATTCTAAAAAGAACTGAAGCATCAACATCTTAAACCCTTTAAAATTTTCCAGCCCTCAAACCAGGGGATGTCAGGACGCAGCCTGGCTCCCTCATACTTCGGCTTCCCACTCACGGCTTCTTGCAAACCTCGTCATGAAAGTCAGGTCTGAGATTTGGGCACTGCTGATATAGTGGGGTTGTGCTTAGATTTAGTGTTCAGATTTTTTCATCTTTCTCTTGAAACATCCACCTCAAGCGGCAAAGATGCAGCTGTGATGATACTTATTTATATGTATTATTTTAAGTACCTCTTCTGGTCTACTCACACATATTTTACAACAACTGAGCAATCTCAACATATTTTACCACTTCTTATTTTAGGACTTTGTTTGAGTTTTGGTGGTAGTCATTCTGTCCTGCTTGTTACCCATGATCCCTACAGCCCTGTGCAAAAGCTTGTCAACCCTTGCCAAGCTGTACGTTCGCTCCTGGCCAAACTGTGTTTGCTTGTTAAGGTGTTAAGCTTACATGATCTTTGACCATGTATACTCCTTCCTAGACCTTCATCCCTCTTACCATCTGTCTTTGTTTTAAAATACCTTATGCAAGTAACCTAGTGTTTTCTGTTGTGTGAAAGACATTCGCGTGCCTTCTCCATCATCCTTTGATAAACCACTTACGATCTACCACTGGTGTCATGGCAGCAGAAAGCCTTTCAGTCATTAGAAGTGGCTTCCTTGTGTAGTTTGGACCTCAGCCAACAAACGTTGGTCAGTTTGGTGCTTTTATATGTTTCCACTCTACAGCAAGCCCAATTAACATGAAACCCAGCCCTCTCCTAAGTCCTCATTGTTTCGAATGGCATTTTCTCCTGCCTAAAGTCCCACTTCGGATCCCTCAGACCAGTTGTCAGCTAATTTACTCCTTCAGCAGCATTGCACAAGCGGGGCTGTGCGTACCTTAATTGTCTTGACTGCTTTGTCTGATGAGCTTTACTTGCAGTGACTCACTAAACTGCGAGGAGTTACTAAACTCTGGAGATGTCCTCGGTGTGTTCCTCCTGCCTCCTGTATCACAAACTCCTTCTGAGAAATTTCCCCATTCTTAGGGTGTCCAACACTTGAGTTGTTCCTTTTTCCTCCGTGGTTCACTTCTGTCCCCAAAGATTTTTATGCTGTTCAATTCTTATGAAAAAAATTACAATTTACACCCAAGACTAATCTTACTCACTAAAGCCGTATCATTTCAGACTGTTCCCATAGGGCAGATGTGAAAGAAACCTCCCGTTTCTCCCTTTTAGTGAACTGGACACAGCGTTAGCTAACTTTTCCCACTTCACTGTGTAGCCTGTGAAGATAAACAAGAAATTTTAGGGTGGGATTTGTCCAGCCCTAGATCAGAACGAACCTCAGCCACTCCCTGGTGGCAATAACTAGACCCAGCGCCTCTGCTGGGGGCTGTCACCTAGTGCAGACCCCATGTTCCCCACACTGATGCTGGACGTGGCGAGTCCCACGCTGTCACCCCCTCCCTTCCCAGCACCACAGCCAGCAGAAAGACAACAGTGGAGGTCTCAGGGGTGGCCAGATGCAGAACACCATGCCATGTTGCACCTTGTTAGTATTTTGCAGTTTTCTGTTAATCTGCCCGCGTTCCCTGCGGACACACTTCCCTCACCCCCAGCACTGGTGCTGGTCGGGTGGGTCTGTCTGTCTTGTGCCTCCCCAGCACCTTTCTTCTGCCACCCAATGACCATCTGCCTGTTCTTCTGAACCGGCCTCCCATTGCACTTGGTGCTGTATCTCATTAGTTTAACATGCTCAAACAGCTTGGAATTGGTATTTTAGAAAGGGCTTCCAGGTTACAGATAAGTAAGTTATGGATCTTTTCCTTTCCCATGTTCTTCTCGAATGCCAGCCAGCACTCCTCAAAGCTGAGGTTTCTCTTGCTTCATGTGTCTTGTAGCTGTATTCTGAGTGAAAGGCATGAAGGGTTCAGCAGTTTATCTGATAGCTGTGGTTTCTTCTTCCTGGAGCATCCCAATTAAATAATTGTCTCCATCTCCTACATATATCCTCATCTGTGGCGTGGGTTTCATGGTGATGATGGTGTTCAGTCACTCTTATTTTTAATCCAAGTTGCCAAAACTTTGAATACTACCCTCTTTTTTTGTTGGTGTTTCTGAAAATCAAGGCAAGCTGCTGTTACTGGTTTATTGTGATGTCTGATATCCTTTTCATCTTTCTTCTCCAACTGTCTGAAAAATATTTTCTGCTGATTTTCAAATGACACTATTTCTCAATTGTTTTCTCAATAATTGTTCTGCCTGCACTAAAAGCTTTTCTCCAAAACCTTTTCCTTTACTTTAGAGCATCAGACATGCAGTTCATCTCACAGTCCCTTTATCACTGATGTGTTTCAGTTTCTCTGTTTGTTCACTTTTCACACATTTTCTATTGCAAAATTTAATTTTGCACTTTAATTCTACCATAGCATTTGACCAAAACTCATCCTTCAAGAAACTTAGGTCCTTCCTTGATTCTGCCCTGTGGAAGAGAGTTCTTCTCATCCACACATTGCCAATTTTCCACTTCTTTCAAAGATTGCACCTTGACATCAACATGATAAACCTATGACATCCTGAAGAAATCCTTATTCCAGGAATTCCTTGGCACGTCCTGTGACATACATAATGTTCTTCATTTTTTTGTCCTTTGAGGAAAAATTATTTTCCCCCATTACTTGATATGCATGTATGAAGTCCTTATACTTTTTGCTGCCCTCATGCTTCCCCTGCCCCAGTACCTCCTTCAGATTAGTGTCTTTTTTGTGTTTTGTTGAGTCAATAGTTTTTTGGATGACTGCTGCCACTGCCACCACTGGACATCTTCCTTGTTGTCTTTCTACATTTTTTTACAAATAATTCTATTTGTAGGAAAGACACTGACCTTAAAATCAACTTTGATTTTTGAGCAACTTAGTTTTAAGAAATTTTTTCCCCAAATCAACTGTCCTTGGTATTCTGCTCCATTTTATACGCTGCTATAGGCACACACTATTCCCAGCACTTTTTAGGATATGCTACTTTCCATATTGAAATTTTCATCACAGCTCCATCAGTACATGCTTAATCTTTTTATACATAAATAGAAGCAGTAGATGCTGTATGAAACAGAGTCAGTATCAATCCTTCAAATTAAGGGAAGAAATTCTTTTGTCTGAATTTGTAAATGGCTCAGATATCAGATGCTGGCGATTTTGCTTTGAACAGAAAAAAATCTTCTGAGGTGAGCTCTGAAGACATGATGGCAAAAAAAGTATGTATTGGGAATCATTAGGAGCAAATTACAAAAAAAGAAAATCATTCTAGCTTAGAGAGAAACGATATGGAACAATGTACCCTTGAAAGCGAGTGTCCAGGACATGCACTGACCATCTAATCATAGATATCTTTGGGTTTATTGTTTTTTAATTATTTTTCAGCCACAAAAAATATTTCAGCCACAACATTTTTTTCACATATAGTCATTCTGGTGACAGGGCATGGAATGGTTATAACCAGAGAAGGGATTTTCCAGTAAAACTTAATTCTTCTGCCCCACACCCTTGCTCAAGAACTTCTGCTGGTCTGCATCTCCCCCAGTCCTCCACACAATACCAACATGTGCAGGCTGCACAATCACTTTGGAGTTAAACTTGCTAATTTCTTTGGTAACAACTGCCGTGCACGTTAGAGAAATGCCCCCAGATTTACTGAATGGGGGAACATTCCTGTCCTTTCACGCTCCGGGCAGGGTGCTTGCAGGTTCCTGCTAACTGGTCAGTCCCGTTTCTCATGCTCTGATGAGGATGGCTTTCAGGGCACAATGTTTTGTGAAGCTGTATCATACAGTGAGTCCTGAGTCTGGTCCCCTACCTCTCCATCATCCTGGCTGGGATAGGCTGGGGCTGTTGCACTGAACCCAGATCAGGAGTCTCCCACAGACAGGACAAGGTCCAGGAGATCAGGAGCAGTGATAAGAACCAGCAAGGAGCTTTATATCTAGGTGGTTGTATGAAATGTTCCAAAATTATAAAAGGTACTGCTATGACTCATGGTTTCGGAGATGTTACATGAGCAAGTATCTATTAAGTTGTGCTGAGTAAGGACTTACGGTTGCAGATGTTGTTATTACAAATGCTCCCGTCTCCTTCGCCCGTTCCTGCGCTGCCCTCCTGAGAGGTTCACCCACACTGTCCCTGTGGACTCTGGGGAAGGGTTGGCATCACGTCCCTCCTCTTTCACTCTCCCAGGTTTCATGCTCCAGGAACACTCCTTCAGCTCAGTGTAATGCACATTTTTCCACTGGCATCCTCCCCTCGTTTTCATTTGTCCTGTCCTGGTCCCAGGGGTTGTTGCCACATAACATTGCTGAGAGCGAGGGGGGTTACTGACAGCCCCCTGCCAGGTCTAGCCAGCCCTCCAGCTGGAGATGGGCCCACGGGGAGGCTGACGGTGGGTGATGCCCGTGGGTCGCTGCCTGGTGGCCTGCCGTAACTCACTGGGGTTGCTTTCATCTTCCCAGCTCCTGTCCGAAAGCAGCCGAAGCTGCTCGCCTCCTCCTGACAGACCTTTGGTCGAACAGGGAGCTCCAGAGTGTGCTCAAGCAGGTAAGGAAAACGTTTCTGTGTTTCGGCTGACAAGAGCAGCCCCGGTCCTGACTTGCTTGCTGCAGCCGGTGACCTAGCAGCGGTGGGAGCAGCCGGGGCGCTGGGAGCACAGCGATGCTCTCAGCAGTGAGCTGGGCGAGGGGCAGCCAGGGGCAGCTGCGGCTGCTGGGATGGGCTGTAGGGATGGTGACATGCCTGTGCTGGGCAGCTGGCACCCTGAGGACGGTGCTTGTCCAGGTGGTCTCTGCCACAGCACAGCCACCCGGCTCCCACGGCCGGCGCAGGGTGTGCACAGCGCTGGGAGCAGAGCCGGGCGTCTTGCAGTACCCCAGGAGATTCCCTTCACTGAATCCATCGTGCAGGATCAGCATGTCCCAACAGATCCTTGGCAAGGTTCTTCCTCTCCTTCCCCCCATTTTCTTCTGTGTCCATAACCCTACCCTGTGGTTAGATCACCCTACAGTCAGGGTAATCTCTTAAACCCAGGATAGTTAGGATTTGTTTTTCTCCCTGCAACAGAAACTGCGAAAGCGCAGAGGCAGCCGGGGCACCGAGCAGCTGCCAGCTCCCGGTGGCTTGCTTTGAACAGGCTGGGTTTTTCCAACTCCACAGCAGCAACACCTGCAGAGAGTAAAAGGGCCAAATTAAAGAGGAGAGCACCATCCACCAAGGGGGGTCCCCGGGGGCAGGAAGGCAGAGAGCGCCGAAATACCCGTCTCATGTTAACGGTGAGGGACTTTCTCCGTAGGAGCCTGTGCAGCTCTGTGCCAGGCTCTGTTCGGGAGCCCGTGCCAACTCGTTTTGATGTGACTGAGTCACTCCCGTGTTCACACAGATGAGCATTGCATAGGTATACACCAGACGAGAAGGATGGGAGTCTGCAGGGATATAGGCACCATGCACATAGCTTTGCCGTTTTGCCCGGGTGAAGAGTAAGGTGAAATCATGTTCAGTGGCTGGTTCAGCAAAGGTTTCCTGCGGTGAAGCTGGAGAAGCCGAGCTGCTGGCGGGCGGGGAGCAATGCAAGGAAGATGAAGTCCGTCGGTCAGGGTGGTGTGTCAGAGGCACACAGAGGGGGGACAGAGGAGGCTGCTTGGGAACGAAACGCACTTGTAAAGTGGAGGGCAGCTGCTGGAGTGGGGCAGCAGGCTCACTCGCACAGCAGTAGGTAGCTACAGTTTTGAAATTGATATGCACTCACCGCACTACGTATACATCTGCTTTTTCAGCAAGGATTTGATAAGAACATGATGGGATCTTTAGCTGGAACAACCTTCAGGACCCTCTCCTCCAGATTTTAGGAGCCTCTCCACGCACGTTCAGGCTGCAGGTGAGAACGGGGCCCTGGTGTGTGGGGAAAGGAGCGGTGCATCAACCCCCGGCCCTTTTTGCTATTTTTAATCTCCTTTAAAGTGGGTTTGTAAGATTTTCATCACAAATCTTAGCCCAAACTGCCAAGCATTTGTTTTGATGAAAGGTCCGAGGTCATGCTGTTCCACTGAACATCTGTCTAGTGCAGCTGCTGCCGGCACCGCGCAGCTCCGCGTTCCAGGCAGGCGCAGGCACCGTAGCACAGGCAAAGCCACTGCACTGGGCTACGCCTCATGTGCCTGTCTTTCTTTCTTTGCCAAGCAATAACTGATTAATTACATTTTGCCAAATCCTCTCAGGTGGGGCTTTTCACAGAAATCTCTCCATGACATACTTTCGTTCCTGAACTTTGAATGTTATCCAGATAGTGTCAGTAACATGCAATTAATTCCAGCACATGCTATGGCATTAACCATCACCCTTAGGGATTTTTTGAGTACTTAATAATCCACCTGTAAACCTCATGTCAAAATTTGGAACTATGTGCTGCCATCTGAAGAATCCCGATAGAGAAACCAGGTTAGAGAAATCATGGGCAGAATTTTCAGGGCACCATTATGGTTTTTTTCCTCAGTGCGAAATGAGGACTGAATCCATAAGGTACTTTTGATGCACAATTCCCACTGAAGGGAAAAGCTTTAAGCGCTTTTCAAATATCAGATGTCTCTATGACGGGGAGTTGGGTTACCCAGAATGAATTATTTGCTCCATTCCCCGATGTGCTCTTTACAATCAAAAGAAGCACAGCCCTGAGGTAAGAGGAAATGTTGCAAAATCCCATTTCTTCCCTCTGCCCGGGTGCGGGTTTCACTTCTTGCTCTGTCGGGATATTTCCACTGGGAGTCAGAGGAGCATGGAAGGCTAGGGTGAAAAGCTATGGGCAGTACAGAGACTGGGTACAGGCTAAGAAAAACAGATATAAAAGTTGGTTTTGAATGTAATGAAAAGATTTCTTAAATGCTTTAATTATCTGGGGGTTTGGGTTTTCTTTGTTTTTTTTCAATTGCAGAATTTGGAATTCGTTCATGCCCAGGAAGACAACCCTTTCACAGTTACTTAGGATGTTAAAGATGTAGAGCGTTTCCAAGTTTAACTCAACTGTAAAGCAAACTAAACATATGGATTTCATGTGGATTATACTGATATTTTTAAGCATTTTCTTCTTTTTAGGGGGGAGAAGGGACTTTTATTGAGGTTATACTTTCTTGATGTCAATAATTTTATTTTTTTTTTTTTTTGCAAAGCGTGTGTCTGTGTAACTATGTACGTGTTGCTGTGTATGTGTGCATGGAGGCAACATACACGTGCGCACATGATGAGTAGGATCTTCCTACAGGCTTAGTCCCCTGTCCCCCACTCAAAGTCGGTGTGAGTTGTGCAGTTTAACCCCCTTGCAGAGTTTTGTCAATTCCACCCGATCCACCCACCAAACACTGCCACACTCAAAAGTTGTCACACCCTATTTTTATCCACAAGTATAAAAATTGCCAGATTTAGGTTGAGTTCCCCCATTGCATATGGCCATTATAAGCAGATACACATAATGATACTCTTCTTTACAAAGGCTGGTTTACTCCTAATGTTTATGAACACGGGCTTCTTTTCTGCTTATGAATTTTTCTCCCATGAGCTCTTATAGTTATTAGTATTTTCTTTCCTGTCACGTGAACTCTTTATCTCAAGAAGCAAATTGATGTCTGCAAATTCTCTCCTGGGTCTCAGTAACCCTTCTCTGAAGCTCTGTGTGGGGGGACAATCGCAACACATCTGCAGAGCATGACTATTACTGGGTCCCGAAGCATTCTGAGCGCCAGAACAACTCAATCTCGTGACTGTACCTGGACAAATGCGGCATTTGAGAAGCTGAGCTGGAGACAGGCAAAGTGTTTTTCCCCTGGGATCACTGACTGCCACACAGGACTGGAAAAAGTGAGGGATGTGGCCTTTTTAATCACATTTTGGTTTTATTGATCAATGTAAAGAAATAGTGTTAGTATGCGAAGGAATGTAAGCACTTGTGTGAAGTCAGGTTTGGATGTATTTTATTTCTCAGGATCTTTAGTTACATGAATCACCCTGTGATGCTGACTAAGGCTGTGATAGGGGGCTGCTGAGCTCATTGTAGGGCAACCCACTTCTTGTGACAGTAACTGTGTGATGAAAGAGGCTGACCTTGTCTCTCCAGAAGAAGAATATCCTCTGCCTGTCCCTGACGGGGCTGTAGCTCAGATCCACAGGGAAGGGACCAGCTGAGGATGCGTTTGCTGGCTGTTCCACATGCACAGTTATGGCTTCTTCAAACAGTTCAGGGGCACAGGACCCCATTTTGCAAATACCAGAGGTGCAGGAGATGCTTGGGAAGGATGAATTACAAGCCTGGAAAGGGAAAAAGAGTCTCATTTTTTGCAAGTGTCAAAATCCTAAATTGGTGGGAACCAGCACGTCCCCACTCGCTTCATAGAAGTGAGGTGACTGGTGCCCGCTAAAGAACCGTCCATGAAGCTCAGATTTGATCTGACCCCGCTCCAGAGCTCAGAAGAGCAGTGGCACTTGGTGCCCCCGCCCCCCCTCAGACCACAGGGAGCTCGTGTCCACAGAGGCAGATCATTTTCCAGCTGTTTTTTCTCCAAAGGGTGGCTTAATCTTGTGCACTTTAATGAGCAGCAGCTATTTGCTTGCCTTCATCCATGTTCAATCGAGAGCTCTCTGCACCGAGCTCCCAGCCAAATGAAAGAGAAAAAAAGCACCTTTGAAGTGGAGAGCTAGAACCAGGAGAATCCGGTAGGACAGTTTCAGGAGCATTTAAACAGCAGCAAAGGAGTCCCAGCCCGTGGGCATGCCCTTGCCATACCTGCCAGCTATTCCCTAGCTGAATGTGTATTCTCAGATGCACAGTCCAAAACGTTGTCTGCAGGACCCAAGACCATGGATGTCCAAAACAGCTGCAGTATCCACAGGCAGGATTGTTACAGTTTTGGTGTAAAAGTATTTTTACATTGCGTGCTATTTTGCATTCAGATTTGTTCCTGTAATTACATGTACAACAGACGTCCTGGGAGCTTATGTTTTTCTTCGTAAAGTTAATTGGGGAACCCTAACTACAAAATGTAATGGTGGAATATTGAGGAAATTCATTCTAATTGGCTGTTATTTAGGCTTTATTTTAAAACACTGCTGCTGCTTTCACCAGTTTGCTGAATTGCTATGTAAGGCACAAAGAGCTGTAGCTATATGATCATCATCTCGTAACTAAATTTACGAGTACCAGAGATTTCATTAGTAAGTATTAGACTGAAATGAGACAGATACATCATTCACATAAATTTCTCTGAGTACAGCAAAGCTGTTTTTCCAAAGCTAATAAAATGATAAAAATAAAATCTGTCTCCATCCTCAGAGATCCTCAAAACATGACTGGGCACAGCTCTGAGCGATCTCATCTGGCTTTGACATTATCCCAGCTTTGAGCTGGGCAGACCAGAGAGGTTCCTTCCAACCTAGTTCTTTTCCATGGTGCTGTAAGTTACTGCCCTCGTACCTCCGACGATAGCCAACTCGAGAGAGCAGTGGGCTGTGCGAACTGTCACCACTCTGCCACCCCAGGGCTATTTTGCAGCTATTTCTTCCCCAGGAAATTCTTCAATACTCGACACTATTTTCCTCTCAGTCTCTCTTTTTAAAATCCGGACTCCAGACTCCACCCAAGCCAGCGAAGTGACACCGACACCCAATTGCAAGAAGAGAAAAGAAAATCAGACTTACCAGAGTAACTGGCATTGCTCATAACCAGCAGTTTCAGGAGCTCAGCGAGGTTCCCTCCATCATAAATGGATGCTGTTTTCACCTCTGACACAGGGTTTTTTTCTGCATTCCGGAGAGGTATTGTTTCTCATAGGCACGTTTTTAACTGTGACATCCTCTGATGAGCTGGTTTCTTGCTTCTGTAAGAGCCAGGGTAGGGCATACCCCCGGCGGCAGGGACAAGGCAGCTCTACAGCACGTAGCACGTGCCCTGGATCGTAGCGATGGAGTTACCGAGGAGGCAAGGACCATAGCTAGCAGCACCGTTAGCTCTGCCAGCAGCAGAAGTAAGAGCATTTAGGGCCCAATTTGTGCACAGGGCACACAACCATGTAAATAAATACCATACTTGTTTGTCCTGGGCTTAGCAGAGCTTGTTGGTCTATTTTCTCATAAATGCTTTGTTTGTTTTGTGTACGTACAACCCAACCCACCCCAGCATTTCAGAAGCCTCATGGACAAGTAGAAAGCAGTAGGCAGTTTTATTCCCCTCTGACCACACACCAGTTTCAGACCAACTTAGCCTACCAGTCCATAGCAATATACAGTGTATTCTGTAAGATATAGGTATGTGAGAATAATGTATCAGAGTTTTGTTTTGGCTGTACTGTATGTATTTGCTTCATTGGAAAAGCTGAAATCAATAAAAATTGCTGGAATTTCTTCAAGCTTCCCGTTTTGGATGGTTTTATTTTGGCTGTCTTGCCAGTGTTAGGCAAGAATAAAGCAACTCTTTGAGAGGCTTGTGAAAGCCTGTTACCCTGCAGCAGCAGCAGCCAGTCTGGACCGCTTTGCCTTATGCCAGTACAAGTAATGAAGCTGTAAATCCTGTTTCCTCCACTGTTACATCCTTGGCAAGCCTCAGTGGGTTTCTCTCCCATGAGCTTTTACAGTCACCACATCAATCCATGAAGAATTTAATTATCAACAGCATCATTTGTGTCACTGCTCTATGGATCCAAAGCTCATTGTGGGGAAAACCCCTCACACCTTAGTTTCTTCTGAACCTGGCTCACATAAGCTATGTTTGAAGCTCCCAAGGTCTTATATTTAAAAACTGCCTAGTTGGTTCTCCCCAGTTTCAGTTTGGTCCAGGCTGGAAAGTCCCAGCTCACAGACCAGTTCCTCAGAGCCATCAGCTCATCACATGCAATGACCTCCTCTAAACTTTCCCAATTAAATTATTTCCCTTCTGAGAGGAGGAGACCTGAACAGCATACAGAATGCAAAGGGTAAGCAAGCCATGGGTTTATGTAGGGACATCACAGCCACCTTTCTGCTCTCTTCTTCCCTAATGATTCCTGACATTCCCTTTGAACTCTGAGCTCTGTTGTGTGTTGAGCTGTCACTGGAATGGGCTTTCCATCACAGAGTTCCCTCCCAGTGGTCATGGTCCTCATCAAGCCCATCATTTACATGTGAATATAAGATTATTTCATCCTATGTGTATCACAACATTTCTCTATGCTGATGTTTGTCAGTCATTTATTGCCCTTTCCTCATTGGTCTATAGTTCCCCAAAATCTTATGCACAGACATGACCTTCAGTCCACAGGTATGCAATGAAGCGGGTTTCCTGTATCAGGTACAGGAGGTTTTAGAAATCTTCCCTATTTCTCACAGGCATGAGAAATATGAAAAAGTAAATACAGGATCTTTCTCACTCTTCCCCTTTCCAAATACCTCTTTCACCCCTGACACTGACTGGCCCTCACATATTTGAAGATGCTCTTACTATTTATGGTGTATTCTTCTGACTTCAGCAAGCTGTTCTTCAACTCCTTTTTGGCATGTTCAGCACCTGGCAGAGGTTATGAAGCCTTTCCTATTTTTGTCTTCAGTTATTTGAAAGACACCTTCGTGGAAGACAAGTACATGGTGGTGGATATTTAGGCTTTTGTTGATCCAGATGTTGATGTTATGGAGCAGCTCTATAAATGTAGGATGTGAGGCCAGACTTTTCATATTAATCGGGACCAAACGTAAGGCTGCATCTGCTCTGGGAACTTCCAAGCCCGCTCCATGAAATTGCTGTCGACAGCATCCTAGAATTTGGTCTCTGCATCCCTCCTGCTGTATCTTCAGCCCAGTCTACACGAGGATAGCTGAAGCACAGGATGCAAACAGACTTCATGCCCCCAGCACTGGGGAACACTGTAGTGCGTAAACACTGGTGGCAGCCTTACAAAAGAAATAAGGAAGCAGCATCCTCTTGATCTCCTTCAGAAGATGGCTCTTCAAAGCAGCCTGGCAAAGGGCAATGTGATTTCAGCTACAAGGTGTATTTAGTTCATTTACTCAAGGCAAGGCTGAGGAATAATCCTTACCACTGAGAAGCATCTTATGAAAGGAGGATTCACCGCCTATCAGACAGGCTTGGCACAGTCTGTAAATCCATGCATGGGGAAAGGGACAGGCATCACCCCATGCCACGTTGCTCAGAGTTCCTTCCAGGAGAACCCTCCACTGCTTGGCTGAGGGTTTTGAACAGTGGGCAGGCACTGAAGGATTAAGCAGAAAGGCAAAGCACTCAAATCCAAATGTCTTAACCAGTTTTGGGTGACCATGATACAGCAGCACTTCAAAACCTAAATTGCATTGGCAACCATGATCATTCCTCACTTAGGCTGCTTCTAGGGCAGGCATATTTGTAATTGGTATCGAATGTAGTAGCTAAATAAACTTATAAGAGTCCATTAAGGAGAAGTGTGTCCAGAACTCCTTGGGAGGATTAAATATTTCTATCAGGTACATACTGGTGATGTCCATTCTGCAGCTTCTTCTGACGCAAATCACATCTGAAGGCACATCTAAGAAAGGTCATACAAATTATAGGCTAGAAGAGCAAGTTGTCTTTTGCCAAGTCTAGCATAGATGTAGAGAGTCTAAAACTAATGCAGATGAGTCCTACCTCTATGTTCTTGAGCAGCCTCTCTGGACACTGAAGAAGGGCAGGACATGTCATCGTAGCTCTCAGTCAGTACATGCCTCCAACTTGGAAATTAAGAGTTGCTCAGCAATGAGGCCAATACATGGCTACATGCTTGGATCTCTATCCATTTGCAGCATGTAGAATGAATGACGAGAAACTAGTATGTCTTTTTATTTTGGGATCTGTATCCTATGTCTGAACGCATAAGAAAAGCCCATTTTTGGCCAGGGTAGGCTGTAGACACGCAAAGACCATGGGCAGTTTGCAAGAAGACAACCACCAAGGTGCTCCTCACATGGTTCAGATGTGATGCAAAATGCATCCCCTCTAGAGGCTGGATCAGAGCGCAGAGATTCCCATGGGGGCAGACAGTCATGGGTGCACTGATCTAGCTCAAACGCATTGCTGCTGCAGCGGGATTCAAGGGAAGAAAATGGGTGCTGCAGGATGCAGAGTACCCACAGAGCACTCCTCCAAAATAGAACAGGCACTAAGCCCTTGGAATCCTTACAGGTCCTACAGCTCACGGGATCTCAAGTAATTCATGAGACTCCACCAGCAAAACCTTATGCCACCAGCAAAGCAGCCCCCAGTATAAGCCCCTTCTCCCATCCTGCAGTAGAACTTTGGAGTATGTTATCACTGCCTCTGATGCTTTCAGAGCAGACCCCACTTTCAGATCCATGGCACACCTTCCCCACAAGTCCCAGGCACACCCAGAAATACCAAGCTCCCCCAGACCACATCCCAGAGGACCATCACTTCCCAGCCAAGGGCAGTTCCCAGTTCCATGGCACAGAGACCACATTGCACTGCACAGGGCACCCCTAGGAAACATCAAGCTCAAGCTGCGCACCACAACAGCACCAATGACCCCACAGTACCAATATCTCCTGCTGGGACCCGCTCTATCTCAGTTTCCCACATGTTGGGTGAGATCACCCCAAGCAAAGGCACTGCTATGGCATCCCAGTCCCATGGCCGGATGCCTTAGGAGTGCCACAGTCCCACAGGGCACACTGCTGGAGGACACGCGGCAGCCCACACCAGAAATCCCTGCCCCATAAAAGCAAGGCATATACAGAAGAGTTTCAGCATATGCATGGCACCTACAGCCTATAGCCCCCCCAGCGCTCATGCACCCACACCCCAGGGCATCTCCACCGCAGGAGCCAGGGGCCCAGGTCAGGAGAAAGCACAAGTCCCATGTGAGGCAGAATGATTCATTCCCTCGTTACCTTCCCTGTAACGTGCATGACTTTGTGCTCCTCTATCGTATAA